>NC_062270.1:35764167-36364167 GCF_916048215.2 Malus sylvestris | reverse complement strand
AAGTGGGGGAAGACAGAGAACCTTGGTTGCCGGAAAAATCCAAGTAAACTCATAATCTCAAACCACTCATAAAATTTCAAAACTTTGGAACTTTCATTGATTAATTGGCAACGAAACGAAGCATAACAGGGAAATGGACCGAATATTATACCTTTGGAGACGAGAGGGAACTAACATGGCCGTGAAGGGAGGAACTTTCAAGGATGAAGAAGGAAAAAGTGGACGACGTGATTGCAAGAGAAGAAATTTTTTGGCTGTTGGATTTGTACCAATGATTATGATCAATGATCAATGGATCCGCAAGATCCCCACGGGACTGATCCGGAGAGGATCTCAATCCATTCTTCCCATATGCAATAATAATCTATAGGTCTACATATTCTTCCTATTGCTAATTCTTTCAATAATATAGATTTTGGTGGCTGTTTCCTTTCAATACGGACCATATGTCATCAACCTTTTTTATTTTTTATTTTCGGGCCCTCCTAAAGTTAGAAAATAATGGATAATTATCTAAAGCCAAATCTCTGTCCAAATCAAAGAAGCTTCTTTTGGAAGAGTCATCCACCTATATCCACCCATCTACTATAAATATATGATTATGACCATTAAATTTTTATTTTTGGAAATACTTGCATATTCAAGTTCACTATTAAGATAATGGTCTTGGTATTATGTGATCTTTCCAACAATATCAAGTTGATTTGTATGAATTTCCAACCACTTACTCCATTACAAATGTAAGTTAAGTCAGTTGGTCAAGGAAATATACATGCTCCCTACTTCCTTGTACTCGAGTTCAAATTTTCTCTCCGTAAATTATAGTAGTCTAAAAAACCGCGTTGTGCAAAACCACTAACCTTATTACGCGAGATGAACTCACCTATAACGTAAATGTAATTGTAGTATCTCATGGTGGTATTCTAAGTCAAACATGTTGCTTGTCATGCGTTTTAACTTTCCCACATGGTAATGCATGTCTGGCAAGGAATACCACCGCGATATATAGCATCCTTATGTCACGAAAGTCGTTGTCTACCATGCAAACAAAAGAAGAAACAAGAAAATATGCAAATCCACTTCTGCATTTCTCAGTTTCTCATTAACTTCCTTACAAAATGACAGCAGTGTATGGTGCCTGGACTAAACAGTCCTATGTTAGATAATACTTGTAGAATCGTCAGCCATCTGTATTTTTTTTTCCTCTTCAAAACAAATCTTTAGTAACAAACTTGCAGACTCATGGGATACACATTCAAAATCAGGCAAAAACTAACTGAAATTTGCAGCGTGGCAAAGGTTGGTCATGGGGTCACAGTTTGATCAAAGGCGGTATGAACTATCAGCCCCATACCTGCTCCTCATGTTGTAATTTTCAAACTTCGGATTGTCATATCCCGCTGTCTTCATGTCCACTGGTTTGGGTTCTGCCCCAACTGTGCCATAAACTACCTCTCCACTCTTCTCTCGCTGGCGATGCCTTGTTCTTTCTTTCTGGCTCTTAGACCTGCTATGAGAAGAAACCTCACCAGATCCATAGAATTCTGCAGAGTTCTGTCGTTTTGAAGACCGGTGCTTGCTTGACAAAGAGGGATCTTTGAAACTAGCTGACTTCATTTTTGCTGGCTTCATATCTGAATACTGCTCACTTGCATTGGGGGTATAGGCCTGTCGAGTTTCAGACAGAGGAGCAGGAGCACTTTGTCTCTGAACTACTGGAGCCTCGGCTTCATCTTCAGGCATCCTAAGAGAATCTTTTAATGGTGTTAGGCCTTTCTGGGAGCCACCAGGCATAAAACGCGACGGAAGGAAGTGAACGAATATGCCAGCCAATGCTGCAAGTCCAAGCTTTGATAGATCACTGACAAGCTGTCCAAAAGATGGCCATCCCGGTTCCTCTTTCATGCTTTTCACAAGTAGCGTGGATTTCCCATTGCTTGGATGTTCTTTCATTTCACTCTTTGAAAGTGGCTGCTGCACCAGTTATGCATTAGATTAAGCAAAGAACACAACTTGCATAAATAAAATTTACCAATGTGGGAAACCTACACAGTTCCATTGTAACGCATAAAGAAAGAAATGGATTGACTTCGCTAGCCCAAAGAAAAACTCTAAGAATGTTAAAACCACAAAAGGGGCAGTAAAGCCCAAACTTTTTGCTTTCCGTGAGAAAACTTAAGACATTAATGAATACTTTGAACGCAAAACAGATGAGAATAGTGAATATAAAAGCATGCACAAGCAGTAATGAAAATAATAAGGGCAGAAATAAATCTTTTCCTTAATAAAATGTTTCACTTGAGATGCATTTTCAACTGAGATGGGATGAAAAATGAATCAAATTTTGGAAAACAAAGGTTCAAGACTGGAACAGGGACGAGCATTTATTTTATATTTCACATTAGTAGATCATAAGAAGCACACCGTTCTCAATAAGAAAGAAGGTCCATATCCCTGCTGCAGTATGCATGTAGTATACCCTACCAAGACAGCACCAACAACCATAAGGATATCTGCAAAAGACCCACAAATGTCAGTCAGAACAATGCTGCACAATCTTAAGCAGAATTTGATGGCCTCATCATTGTGAAACATCATATATACCATATATTTTAATGCAGCACATAACCAAGAATTAACCCAAGCATAAGAAAAACCTTCGAAGAGAAGGTTAAAAATAAAAAGCAACTAAATGGTATTTTGAAACACAATATATAATTGTAAAAAGGACGGAGCAAATCATTAACAGAATCTGTAACGTTTAAAGAAACTGGAGATGCTGTATATAAGGCAGAATGTCCACATAATCATTATACTGGAAGCAAAATGCAGTGGCCTCAATTTGGTGTCCAGTTGGTGCTTATTTCTTACATCTGCATATAATAGTTTGACAATAAAACCCTGCTATTTCTTTGGATCCTTCAAGACATAAACCTTCAATATGACATCTTTAGTAATAGACTTAATAAAACACATAGGCAACCCTTTGTCTGCAGAGCTAACTGATACAGATCATTTCAAATGTTCATATACAGTATGTGAAACCATACTTACATAAACTAAAAGGAGAATCAATTATAGTAACCTATGCAAACTGTAGGGGTAAAACATTATGTACATGAAGACTGACGAGTATGCTTGCTTAAACAACTAGAATAGTCAAGCTAATATAACAGCCACAACATCCGTTGTAGAGCTTTCATACCATCAACCATCGTAATTATGCCTAATGAAAGGAAACTGAACATAAACAGCATGGGATCAAACCTGTGGCAGAAATTGAACTGTACTGATAATCACAATCCTCCTGATTGAGAGAGATCTGCCGGAGAGCAGCATTTCCTCTATCAACAACTAGCAACGAACAAGTAGGCTGAACATATACGATATCGAAATCATTTGAGAACATGGCATCCTCACTGGGCCCATCTCTATAGCCTGCAACATTTGATTTCCCACCTGCAATGGTTGTTACTCCTGCAAACAGTTTGCATTAGAATTTCAGAAATTGAAATATGCTCCTCTCTACAAAGGGATTTGCAAAAATGGTTTTCAGATAAAACAAAAAAGTTAACAAAATTTTGAAATTTAACAGTTTACAGTCCCATGTACAAGTTACGTTTCTATACTCTAGTTTCGCTAATTCAACATAAATACATGCATACATACATAAAGAAATTTGATATTTTCCCTCATATTTACTTTCACTTGTTGCCAGCTTTCACCTGTACAAGCTTCAAAATAACTATGAAAATGACATGTACATACCAGCATCTCCAATCTTTCGTATGGCGTGATTCAAGGTATCAGCAACATACACGTTCCCTTTATCATCCATGGTTACACCTTTGGGATGATTGAAACGAGCATCACTTGGCTTCCCATCAACATGTCCAGCGTAACCCTGAAATGACCCAGCAACCAATCTTCCCCTACTATCTGCAGCAATGAAATGTTCAGAAATGAAAATTGGAAATCAAGGAAATGTATTATGAAAAAGATAATAATTCATATAACACTGCAACTCATCAATATTGATTATTGAATTCCACAGTTAACCTACACTACAGGACTGTGAGCACCATCTTGTTACTTTCTTTATAAGAAAATTATTAGCATCGAGTAATTGATATACAGAAATTTTATCTGACAAAAAACGAGGAACACAAAACCTTTAAATGTCAAAAGATTTAAACAACAAATACAAATACTAAGTTAGGGAGAAGCCGGGAACAAATCTCAAGTAAGGTGAAACAGTATAAGTATTGTTGCATACATTGGGACAATGGTGAAGTAATGCGCATAATGTTGCTATTAACGGAGTCCACAGCAAAGAGCTCCCCATCCTCTGAGATGCGGATTTTGTGAGGAATAACACCAATGTCATTTCCTTCCAAAACAGTCTCAACTAAGTACCCATTCTCAAATTGAAGAACATTCTTTTCTGTAATAAAACAAAGTGACAAACCATATAATACTTGCAGAAAAATTATCAGAGTAAGCATAACGTTCACGAAAACCAAAACAAATAAACTGAAAAGGTCTTGAAATTACCTGATTGGGGTGTTTTGGAGGATATTTCCCCAGTCCACTTGAGAAGAGAAGACAAGTGCTTTATCAATGGCCCTGAGCAAACACAATTTAACTCAAAACAATATTACAAGTGAAGTAACAACAAGTATCTGAAATCCCCATTATGATCACAGAAACCCAACATACTATCATTACTAAATGAATGAGAGAGAAAGAGGGTTATTTGGGAATATCGGAACAAACAGATCCCAGTGGCAGAACCAAGAAAAATGAATAATTGGGTATCTAATTATGTACGCAAAGCAATATTCCAAAGTGGGTTTTTATTTTTTAACAATATGATAAAATATTTCAAGCAAAATAAGAGAAGTAAATGAAGAAACAAAGCAAACCCAGTTGCCAAACAGATCAAACATACAATCTGAACCATCAGAGAAAGCTCGAGGAAGATGGTGACTGAAAGTTTACCTGCAGGAGCAGCATGAACTTGGAATCGGAGGGAGTAAGTGACTGTGAGTGTTAGGAGAGTGAGGAAGAGATGGGAATTTCTCATTGCACTGATTTACAAAACCCAAAAGGCAATTGCTTGGCTTTGAATTTTCAAGCACAAGAAAGCTTACGGAAAATCATGGCCTCTGAGGTGCAGAGGAAACTGGTTTTGGGGATTTTGAATTTTGGTTTAGCAAGTACGAGCGGGGGCTGTGCTTTTGCTGTGTACTTTTGAGAGTGAGAGTGGGAGCTGTGATCTGCATAGTGTACTGACAGACTGCTTTTCTTTCACTCCTTTTCTCTCTTGATTTGTTTTTTATATCTTTCCTTTTCTTATTTCCTTTTTCACTTTTGCCGCAAAGTGAATTTTTTTTTAGGAGGAAAAAGTATGACATGTTGCGAGCATTAACCCATTTAATTAAATGGAGATCCTTTCAGTGTAGATATTTGTTAATTGTGGTGATAAGTGGTGATATTTGTACTTGTAATGGTAATGATATTGATATATGAAGTGTCCATGAGCATCTATTAACCATCTCTATCAAGAACAAGCGAATTTATTCAGAAGACGTCCTATATACTGAATTTATGTACATATAATTTATAATAAAGATGCAAAGAAGATGCACAAATTTAACATTTGTTTTGATTAATGTTATTGTGTAAATTTGAAGTAAATTAGATTTAAGATTTTTCATTGGTATAGTGATTTTTTTTTATTGGACTTTGTATTTATTTAGATGACAAGTTTTTCTTTCTTTCATGATTTGCTATAAATAAAAGCACTAATGTAGAAGAAATATTATCCCTAAACATTCTACAATTTCTATACGCTTATTTTCGCTCCAATCTCTCTTGACGCACCCTCTCTCTTCCTTTAGAATATTGGCTACAACATAATAAAAACTAGACACTTAGTATTACGGTCTAGTGATATTTTTCTTCACTTGTAAGAGCAGCTCCAGCATGTGCTAGAGCCCAAGGGACAGGCGAGTGAACAGGCCAGAGAGCCCGAGCAATCAAGTCCAGCGTGTGCTGGCAAGGGAGCCCGAGCAGGCCCGAGCGAGAGGCTGGTGGAGAGTTGCCAGCCCGAGAGCCCGTAGTGGGTTTGACGCAAGGCTGACATCAGCCACGTTTTTTCTTTTATTTTGCCTTGGCGTCCGTTGGATCTCAACCCACAAACTTGCCGGAGTTTGCTCAGAGGACAAAACTGGGCAAGGTTTTAGAGAAATTGCAGGGGGTTAAACCTCTGGTTTCGAACTGGAAAAACACCACAAATCTTGTCCCAAGCAACAATAAGACATAATGAAACAAGATTTGCATAGAGAACCTCACCTGGGTTCGAGTTTCAGATCTTGAAGCCCTCGGCTTCAATGGTGGTTTACACCGTGATGGTCCGATGACGCATGCAACGGTATAGCAATGATCCTTTAGTCCTAGAGATTAAGGTTGGTTTTGGAGTTTGATTTGTTTAATTTTCGAAGAGGAAAGTGGGTGAGAGCCCTCGGAGCTCTAGAGAGAGAGAGAGAGAGAGAGAGAGAGAGAGAGAGAGGAACTTCAAAGAAAAATGGAGAGAAGTGAGAAAGATGAGTGGAAAGAGAGGGAGTGACGTGAGGGAGTAGAGAGGTGCACGGGAAAGAGATGGAGTGACGAGGGAGTGGGAGGGAGTGCAAAAAATATTATTATTTTATTTACTTGTTGCCAGGGCTATTCAAGTGTAGGGGTGGAGATATCAAAGGTAATTACTGTTCATTAAGGGCAATTACTGTTCACTAGGTGGATTAAATAGTGGATAGCCGGGGGGCCTTTCCCACTGTGAAACTGCTCTAAGTGAGAGGTCTTATGTTCGATTCTCGCCAAAGACAAATTTGAATCACATTATTGCTAACCCATTGTGAGACTCAGCCCACCTCCTCCCCTTTAGTGTAGATAATATCGTTTGTTATAATAATAATAATAATAATAATAAACATGACATGCTAGCCTCACACATGTGAGGTTGTGTACATAATCGGCTCAAGTTTAAATTCGAAGACCATTTCGTCTAATCT
This sequence comes from Malus sylvestris, assembly GCF_916048215.2. NCBI lineage: Eukaryota > Viridiplantae > Streptophyta > Magnoliopsida > Rosales > Rosaceae > Malus > Malus sylvestris. The sequence continues at coordinate 36,357,094 of NC_062270.1, read as the reverse complement.
CATCCAACATACATCTAACACCATCAAACATGAGGCTTGGATTGATCCATTTTAATTGGCTATAACTTATCTCATCCAGCCCACTAAACGATCAAAAACCTTGGCACAATCATGATTCTAACCCTAAATCGAGGCTCGACTAATCGAGGTTTTTGAGTTTTTCCAAATCTTACAATTCATACATGAACTTCAAATATAAGATTTCAAACATTGGAATTTATTTCTTAAACCGTAACACTTTCGAACTTTAGTCCCCACATCAAATTCCAAAATCTTGAACTTTGGAAGCCTTGAATCTAGACCATTATACAAAATTAGAAAGAAATATTGAAATATATATAAAGAAATGAAATCTGCAACATCCAAAATATAAAATAACAAAAACGACCAAAGTTTGCAAAATTGAAAATGTCGCCCATCGGCCCCATCCACTTTAATTTCGAAAGTGGAGTCAAATTAAAAATTTCAACCAAAAAGGGAGTCAATTAAAATTGACACATATCGTGTCCTATTCCACGTATTTATAAGTACACGTGTCAAATACCCATTCGCTTTGACCCCGTGGCCTTCGAGTCCGGCACTCACAGGCACGCCCCTTTATTTTCAACGCCGAAGCCCCTCAAGCCCATTTCTCATTTTTCAGCTCCTATCCAGATCCGAAATTTCTCCCTCGGATCGATTTTTCCCCCATCGGAGAAAACCCATTTCTAGGGTTTGGAGATCCCTAATCGTGGTTTGCGAGGTCAGTTTCCCAACCTCGAATCGATCTCAATTTCTTATTTATGTTGTTTCGGAATTCTCAGATCTGTTATGATTTGTCCTCGATTTCGATCTCCGCGATCCACTTATGTATATATGAATGTATGTATTGATTCATATATGTATACTTATTGAAGAATGTATGTATGTATGTATGTATTTATGCATGGCATTATGTATGCATGTGATATGTGATGGATCGGAATTGTATATTTCTGTGAATCTAGATGCTATGCATGCGTGTGAAACTATGAATGTGTTTCGGTTTCTTAATTTCATAAGATTAAGCTGGATCGGAATGCCCCTTATAAAAAATGTCAAATTTTTGTACCAATTTAGTGTTTTCAATGCAAAAGATTTCGGCTTGGTGTTAAATGGGTTTTAAATGTTGTTCTTTTTTTTTTTTTGGATTAGGGTATTAGATTAGACGAAGCAAGATGGGAGGAGGATTTCGAGTTCTTCACTTGGTCAGACCGTTTCTGTCATTTCTGCCCGAAGTTCAGAGCGCTGACCGGAAAGTTCCATTCAGAGAGAAGGTGATATACACCGTTATCTCGCTGTTCATTTTCTTGGTGTGCAGCCAGCTCCCTCTGTATGGCATACACTCTACCACGGGGGCAGATCCCTTCTATTGGATGCGTGTTATCCTCGCTTCCAACCGCGGGACTGTCATGGAGCTTGGGATCACCCCAATTGTCACATCTGGGCTGGTGATGCAACTCCTTGCTGGGTCTAAGATTATTGAAGTTGACAACAATGTACGCGAAGATCGTGCTCTTTTGTAAGTATACCTTAGGCCTTTGCAATTTTTAAGTGGTTAATCTTTTTTGATGTGGTTGTTTGCGTAAACGGTCTCCAGTTCTTGATGATATATGAAGCGAAAAGTGTTTTTCAGAAAGAATTTTCAAAATACAGGCTTGAAAGCTCAAGACATTAAATTATGTTTTTGGTTCCGAAACTTCAATACATTTGTTTTCTGCTGCTTTTCAAAAACTGTATTTGAATACATTTTGGAAACTAATCCAAAGTAAAGTGCCACCTGTCTAGTAAATTATGCATGTCAATCGTGGTCACCTGTCTATAGTTACTTAATTTTTCTGGAAATCTCTGTTGCTGCGGTTTCAAATCTGCTGTTGTTTGTCTTAAGTTTTAGTATTCTCCTTTATTCGTAACTTGTATGCATGTCTTGCTATATGTATTGCATGTCCTGATTTATGTTGTTCGTCACAGAAATGGAGCACAGAAGTTATTGGGTATCCTGATAGCTATTGGTGAGGCAGTTGCGTATGTTCTCTCTGGCATGTATGGTAGTGTTGGCCAACTTGGAGTTGGAAATGCCATTTTAATTATCATTCAGCTCTGCTTTGCCGGTATCATTGTGATATGTTTGGATGAACTTCTTCAGAAGGGATATGGTCTAGGCTCTGGAATTTCACTGTTCATTGCCACCAATATCTGGTGAGTTTTTATCCTTTCTTCTGCCTTAATATGTCCAGAAGTGGGAATAGTTTATGAGTCGGCATGTTCAAATTTTTGGGGAAATTTTCTAATATGCTATTCCAAATTTTGAGTACTTAAAGGTTATATTATTCTTTTTCAGTGAAAACATTATCTGGAAAGCATTTAGCCCTACCACTATCAACAGTGGACGAGGAGCTGAATTTGAAGGTGCTGTTATTGCCCTGTTCCATCTTCTGATTACTCGAACAGATAAGGTTCGAGCTCTCCGGGAGGCCTTCTACCGGCAGAATCTACCGAACGTGACAAATCTGCTAGCCACAGTGTTGATATTCCTTATAGTAATTTATTTCCAAGGGTTCCGCGTGGTTCTGCCTGTGAGATCAAAGAATGCTCGTGGACAGCAGGGTTCCTATCCTATCAAGCTGTTCTATACCTCCAACATGCCCATCATTTTGCAGTCTGCACTTGTGTCCAACCTTTACTTCATCTCCCAGGTACAGGAGATTTTATGCTCGTATGGTCAGTTTGGGGACTATTTCTTCTACCACAATATTGTGACCAGTTTTTGCGTGTGTACAGTTGCTCTACAGGAGGTACAGCGGAAATTTCCTTGTGAATCTTTTGGGCAAATGGAAGGAATCTGAATATTCAGGAGGGCAATTCATTCCTGTTGGTGGTCTAGCATATTATATCACTGCACCTTCTAGGTACTTGGGAATATGTTCCTCTTGAAGATATTTTGTTTTATGGTTGATAAAGCTTGAGTTTTGTTGGTAAACCTGATGATTATGTGCTTCCTCTCTATTCCTGCTGATCCCCACTTCAATTGATATGCTGCGGTTATATTTTGCAGCTTGGCTGATATGGCAGCCAATCCCTTCCATGCACTGTTCTATCTCATATTTATGTTGTCTGCCTGTGCACTTTTCTCAAAAACATGGATTGAAGTTTCTGGATCATCTGCCAAAGATGTCGCCAAGCAGCTCAAGGTATTAATTTTAATGATTTAAACAAATTGTTTAATTTGTTGCAAATGAGGGGTTAGTGTAGGTAGGTCTGACCCAATCTACCCTGACGTTCTTCCCACTTTTTGACAACTTAAGTGGCCGGATCAGACCCAATCTACTCCTCTATTGATGTTCTTACCTAATGCGCTATTTAAACCATAAATATGTACTTGAATAATTCTTAGATCCGGCTTTTTGTTAAACATTATTACCTATTCAATACACACTAAGCGTCATGCTAACTGTATCCCTTTCCAATTTGCAGGAACAACAAATGGTCATGCCTGGTCACCGTGAGTCAAACTTGCAGAAGGAGTTGAACCGCTACATTCCCACAGCTGCTGCTTTCGGAGGCATGTGCATCGGTGCACTCACAGTGTTGGCAGATTTCATGGGGGCAATTGGTTCAGGAACAGGAATCTTGCTTGCAGTGACAATCATCTATCAGTACTTCGAGACATTTGAGAAAGAGAGAGCCAGTGAGCTCGGTTTCTTTGGTTTCTAGGCATGTGTATTGCCGAGTAATGGTCTCGCCTTGACAATTTTGGTGTGCTGAGAGATGTAAGTAGGTTTTTAACAGAGAAGTTCAAGATATTAGGCTAGTCTCTTATCACTCCGTTTCTTGAGAATACAAAAGCAATTCCATCCTCTGAAAAAACAGTGTTTATGTCAAGCATCGTTGTATCGGTTCCAGTGGATCTTTTATAATTTACTGTCTGAAGTCTTTAAGGTCACACCTTTGAGAAGCTACTGCCAGGATTTTGTTCTTGCTAATTAGTTGTAGAAATTCACTTTGTTAGAGTGTATTTGACTCTTTCTGTGTACACAAGTGAATTTGCTCGAAAATCTGAATGTCGCTGTTTCTGTCGTTACAAGAAATTGAGTTTGTTATCTGGTCTGCTCTGCGTTTAAAATTCAATCTTGAATTGGTGTTATTCTGCTTTTGATTTTGTCAATGGAGCCTCTGGTCACCGGCCCTGGAATTTATCAACAAAAAAAGGACGATCCGGTGACATGTAAACCATATTTCTCAAGCTTCGACCATTGAAGCATTTGTACCGGACAAGGCTCGCGCAGAAGCCGTAATTCTCAGGCTTGGACCACTTAACCTGTCCGACCGATGGAATCAGTCATTTGGAAGTAGGTACACGCAACCCAGCACTATTACAGCCTGCAAGCTTGTAATATTGATCTTCCGAACAAACAATAAGCTTCAAATAATTAAAAATAATAAATCTAACATTTCATGGCAAAAAAGATTTAAGTGAATATGCTCCTGCCAAATGGGTGGATTTAAGGGAATTACGAATAATTTTTGGCTTTGCCGCCCTTCTCGCCTTCTGAATAGTTAACTTTTGAATTAAGGTATTTTCTTGTACAAAATGAGAGAGAAGCTTTGCTAGAGATTGACGTGTAATAGAAGTAAATGATCTCTCTGGGTATTTTCATCTATTTACTGATCGTACGATACATCCACGCCTCCATATTGAGGTTTTAACCAGAAGAAGTCTTTCAATGCATCTTATACTATGCTTTGAAAAAAAAAAAAAAAAAAACTGTTTTTGCTATGTTGTGAGAATAAGCAGTTATGAAATAAAGCAGCAGAGTGTTTGATAAAAAGTTTTGTAAAAGTGTTTTTGGAGAAAGAAAAAAAAAAGGAGCTTTAATGAAAAGGGTTTGGGTCAACAAATATTTAACCAAAAACTATCCAAAAATGTTATTTAACCAAAATAACTCAAAATTTAATAAAAAACCATCTAAAACTATTGTCCACAGGTCAAACTTACAAGCCCAACCCTACAAATCTACACTTCCGTAAATACCCCTAAATGATTTGATATTGTCTTGACTCTTCACCAACCTCAACCCAGCACGAAACCGCCATAATAATTTCATGTCTTCCTATCAAATTGAATTCCCCCATTTCAAAAACAACCAAATCAAAGTTGAAAAATGAAGCATTTATTGGAACAAAACCGCCAAAACAAGTTCAAAGAAGTTTAATGGAAGAAACCGGCGAAAAAGTATCTGGAAAAAAAAAAAGAACCAAAACATAAAACTGTTTCTGGAGAACCCAAAAGGTAACACTGTTTCTGGAAAAAAAAAATCAGATACAGTGTTTGTTTTGTCTGTGCACAAACAAACATTGTATCTGAAGGAAAAGAATCAAAATCCAGAAATAATGACTTTGATTCCAGAAACGGTGACTTAGATTCGAGAAACAATGACTTAGATTCCAGAAATAGTCTATGTTTTAACCTTTGATTGTTTCTTTTCTTTCATGCATCAGTTGATTATATTTAAGAAACATGATGTTTATTTTGCTTTGAATCCAAATACAGTGAATTTCACTATTTCTTTTCTAGCTTATATTTAAGAAATAGTGTGTCTATTTCATTTAGATCTAGAAATAGTGACTTAGATTTCAGAAACTGTTTATTTTTATGGTCCAAAAACAGTGACCCGTCGTTATTATTGAATAACTTACAGATCTCAAATTTATTTTCTGGAGAAACAAACAATGAACTCCATTGATGAAGAAAAATTGAAAAACAGTACCTCAAATACACTATGAATAATAATGACAATCACATTTCAATGAAATAATACAAAATATAAAATAAATAACATGAGGATCTATATTTTGTGTCAAAGAAAAAGAAGAAGGTCTGCAAAACAACAATGAACTCCATTAACTACGAAAATCTAGAACCCAACCTAAAAAAGTTAAGGGTAAAATCGACAAATCATAATTTATTATAGTTGGGTCATTTTTAGTTGGACTACTTTAATATGGGCCTTGTACTAATCATTAAACAAAACTTATAACATGGTTTTTTATTAAAATTAAAACTTTTTAAGTCATTTTCATTAGTTTTCTTAAAAAAAAAAAAAGCAGTATGATAGTGTTTGGTAAACTTTTATGTAAAACAATCAGTGACTGTATGAAATGATAAAAATGATATAATGCTAGATGTGCTATTAATTTAATTTTCTTAACAAATAAAGGTGCAGTATAATGGAAGAAAATACTTTAATACAAAAAAGATCTTGTGATTTTTTTTTTTTTCCTAGTGTCAATCAAGAATGACAAGTGAGGGAAAGATACATTCATGCCTCTATATATTGGGGTTTTAACCTGAAGAAGTCTTTCAATGCATGTTGAAAAATTATGAACCAAAACAGTCACAAGAACAAACTTATACTATTTACATCATACGTTTTTCACTCTTCATCTCCATTTATAAACCCATTTCTTCCCCCCCCCCCCCCCTCTTTTCGATTATCAACAACTCAGTATATAGATATATCAAAAGCAATTTCGGCTAGGAAATTATTATTGACACTCCCAAATTCTCTATATTTGAAAACAAAAATACACTTATGAGGAGTACAATGAGATTTTTAAAGTGTAAATAACAGTTCTCTTCGGTTATCAGATACATTTAATGCCTTGCCAATATGTGGGCATCGTTATTTTATGGGCCAGCAATGTTTGTGCTTAATGGGCATGGGAAGTCTCTACCCAGCCACTTTTGCCCAAAGCCCATCACTAATTCAGCACATTGCTTAAGATTCTCACAATATTAAGTGTAGGATCCGTTGTCTGAAGTGGGAAGACATCATGGTTATTCTAAGAGCCAAACCATGCTCAGAAGATGGAGGGTAAGGATGTGTTAATTTTTTCACAGGAGCCAAGCGGGTTTCGGAACAAGGAATTAAGCACGTGCATTTGTAAATATATAGTCTAGTTATGGACGGACGTTCGTTCTTTGTACATCATCAACAATATATAAATATTATTGTCGTTAATAAAACGTAATCACTTAAACTGCTATTGTGATAGCAAACATCATAACTTAAGATATAAGTTTTATTTGTCTGTGTCATTTAAGTTAAATACTAAACACAAGTAAAATAATATAATTATTAGGTGAGGTTTTTAAATACCACACTATTTTATCACAATTGCAAAATCGTTAACCACCAACCTTGCAGAAGAGCGGTAAGTCAGTAATCTATTGCTGTCGGGAGTTATCTCCGTTACTAAGAGGGAATGGGATGCATTTGGTCACAAATTAAGGCGGTGATGGTGGTGGGAACGCCGGAGGCGCTCACTGAGGTTGGACCGCCACACAAAGAAAGGAGTCATATCTCTCTTACTCTTAAATTCTTAATAACCATATGACATCATTTTACTCTCTTAATAACGAGGTAAAATCATTTTCTAGTACAAATGTTAGAATTAAAATAGCATCTTTAGAATCATTATAGGGTGGCTCAGTGGCTGGAGACGAATTCCAGATAGCTCATTCTAGGTTTGATTCCTGATGCTGATGAATCATATGACCCTAAACCCTATACCTCTTTGAGTCTTTTTGGCCCTCGAAAAGGTAAACTGCCGTGACGAAGCTACCAGCTAGTCCATTAAAAAAAATTAATTTTAAAAAAATTCATTCAATTTGGAAAAAGGTTTATTCATTCATTGAATCATACAAAATGATTCAATGAATGAATAAAATCAACTAGTTGAATAAAGAAATGATTTCAACATTAGACTTTCATTTGCCCAAACATATTTTAATTTCGATCCGTCACTACCCATTAGTCAGTATAACAAATGAGCCATGACAAATTACATAAACGTATGGAAAAAAACATTAGACTTTCATTTGCCCAAACATATTTTAATTTCGATCTGTCACTACCCATTAGTCACTAGAACAAATGAGCCATGACAAATTACAAAAACGTATGGAAAAAAACAACACTGAAAATAAAGCTGATAAAATCCTCTCTTTTCCTTGATTTTATTAATCTGTCACCTTCAGAAGATTTAAAAAAAAAAAAAGACTGAAGTTAGTAATTAATTTTTTTTAATAGAATTTTGTGGGACCCCAGACCGCTAATTTCCTTTCAAAGAATTGAACCACAAGCCACTTTTGTGGTCTTGGATTGGCCAAATTTCAATTATCTGAGATTTTGTAGGAATCATTATTTGATAATTATTTTGTTCCAACGCATGATCCAAAACGGCCGTTCAATCTAAAGACGTGGGACGATTTTGATTTAGTAATCACGCAAAACTTAAATCCAATTGTTAATTATTAGTTTATTTGTTTTCGATTAATTTTGGTGTTTAAACAAAGACATAGTTTGCTAAATATGTCTTATGCTTTTGTATGAACGGAATGGAAGAGGGTCATTGAATTGATATTTCAACAAGAAATTTGTCGATTTGAACACAGAACTTGCTCTAGCAAAGTGAACAAATTGTGGCTCAGCATCTATAAGAATGGTTGTGAGATTTTGAGGGCCGGATATAGAAATTTAAGATGAATATCTTGTGAATGATGTTTATTACAGAAGTGATAGAAGTAGATAAAAGTAGTAGTAGATGTAATTCAATCTGATTAATTTTTATTTTGGTTTGAATGAACCACTATGTCAACTATTATATTTTTTTTTATTTTTCACACACTTATTTTTTGTTTGATATGAATATTTGATTTAAGGTTGTGCTGCCCCCACTTTTTTTTTTACCTTTTACATATTCTTCTTAATTTCCGATCGTCATAAATTGAAAATGAGAAATTAGGTTTCCATCATTCATTCTGCTACTTCATTGATTAAAATGCTATTCCTTTTTAATTTTTGATCAAGATACTTGGATATTATTAACATCATTAATAATTTCAATAATAAAATATTTTATTTATTTATAAATATATTCATTTAATGTTAAAAATGTTACAATTAGTATATTTATATTTATGACTAAATTTTTTATCATATATTTTTAGTTTTATTTTTTAAATGTAATTCTTTTTTAATTTGTGCCAATTTTCTTTTCAGTTTTAATTTGTACCCATATATTAAATTCTTTTTTTGCCCATATTTTTTTAAAGTTTATTTGTATTTGTACCCATATATGTTTTTTTATTTGTACTTTTTATTTTGCTAAATGTACCCATGCTAATTATATGTACCCATTCATGTAAAACTTTTTAATCTTAAAATGTACTCATTCTTAAAAATACCAATTTGTTATATGTAAACTGTATCATTTTTTTTATATAAAATCTATTCAATTTTTTTCTAATCCATTTTTAAACTTATATGGGTACATTCTTTTTTCTTTGATTTTAAAATGTATCCATGTCAAGTTTATCGAAGAAATTTACTAATATTATTAAGCCTAATTTTTTTTTTTTTTGTGATTTTGAAGAATGTACCCATGTTTTGACACAATAATATTTTGGTTAATTTTGATGAATGTACCCATGTTTACACACACACACACACACACACACACACACTATGTATATTTATATTTTAATATTTTTAATCCCACAAATTATGGTTTTTTTATTTAAAATCTCATTTATATAAACAACTAAAATTTCTAATTTTTAATTCAAAAAATATAGTAACGTACATAGAAATAAATTATCACATTAATTTCAGGGACGTCAATCAAAAATTAAAAACCAACAAGGTTTCAATAAAAGAAAATTCATAACTAAGGACCGCATCCAAAATTTTCCAATTGAAAAATATCAAACAATCGAATGAATTGAAAAAGATTAATGACAAAAGTTAACAAGAGTGTAAACAATAATAAAAAAAAAGGCTTATTATATTAACACCCCACATACTTAATACACTTCACATTTGCTTTTTCACTTAAAAATTATCTTGATACACCCCACATAATACCCCCACACCCCACATACTTCCCCATAATACCCCCACACCCCACATTCTCAATATACACTTTATATAATCTATGTACTTCCCCATAATACCCCCACACCCCACATTATCAATATACACCTTATATAATCTACATACATCCCATATTTCTCAAATCTTATGACACTCATTTTTAATTTTCAAGGACTGAATCTAAACATTTGAGCGTTTAGTTTGCCGAATGATTTCAAAATGAATGATTCGAAAAATGGTTAGATTAGAGAAAAAAGGTAAGAGTTTTATGGGACTGGTGCAATGGTAATGTTCTGGATGGTTTGTCTAGAAAGAAATACCAGGATGTTTAAGCATAATTTTGAAGACTGAATTAAAAAAATAAAGGATAAGTATTGGAAATTGTTTTGGGTCTCGGTTTCTAATGACTTAAAGAATGCCATTTCTTGTTGAATTTGAACATTTTCTTCGATTTCTCTTGGCTAGAGGGTTATGTGTCTTTTAACTGCATTTCGCATTCTTTGACATTGTCTAACATTCAATTGAAATAGATTCCTATAGTTGCTACCCTTTTTCTTAAGGGCGGCCACAAAAAATGTTGCCTTTCTTAATCGCTAAACTTTTCTCTTTGGGATGGCAAGGCGGGTTTTCCCATACATATACTGTCATTCATTTATTGAAGAACTAGGTCTCCATCTTTCTAATACAAAAAACATAAAGGAGCCAACAAATTTGATGGGGATTGGCACCAAATGATTCCATTAGACTTTCAAAAATAATTTTTCTCAATCAACATGTCTGTAGTTTCATTGGTTATGGTTTCGTTCTACAATGAAGGGTGAAAAGTGGGTTTGGTAGTTGAATAAGAGAAATAATACACTAAAAGTGAGTTGGGGTGTAATTATAAATTTTTTAATTTTGTTTTAAACCTAATAAGGTCAAAATTGACATTGCATAATGAGGTAAATAAGTTATTTAATATTAAATTTTAATATGGGATGCATTTAATATTTTGTGAGATGCTAATAATAAAAAAAAAAAGATAACACAACTTTTGCTTTAAACATTTTAACTTTACAAAATTGCACTTGGATTTTTTTTTGTCAGAAAATTGCATTAGATCTTTATTCTCGTTCACACTCCCTTCCATATGAATTTGGTCGTGAAAAAGCATAGATGCATATTGTATGAATTTTCTTCCTTTCTTTAAAAAATATTGTCCACAAACATAACGATATTCTCGAATCAAATAATTCATATTTTCCATTAACAAAGAATATGAATATTTGTTTAGTTGGGAAAGAAGAGGTGACAAATGTTGACATGCGCACCCACTCACACCTAAACCTCCGACTCAGTACCCACACACGACACCGTTTCCAACAATCAACACGCACCGTGCATTTTTCCAAACTTCTCCACCTGCGACGTACGTCAGATCTACCAGTCTACACGATCAGGTTTCACCTTTAAAACCCCAAAATACCCCTACCCCACCTCAACGTCTCCGACCACAACGGACCAGTAAATACCCCTACAATTAAAAGGGCATATCCGGTGTAATAAAATTCCGAAAGCGACCCGACCCTGCGAGCCCTTTTTAATTCCCAATGCCCCCCGCTGTCGAACCCTTCTCCCAAAACCGTGCCCTCTTTCGGCATTTCACACCACGCTCGTTCCTCCCTCTCCCTCTCTGTGTTTTTCTTTGAAAATCTCTGGCCTTTCGTTCTCCGAAAACGCATTTTCAAAAATTCAAACTCCGTTTCCGTCTCCAAAACCCAGTTTTTCGTTTCTGAAAACGGTCGGAAAACAAAACCCAAAACCCTGGAGGCATTGAAGCATTTGAAGAGTTCGATTCGGAAACAGATACAAAAACCCTTCAGAAATCCCTGTGTTTTCCTCAAAAGGTAAGAACTGCGCTGTTTTTTTAATCTTTCCTGCTGGGTTTTTAGATGGCCATTTTTGTTGTTTTCGTTTATTTAATTTATGCATTTAATTCATATTTTGGGGGTTTGTGAAACGGTTTTTTCTTCATTATTTTTCTCTTTTTAGCTTTTAATTAGAGCTAAGGTCGGTGATTTTTTATTGATTTTTTATATATATTCCTCAATATCCAAACGCCTTTTGTGAAGTTTTTCTGTTCATTTCTTCGATTTTTGCTTCTGGGTTTCTAAGAACACTTGTTGTTTTCTCATTGGAAAGAAAAAACACAAAGTAAGTTGCTTTTTTAATTTATTTTTCAGAAAATATCAATTATTTATTTATTTATTTTTTTCAGTGTTTCTGATTTCTGGGTTTGTTTTGCAAGGTAGGAAAGACACCATTTCGTCCTCCGGCGGGTTGTCTTGTCTTGTCGACGTTCTGTTCGCTTGAGATTTACGTTACAATGAAGAGAAACTGAAACTGGTCGCATTTTCTCGTGATATTTCTAAGGTCTGTTGAATTGTATTTTACGCGAGATATTGTTTAATTGACCAGTTAGTGGTCAAAGCAAGGCTTGGTTTATGATTAATGGCATGATTAATTACCGGTTTGGGTCTTTTTTTGCCCATGATTATAGGGTTATGTTCTGCTAAAGTGTTTGCTGGACCAGAATAGTGGTCCTGGACCCCCCCTGTTCCACACTTTGCATTTGTGATATGGTTTCTGTGTTTGCCAATGACTTTGCTTTGTTATATCTTTGTGGAACCCCCACCCTTTTGCTTTTGCAAATCTTATTGCTCAGAATAGTAAGAGATTTGTGGTGTCCAGCTTGTAGGGTTCAATGCAAGATCTGTAATCTTTTGTTTAACACTCATTTGAGGTCTTTTAGAGTTCATGTTAAGATCAGCATGTCAATATTTGGTAGTGCTATTTGTTACCACATTTGCTGATCCACCTACTAACTATTGTCTTTCGTTAAGTGTGGTTTCCGCGAAACCCACTTTGGCAATGTAATCACTAAATGTGATAGTGTGACAACGACGCTTGTTATTTGAACTCAGTGAATTAAATTAGAAACATGGTTAAGTATGGCATTGAGAAATCTATATATGTATAATCTAACTTAACCTATATTTATATAATCTTAGTAATCTAGCTTCTTTTTAACTTTCTAATGGGTTAAGGCAATGAGTCACAAACGCAAAAAAATGGAGGGAGACGAGGTTTGTCAGTATACGGGGAGCAGGAAAAATGTGGCAGTGGGAATCAAATATTTGCCCGTTGGATTACAATAATAGTCTGCACGTCATGTAAAATCTGGCTCAGATCTCTATGAGTTTTTTTCTGTGCCATGAAGTGTTATCCAGTGGGGGTGATTGTGTAATTTCATGTTCTTATATGGTGATGGTGTGATGCACTGGGGAAGGACAAGGAAAAGAATCCACCGCCCTCGGTTGTACTAAAAAATCATGATTGTGGTGTAGATGATCCAAAATTCTTAATCAGATTATCACTATGATGGGTCCCACGAATTTCAGATTTTCTGATTTTGCGGAGATTACTCTTTAGGACCTCACTGTTGTTCTACGTGGGGTGCCTCGGGGAATCCTAGGGTTGATGCCCTTTATTTTATTTTGTATATCGAGCTCCGGACCTCGGATGCAAGGGTGTAATGTTCTTGACCAACCGAGCTACTAACCCTTTGTGTTTGTGTTTTTTTGTTAATTTGGTTAGACAAGGTTTTTTGTGTCCTGCAATTACATTTTAATTGTTATAATCTACTTGTTTACTCATCTAACACTTGGAACTCACTTGACAAGGCCAATTTTGACTTGGAGAAAAAATTAGGCAACCATTGATGTGTGTGGCGTGGGTCCGACGGCGGGGCCCACAAACACAAAAAGGGGTTTGGAAATTAGCTCCTTTTTATTTTCTAAAATGAAGGGTGCAATGCACTTACCTAAATTTTGTTGACTTGAATAGTAGGAATGACCCGACGGTAGAGCTGGGAAGAGAATGATAAAGAATGTTAAGAGCAGGAATCACCACTAACCATGCCCTCCAAATTCTAATTAAGTTATTAAAAAGTGTATTATTGTTTAATCTTTGATCTTTGGTGTGTAATGCATGTGTCATTGTAACGGAGGTTCCCAGTGTTCCATTGATTCGCACTTTGAATTTTGATTTATACGCGTCTTTTGATCCTGTCTGCTGAATATCTCTTCCATAGCTTCTTTTTCTTCGTGTTCTTCACTCACTCTGCATTGCTTTCGCTTTTTCCCGCGTTTTCAAATCTACTTTTGTTACACTTTCGAAAGAAAGCAAATCGGAAACTCTTAAAAGTTGAAATAGCAAAACTAAAAGAAACATTCACTCCTCAATCAATGGCCGTGGTCTAAGTGTTAAAGCATATTGCTTTTTTAGCTTTCCTTCAACACTCTCATCATTGTCATCATTAGCATCCCCGTATCTTTATTCCTTTGTTTCTTTAAATTTTTTTTTTTTTTTTGGGATAGAATCTCTTAGATCTTCATCACTCTATCTATCCCCTCTCCATCATTTGTGATCTTTGTTTTGCAGATGGATTCGGTGAGACCATCATCTGTGACCCCGAATAAGAGTAGATTCGCACGTACTATTGCTAAAGTTCTTCATCTTCGGGCTGCAACAGGTATTGCCCCAGTCGATGGGGTTCAAAAAGTCAAGTCCCAAGAATTCAGAATTCCGAAGGTTAAGTCCCAAGAATTCGGAATTCCGGACGTTAAGTCCCAGGAGTTCGGAGTTCAGAAGTTTAAGTCCCAGGAGTTCGGAGTTCAGAAAGTAAAGTCCCAAGAATTCAAAGTTCAGAAGGTTAAATCCCAAGAATTTGGAGGTCATAAGGTAAACTACCAAGAAAATGGAGTGCAGAAGGGGAAGTCTCAAGAAATTGGAATTCAGAAAGTCAAGTCCCAAGAAAATGTCAAAAATGACCGGAATGGTGGTAAGGTTATGGTTGGTCGGTCTGAGTCATTTGACAAGAACAATGAGGAGCTTCAGGAAAGAGTCGCCCTTGAGGCTCTTGTAGCGAAACTGTTTGCAAGCGTTTCATCTGTTAAAGCTGCGTATGCACAACTACAGTATGCTCAGTCTCCCTATGATGGTGAAGGAATCCAAGCTGCTGACAAAGAGGTAGTCTCCGAGTTGAAGAACTTGTCTGAGTTGAAGCGGTGTTTCTTAAAAAAGCAGTTTGATCCTAAACCTGAGACTACACTGGTTTTGGCTGAGATCGAGGAGCAGAAGAGTGTTCTAAAAACCTATGAAATCATGGGGAAAAAGTTGGAATCTCAGGTGAGGCTTAAGGACTCTGAAGTTGTGTTTCTCGGAGAAAAGTTAGAGGAGGCCAAGAATCAGAATAAGTTGCTGGAGAGAAGATTAAACCAGAGTGGGCAGCTACATGTGTTCGACAATCTTCAGTTGTCTGGTTTAAGTCCTAACCATTTCATTACAGTTCTCCGACACACAGTAAAGTCCATTCGGAGCTATGTTAGGATGATGATGGATGATATGAAATCTACCGGTTGGGACATTCATGCAGCAGCTAAAGCGATTGACCGCAATGTGGTTTATTGGAAAGAAGACCACAAGTGTTTTGCCTTCGAACACTTTGTTTGCAAGGAAATGTTCGATGCTTTCCAGCATCCCAACTTCTTACTCCCAAATGAGTCCTTGCCAGAGGAAAAGAAACAACAGCAGCAGCTCTTTTTTGTGAGATTTACGGAGCTCAAATCAATGAAGCCGAAGGAGTACCTTGCCCAGAATCCCAGATCAGCATTTGCTAAGTTCTGCCGTGTCAAGTACTTACGACTGGTGCATCCCAAGATGGAAACATCATTTTTCGGCAATCTGAATCAAAGAAACCTCATCAATGCAGGTGAGTTTCCGAGCTCTAATTTCTTTACTTCGTTTGCTGAAATGGCGAAACGTGTCTGGCTCCTGCATTGCTTGGCCTTCTCCTTCAATCCTGAAGCCGCAATCTTCCAAGTAAGCAAGGGATGCCGATTTTCAGAAGTGTACATGGAAAGCTTAGCTGACGAAGCGTTCCTCTCAACAACATCTGAACCGCAGGTGGGATTCACAGTTGTTCCGGGATTCAGACTCGGTAAATCTGTCATTCAGTGCCAAGTTTACCTCACTCGGTTGCAATCCGCTCCGACAAAGCAAAGGTAAACCGTGATTGATCGTCGGCAAAACTCGGGCCCCACAACATCGGGTTTACTTTCCTGTTTGGATCTCGGGACGAAGTTGCGGGGCACTTCCAACTTGGTCACTTTTGGTAATTTCATCCTCCATACTTTGAAAAAGGGAAAGCGCGTTGGACCGTTGTGTTGGAAGCGACCTTTTGAATCTTTTTTTATATTTTTTTTGCATCATGTCCTAGTTTTTTAAATTATCTTCCAAGGACATTCCAAAATTTTGTTAATATTAGGTCAAGTGACAGAGGGATTGTCTAGCTGTTTTGCATCATTGTTAACCGGACATGGGCAGGTTTCTTAATTATGTAAATAACAATATATAGTCGGAATTTTTTGTGTTCCTATTTCTTTTACTTGTCTCCCTGCTTTTCATTTGCACCAATGGTTGCAATGGATTGGTATGTCATACATGCTGCATGGTCAATTTGGGTTGGCCCATCGCTGACTGTGAGATTCACTTTAATCAATAATTAATTGTGATGCTCGTGTTGTGAAATTCAAATTAGTCATTTAGCGGTTCACAGTTGTTTATCATTACACGTAAAATCAATCTATGAGTGGATAGTGGCATCAATCTACCACTTTCAGTTTGATTCATATTAATCAACAGGTCACGGTTGTTCAACAATAAAGGTGACATGAGTTTACTCGTTAGTCTACGAGTGGACAATGACATTCGTTTACAAAGTTCAAATATGTAAATTCTTATTGATCAACAGTTTACAATCATTCTATGTTACAAGTGGCATTTAGTCTACTCGTAGATGATAAACATATATCAATGAGTATTCATCGCACAATCTCTTGAAAAATTGTGGAATTTACGTTAATCAATTAGCGATTCACTAGTTGTTCAACACTACACGCAACATCAATCTATGAGTGGACGGCGGCCATCAATCTACGAGTTTCAGTCTATGAGTGGACAGTGGCATCAATCTACGACTTTCAGTCTAACTCACATTAATTAACAGTTCACAGTTATCCATAATTGTAAATGGCATGAGTTTACTTGTAAACGATGACATGTTTATAAAGTTCAAACTCTGTCAATTTTTATTGATCAACAGTTCACAATTGTGTCACATTACAAGTATCATTAGTCTACTCGTAAATGATAACAATACATCTACGAGTAATGTTGAAAATCAATGCCACCTTCATTGAACTGAGCAAAAGCTGATTTTATTTCTCTGCACTCTGCAATATGCATTCATGACCAATTGATGCATGATACACATTGGTCTATAAAACAAACAATAAAAAAATAATAATGCACCACTTGAGGGGGTCCCACATAGTACGCCTACTTGCTATTTAATTTTATGTGGCTGGTCGGTGGATATGGGGGGCCATTTTATTGGCAAATTTGTCTTATTTCTCTGTGGAAGGGTGTATGTGGCACTTGCGTAGAGTCTTTGATCACGCGGTGTGTTCCCCTCCCCCTATGCAAAAATACTTGATTTTGCTATGGCTGGTCGTTTTTGCAGGAAGGGTCACATTATTTGGCTGTGGAAAATGATGGAATTAATGAGATTTCGGCAGTTGTGGCATTAACTATAGGAGACACATTGACATGGCATATACCCTCTCGACAGTGAAATTTCTAACCCTATCACATAACGTCTTCAGATTCCGATAATTGTGGATAATATAACAAGTAAATCAACGGAGTGGTATTCTACTCGTTTGAAACTGCTTTTTTTTTTTTTTAGTAACACTTCTCTCTATAAGCACTTTAGTAAAATCGTTTTGATTGTAAGTATATTATAATTTTAATAAAAATGCAAGTGCTTAATGAAAAAAAAAACACTTAAAGTGGTTTCTAAAAAAAAAAATTTTAGGATTTAAGATAAAGTTTGAGATACTAGCATCTTAAAATTCTAGTTCCATGTAAATTTTTATCGTGGCTTGTGAGTGACTTGCAACTATCGATGCCTATATTGCTTGGATTTCACTGGAAACCGTCGCGCATGCACAATGTCCTTATGGCCTAAATCTAAATGGTTGAGATACATAAATTTGCATCAATAGTCAAAAGTTACTTGTGTACTTATCCTTTCACCATCTTTACCGAGTGCATATGCGTATACAAGTAGCTGCAGAGGAGGTTGACGACAGGAATTATAATAATAATTTTTATTATTATGTCCTGATATTACACCAAAATTTTTGGAATTAGATTTGCTTCGGACCTTAGTATCCAGACCTTAAGGATCAATCTATTTGAGCTGCTGATTGGTGTGTAAAAGAAATAAGAGCCGTTGGTGTGTGTGTGGTGAGCCAGGAAAATGAGTTAATGAAGACCGTTAAATTCAATTTGTGCAACTCAAATTAGTTGATCCTTAGGCTCCGGACACTAAGGTCCAGAGTGGATCCAATTCTAAATTTTTTAGCCGTTAGTTTGGGATATGATTTGATGTATGCATTTTGAACGTCGCATATCAGATGATGGGGATTTTTGCAGTGTTCAATTTGAATTTTCAAGACACTTCGAATTTTTGAAGTCTCATTCTCAGTGTTTCCTTCCTCATCTCATTCTCATGGTGTTCTTGCGGCGCTCAATTGAACAGGTTGCTTTATGTGCAGCTAATAATTTTTTTTACACGAGTCACCAACAGAGTCGGTGGGATCGAAAACTATACATGGCACTTTAACGAGTATTAAGTAATCTAGTTACATTGTTATTTTTAAAAACTATATATCTTTTCAAATTAAATAAGAAACAACCTCTAAAAAGCTAACGGTAAGTATAAACAATCTCATCCTTGGCTAACGACATTTCTCAACTTCTGGTAAGCACTCGCATTACATTGTTCAGTGTATATGGTGAAGTAATATTCTAGAGAGAATCATTATAATGGGAAAATGTATAATACTATACTATGGTGCGTTCAGTGCAACGCGAAATCTATGAGTGATACTTAAGGAAACAATTAATATACCTTTCTCGTCTTCATCGAACCCTTTAATTTGAGGTTTGATGCAGGGACGGAGGAGAGATTTTTTAGTGTGACTGTCACACGATGTGGTACATCACGTGTCCCCATATAAATGGTGAGATATGTGTGTTAAAAGGTTAAAAACTTAAAAATAAAAAATTTTCACCACTTATATAAAAACACGTGGTGTACCATCTATTTATTGGCTACTAGGTTTAACAATAAAGAGCTTGTAGTGCATTGGTGAGTGGTGTTTAACAGTTTAATCATACAAAAACCGATTCATCTTTTGGATTAGGCAAACAAACAAGAAGTTTCACAAATTCTAGGAAATTAAATTTCATTGTTTCAAATTCCATCGTTTTGATTAGTAATACTAAATGAAAAAATGCTATCAACCTTCTCACTTAGTTTTGAGTGCTAGTGAAGTACACCTGAGAATAAAAGTGAAAAGCCTGAAATAAGAAAGTTGCTGGCCCTCTCATCTTAAATTCCTTCATCCAAACTGATTGGTGACTACAACTTGCGCACATCCGCATAAATGGGAAAGGTAGACTCACATAGTTTTGCATGAACTTGTGTCGAATTTCTTCACCATGATTATTTAAAGAAAGCCAAAAACAATACAAAGTTATGTCACTCATGTTCCATCAGAACAGAAAGGATTCCGTTCACAACATTTGGTAATGGTCTAACCTTTTGCTTTGAGTTCCACAAGTTCAGTTTGGCAAGTTTTTGATGCCCTTGGGAACTTTGAAAACTCCTGCTCCAACTCCATTTGTTTTTCCGTAGGGATACTTCTAGTATAAACTGTCACTTTCTTCAAAACTACACCATGCTCCAGCATGTACTTTGCCACTTCCATCTCATCTGGCCGCCATTTGTATCCTCGTACGGAAATAGACTTCAGGCTTGACAACAAACAAATAGGCACAATGTTCGGTGGACACCATTCATGGAGCTCATTGTTGTCATCAGCAGTATAACATTCGACGTTCTAAGCATATTAAAAGAAACATTAATGAGTTAAAGATATTCTTCGAAAACTGTATATAAGTAACCATGCATATAACACGAGCGTAATCTTTTCTATGTGCTTACATTTTCAAAGACAAGATTCTCCAGATTGGGTGAGATCTCGAGCAACTTTATCAATGATTTCCAGGAGCAGCACGTTTTAAGAAGTACTTCCAAGTGGTTCAAATTATAAAATGTAGGCAAAAGATGTTGAAATTTAGGATCAGAATCCTACAAGAATGACAAAGAAAATAGATGTATCAAAGACTTAATCACAATTTACAGACTTCCTCAAAAAATGCAGCATTGCCATTGATTAATTTCAGCACGTAAACAAGAAGGTTATTGGGGACGAAGAGAAACAACTTAGAGAATACTTACTCTCAAAATTGGAGCTGAAAGAGAGAGATACTTAACATTGATAATTCCTGCGAAAAGCCTATGCATGCGAGCAGCATAATCATTGTCGAGGTGATCATTCTGACATCTCTTATGAATTTGGACAGCAATCTTGGCTGTGCTTAGGGATTTTTCATTCTTCAATTCATAGTCCACCAAAAAATTGTCAAAGAGATCCAACTTTTCAAGATGTGGAGCATTAATATTAATAGAAACGTAGTTCTTAGCACCACCCCGCAAACATATTCGTAGTCTTCTGAGTTTAGGTGCAGAGACAGTGAAGCTCAAGAGGAGACGTTCTTCTCTGGCGATTTTCGAAATAAGTCCATCTATAACCAAATCTTCAAGTGCTGGACAACATGAAAAAAGTTTCTTTATTGAGTCAGCATTCGGGCAACAGACTGTAACATGGAGGATTTTGAGATGTGGAAAACAATCAGAGTTTGAGGGAATAGCAATAAGATCGAATTGCAGCCTCAGCTTCAAAACCGACAAAGTCTTGCACATGAAAAGGCTTTGAGGAAACTCATAAAGCTTCCCTGGATTTGGAAGCAAATAAAGAAGGAGCTCAACAACATTACGCCTAAGAGCAGTGCAAACCCAATCATGAACACGAGAAAAATAATCATCCACCCCGTAACATACAAGTTCGAACCGCTGAATGCTTGACGATCCACTATGGGAAAGTACTTGATCCACAAATCCTGCACTACGGCCTTTGTCAGATTCCGGGTTTTGTACATTGAACTTAAGATTGGGAAAAGAAACCCACACATCCTTCCATCTGTGTGATAAACCGCTGGTCTTTATAGTCTCGGTTATATCAAGGAAGGAAAGAATGTGACAAAGAATGCCATCTGGTAATCTACTGATCCTATCTTCACTGCACGTTTGACAAGGCATTGAGTTCGAACCCATTTAAGATGTGCTAGACATATATATATTTCCTGAAAAATATAAAATGTTAGGTTTTTGATCGAAACCTTCTTAGTCAATATTTAACAATCTAGCTACTGTAGAAATTAAAAGGCAATATCCCAAAGGATTTTCAGCATGTTTAATTAGCTTTCGATTAAACAGGAGAATTATAAGTGGCAATATGCACCCATGTTTTCTTTTCGTTTATGCGTTTCGTTAAACTGTTATCCAAACAGGTCAGGATGTAGAAAGGAATAAAAAGTTCAGAGTGTAGAAAAAATACCTGGATATTGTTCTCGATTTGTGGACCCAATACGCAATATGATTTTAGCTTTTGTGCCCTAATTTGTTTGCCAGCTGAGAGAGTATGAAAGAATTGAATACATATCAGATCGTGGGTCTTAGAATAAACTGAAATTATAAGGAGCAAACCGGATAGAACTTTAAACCTAATGAAAATCTACAGCCCTAAACACAATTAGGCAGCTGCGTCTCTCATTGCCGCAGATCGCACTACCAGTCTGCACCATATCCATGGTATAACCAATCGATTTTTTTAAGGTGTTCGATGGTTTTGTGTTCTTCAAATTCCCTAATATCATAGGGTTTGATGCCCCATCAGATTTAGCTTGTGATCTACCAAAGGGTAGAAATTTTGTAGTAATCAAATGAAGAACCAAATCAACTATTTAAATGATATTTGAGGAACACCACAGAGAATAGAAAACCACGAGTTTAATGATATCTGATATGATTACCATGTTTTGTTTTGTTTTGTTTTATATCGAAATTACCATGTTTTGTTGGTTGAAAAAAATATGCATAAAGAATCTTTGTTCTCCAAGTAATACATTTATAATTAGGAAAGTATTTAAAAGATATTGTCGAATTCTACACAATCACACTCTTAGAAATTAGGACTGCAACAAAACCAATTTTTTTTTACAATTAATCAAATATTATCAGGTAATGCTGAGAAGATAATCAATTTTTTAAATCATATGACGTAGTTGTTGATAATTAGATTAGAGTTAAATTTGGTCTAATAAATTGGTCTACCTAGCATTATGCAACTTCATATTACATTACAATATATTTTTTTTAAAGGGGGACAATTGGTGGTAAATCATGGTTATCCACCAATTCCGGGAGCTGGGAAGACTCACAGAGGTATCTCCCTTTGACCACAAGTTTGGCTTCCTCACCAACATCGGGTTTAGAACCCAAGACCTCAAGTTTTTAATTTGAAGGAAGTCTCGCAATCCGTCCCTTATCACTGGGCCACCAGCTCGTGGTTATATTACATTACAATTTGACTGGGTCAACTTTCACCTGCTTTTCAAGGTCACTCTCGTCTTTTTACTGGACTAGGTCTAATTTGATGAGTTTTATAGAAAATAGAGGGGAAGTGCAGAGCTTCTCGAGGGAGAAAAGATCATATGATTAGCACCATTATCCTGTGTCAAATGAGTAATGCAACACTTACTATTTATTTGTACCATCACTTGTACAATCTCTCTAATAGAGGTAGGGCTATGATACAAATGATGGTACAAATAGATAATAAGAAAAACATTTTTGGCGTCAAATTTAGAACTCTTTGTGTAGGCATTCATAAAATAAAAAAAATATTCTACAAATATCCAATTGGAATAGTTACCCGGATTAAAGAGATTCTCAATCTCGATCGTGGGATGAAAGAGATTCTTAATCTTGGTCCATTCTTAATGAACAATACTTAGCTACTTAAGGATGAGTATAACCTCTTACTCAAACTTCTTCGTATTCAAATCACATAGTTTTGTACTTATATCAGAATTGGTTATATTATGAAACACATTGTAAAGGTCATTTCTCTAAAAAATGAATTAAAAATAAATGAATTAAACATAAGGTCGTTTAGTCAATCTATAATAACAAATACATAGGTTGTTCGTAATGCTTTTACCAATTTCGTTCATCTGTTTTTATACAGTTCGATGATTAAACGATCTTAGTTTTAATTGATTATTTGCAGAGATAATCTTTATAGAGTGATTTATAATATGAGCGGTTTTAATCATAAATGTGAAGTTCTATGAGTTGACAACGAGCAGTTTTGAGTAAAAACTACTCCTATTCATCCTTTGAGTAGCCAAATATTGTTCATTCTTAATTCGTCACTAAACTTCATACTGGTGAGGTGGTGAGCTTCCGTTGTGCTTATTTTTTTTTATTTTTTATTTTTGTTAAGATTAACTTTTATTTTTATTAGTCTATTGATATAATTTCATAACTTATATACTTTTGGATAATACTTGTGTTCTCCATATAGGGGAATCCAGGAATGCACATATTCCACCATTTGTGAATAATGTATCTTCTTAAACGCCCCAACTCCGATATCCCCAAACATCAGGGTAGGCACGTGCTGACTGACACCCGAGGGTGACGAAGCCATTTTAAACACACATATAACTAAAACATGTAATTAGAAAGAGTTACACTAATGCAAAATCATGTTCAGATCATACGACTAATCAAGAATAATGTGAAAGAATTAATATATACAAGGTATGAACTGAGGAATGGGTCCTACCCTAAGAAGACTTGAAGGTCCCTACACGAAATTGCCCTAACGCTGGGACTGTGTGCCTCGATTCAAACTCTTGAGGGGGCACAAAACCGAAAAGGTGAGTGGACCAAAGTTTATATTAATAATACTAATAATAAGAAAACCATTTTCTTTATGAACATACTAACCCCTTATTTTGAAAACACATATAATACTACATAATAGGTTTTTTGAAAACCCTAGCATGCAATGGAAAATGTTCGTAAAATATGTACGTGTAATACCATGCTCAATAATGGTGCAATCATCACCAGAAGGCAAATCCATAAATCTCATCAATACTGTACTCTCTAGGGGTATCATAGTCGCCTTAGGCAGTACCTGTCCATCACTCGAATGTGAAGCTATACGACACTGGGTTACGCTAGTGAATAAACATGGTAGGCCCCATCACTCGAAGGTGAAGCTGTATGACTCCAGGTTACGCCGGAGAAGAAATGCATAACATCACATACACCGACACTAGCCCCGGGCTAGTGAAGCTAGGGTATATCATCAATATCATCAACTCCTCATTCGCCCGAAAGCAATACCTGTGTATCTCCAAAGGTGAAGTTGTACGACACTGGGTTATGCTAATGAAGAAACATGGTAGGCCCCATCACCCGAAGGTGAAGCTGTACGACTCTGGGTTACGTCGGAGAAGAAATATATAACATCACAAATATCCTCAACTATGTCCTATGGCCATAGACATCTACATACCCACGTTGTGTGGATGTGTTGTATGGTAACCCGCTAGATAAGCACCAAGAAACATACCTCAAAAATCATATCCAAATCCGGAGCTCAAAAGCTTAAAGCCTTATCTCATCAATCCATGATAGCACATATTCATAAAATCCGTAAAATAAATCATATTCGTGAATCCATAGAATTTCATAAACGAAAATCCCATAATTTATAACTCATATTCGAAAATCGTAATATAAGTCATATTCATAATCCATAGAGTTTCATATAGGAAAATCTAATAATTCATAACCTTTCGTAAAACGTAAGTGCGATAAAACATAAATATCTCGTAAACCATAAATATAGAAATTCGTAAAGCATAATATAAAACGTACTCAAATCATGAAATATGTAATGCATGCTAGGCTAATATTTTATAAAAATATGTAAGTTTAGAAGGGGTCCACTCACAGATGTTTTATTGCCTGGGAACCGCTCGAGCTAGCGAGGATGACGTCGCTTCCTGCCAACGCACCTAAACACAATTAGGGACCATTTAGTATAACTCTACAAAAACATTAGAATTTGAGAAAACGGACTGTGGAATCAGATTAGGCATGTCGAAAAACCTAAGGAAGGACCTTGGGTTTCACCCCACGCACTGTTGCACGAGCCGCCACATGGTGGTGGTCGGCAGCCCCGACTCGTCGGAAAATTCAACAACTCTAAAAATTCCTAAATTTTATAGGAATGAAAATCTCAATGAGAGGAACAAGTTTCATACCTGGGACGAAAACCAATTCGGCCGGGAAGTAGCCTAAAAACCACCATGAACAGTCGGAACCCTGAAAAATGGTGAACCTCAATTCATCCACTCTGGTGATCTGCCGCCCCCAAACTTGTTTGGGGTTTGTTCCTAGGCTCAAGAGGTGTCTAATGGTGGTGGTAATCAAAGGTGATCGTTTCAGAAATGGTGGATCGCCAGCTAAGGTTTCATGGCACCAATAAAGGTGTTTTTCGTGGAATTATGACGAAATCTCGTCAATTTTGGCTATAATTGGATGATGGGATGTTGTGGTGATGTTTGGTGGTGATTGGGGGTTGAAGAAAGCTGGAAAAATCGATGGAAAACCTGTCGGAACAGTTGCAGGGAAACGAGTCAGATATCGGGTTGCCGAGTCTGAAACGGTTAGAAGGTGAAATTCGGTTTGGGTGGTTTTTGTCTCCCTCCTTTCCCCTCCTTAATCTCTCTTCTGATTAGTCCATCACTCCTTCATTTCCTTCATTTCTTCTTTCGTTTCTCCATCCATTTATCACTGCCCTTCATCCTGGCCACACACGTGGCACCATATTGATGTTCCAACAAAATCTGAAGCCTTCCAGATTTATGGTCAAATTACCATTTTGCCCTCATCTTCGTTCGTTAATAACTCTTTCGTTATAACTCCAAATTTGACTTCGCTTGTGCCCACGCGTCCGTAACGCTGAGTACTACAAGAAAACGCTAAGGAAATGGATCTTACATGACACGACAAGACGGTCAACAAAAGTCAATGCATTTTCCTCGAAGGGCATTTTCGTAATTTCACATTTTAAAAAGGGTAAATTACATAGTAGCCCCTCAGGTTTGAGATCTATTGCAATCTTATACAACATCTTTAAAACATTTCACTTTCATACCTCAAGTACTATTTTATTTCAATTTCATACAACCGTTAGATTTTCCATCCATGGATCTGTTAAATGCTGACGTGGCTGCCACATATATGACACGTGGCTGCCAAATGTCTGCCACGTGGCAAATAAAATAATTTTTTAAATTTTTTAAAAAAAAACCTGAAATTGGAAGAAGAAAAAAGAAAGAAAGAAAGAAAGAAAGAAAGGGATCGAACCCAAAAGAAGAAGAGAAGAAGAAAGAGAAAGAAGAAGAAGAAGAAGAAAAAAAAAAGAAAAAAAAAAGAAAGGGGTCCGAACCCAGAAGAAGGAGGAAGAAGAAGAAAGAGGAGGAGGAGGAGGAAGAAGAAGAAGAAGAAGAAGAAAGAGGAGGAGGATGAGGAAGAAGAAGAAGAAAAAAAAAAAAAAAGGGATCGAACCCAGAAGAAGGAGGAAGAAGAAGAAGAGAAGAAGAAAGAGGAGGGAGGAGAAAGAAGAAGAAGAAGAAGAAAAAAAAAGAAAAAGAAAGGGGTCCTAACCCAGAAGAAGGAGGAAGAAGAAGAAGAAGTAGAAAAAAAAAAAAAAAAGGGACCGAACCCAGAAAAAGGAGGAAGAAGAAGAAGAGAAGAAGAAAGAGGAGGAGGATGAGGAAGAAGAAGAAGAAGAAGAAGAAAAAGAAAAAAAAAAAGAAAGGGACCGAACCCAGAAGAAGAAGGAGGAAGAAGAAGAAGAGAAGAAGAAAGAGGAGGAGGATGAGGAAGAAGAAGAAGAAGAAGAAAAAAAAGAAAAAAAAAAGAAAGGGACCGAACCTAGAAGAAGAAGGAGGAAGAAGAAGAAGAGAAGAAGAAAGAGGAGGAGGGAGAAGAAGAAGAAGAAAAAAAAAAAAAAAAAGGGGTCCGAACCCAGAAGAAGAAGAAAGAGAAAGAGAAGAAGAAGAAAGAGAAAAAAAAAAGTGGCAGATATGTTTTTTTTTTAAATTAAAAAATTATTTTATTTGCCACGTGGCAGACATTTGGCAGCCACGCGTCATATATGTGGCAGCCACGTCAGCATTTAACAGATCCATGGATGAAAAATCTAACGGTTGTATGAAATTGAAATAAAATAGTACTTGAGGTATGAAAGTGAAATGTTTTAAAGATGTTGTATAAGATTGCAATAAACCTCAAACCTGAGGGGCTACTATGTAATTTACCCTTTTAAAAATGATAAAATTCGTAATATTTGTGGACTGGTCGTTACATCGTCACCATATAAACTTCATAAACAAAATCATTTAATTTATAAATCTTCATTTGAAGATCATTCATATAAAAAAATTAATCAATCAAAGATCGTTCATCATGAATATGTTACTTGGTACTCACACCGTCAATTTGTTCTATAAATTTGGATGACGAAACGATCTTTGATTCAAATAATTTTTTAGAGATGATCTTCAAATAAATATTAAATAATTCCAATTATGAAAATTTATATGGTGAAATATACATTATTCAAGAATGGTGGAACATGTTCCCATACTTTTATATTGTTTTTTGGGTGACTTTGGATGCGGTCCCTATTTGTCAACGTTCTTTGACTGAAATGCAATAATGCATTTCTATATAGATTATTATAAATTTTAAATTAAAATTTGATATTTGTAGTTACTTATATTAATGAGATTTTAAATAAAATTCATGATTCGTGGGATTGAAAATATTAAAAAATAAATTATCTTATATAAAAAAGTATAATTTATCTTAATGAGAAATTATACTCAAATAAAACCCATGATTTGTCATTACTTATATTAATGACATTTTACATACAAAAAATTGGTGATTTAGTACATTTTACATACAAAAAGTTGGTACATTTTATACAAAAAGGTGGTACGTTTGTCACATCCCAGACTCGACTCCGCTGTAACACGATATTGTTCGCTTTGAGCTTACCATTCCCTTAAGGTTTTGTTTCTGGAAACTCACGCAAGAACTTCCCAGTGGGTCACCCATCCTGGGATTGCTCTCGTCCGAACTCGCTTAACTTCGGAGTTCCAATGAAACCTGAAGCTAGTGAGCTCCCAAAAGGCCTTGTGCTATATGGAGGGAATCATGTACATATAAGGCACATCATCCCCTTTCCGTTGGCCGATGTGAGATGTTACACGTTTTATATAAAAAAAAATGGGTACATTATATATTTTATATTTATATATATATATATATATATATAAAACAATGGGTATATAGGTCTTACATTAAAAAATGGGTACATTTTATGTAAAAAATTGTACTTACAAAAAAAAAAAAAAAGGTACATCTTGCATAAATTATGGGTACAAATAAAAAGTTAAAAAAATATGAGTACAAATAAAAGTTTGAAAAATATGGACATGAAAAGAAATAAATATAGTACAAACTAAAATTGAAAAGAAAATTGGTACAATTTGAAAAACAAAAGGTTGCACATTAAAATGGGTACAAACTAAAAATAAAAATATATCAAATGTAACGTTTCTAACACTAAATGAATATATTTAGAAATAAGATTTAATTATCTTGTCATGTAAAATATTTTATTATTGAAATAATTAATGACATGTATTTTTTTTTTTGAAGAATTAATGACGTGTATTAAAACCAAGGGATCCTTGATAAAAATTTGAAAATGAATAAGATTTCAATCAATGGAGTTGAAAAATGAGAGATGGAAACCTAATTTCTCATTGTTTTTTTTACAAGCAATGTTCTACTTTGATTCATTAAATTGTTCGGAGAAGGATTGCAACTTGAGTATATGAAGTGTAGTATATTGTTTTAATCAACTAGACTAAGTTAAGTCCACATGCAGGGCCGGCCCTGAGAATTTAAGGGCCCTTAGGCGAGCCTTCGAAGTGGGGCCCTAAAATTCTTTGATCCCCGGTCCTTTGTATATTGATTTGTATAAAAAAGAATTCGCTAAATACATAAAAGTTCTATTTTCACATCAAATATCATTAAAAATTAATATCAAAAGAAGATAAATATACAAACATTATTTAAACATTACACGATTCACGTTTTTAGACACAAATGTACTAAATGTTTGCAGTCAAGAGTTTAAGATTGAGAGTGAAGAACAATAAAACTTGATGATTACGAGAGTAAATAACAATAAAACTTGATTGACGAGTATAATAAATTCAACGCCAATTGTTTTTCTTGTATTTTTTTCTTCTAAAATCAACATCACACTAACGAATTGAATATTAAAATAATCCATTGAATAAAAAGTCATTGAAAAGAAATATATAAAATTCAAAGTTTTGATTATCTTAAAGTACAATCTTTAAGACCATATGATAGTTGGTTTAAATATTCAATAGAAATGGAGAGAATAGGAAATTGGTTTAAACATTCGATAGAAATTGAGAGAATGAGAAGTTGAAAGAAAAAAGATTGCAAAAAGACTTGAGTTTTATAACTTTATATGCATTTGGACAGATGGATTGACAGTAAATTTGAAAAACAAGAAAAATTAAGAAAAATCTAGTGACTGAAATGCAGCTTCGTGTTTCAAACTCAACACCCCAAAGAAAAATGAAGCCAATATTTTCACTGCACTAACAAATGAACTATGATATTTCTTACTTTTTTTTGGGCTACCCTTAGGGCCGGGCCTGTCCACACTCCACATGCTTCTATTAATTTACACAGGCCAACAGGAAAGTTGATGGGATCTAAGGAGAAGGAGTACCTTGGCTATTTGAAAATAATTCAAGTCCACCAAAAAAGAAAATAGAAGAGGAGGAAGAAACTCAAGTATATAAAACTTTAATAGAAAATAATGCATCCATTTCTAACAAATTTAACAAGGGTTGTGATACCCGCATATTTTTTTATTTTTTTTTACTTCTCACACACCCCTTATTAATTTATGTCATTTGATCTTCTTCAATTCATTCGATTCGACGATCGGAAATTAAGAGGGTATGTAAGAAGTAAAATGAGATATGTGAATAACATACACCATTCAACAATTGAGATATAAGGTTATCAACTGGCGAAGCATCGCATAAGTGCATGACGAAAATAGATATTGTCTCCTAAGTTAAAGGCAAATATGTTCCCAAAATATTAGTCCTCCAAAACTAACGATGCTAAACAGAAAACATAAAGAAAGTTAAAAACAGGTGCAGATAATAAATTCATGTTTTACAACAAAGAAAGGCAAAGGACCCATTCCTCGAAAATTGAATCATATAAAAACCTAGATGTCATTTCTCCAGGAAATCAATTTGACAAGTCATCGAACCCTTTGAGAACATTGAAATATCTTGACACAGCTTCATCTTGTGATCTGCACGAACGGCACTCGTATAAAATGTCACCTTATCCAGGACTTCACCATGCTTCAACAAGTACTTTGTCACTTCCATCTCATCAGGCCGCCCCTCGATTCCCTGTATGGATATAGTCTTCAAGTATGACGACAAGCAAACAGGCACAAACTCAGGTGGAACCCATTCACGTGCCGAGTCCTCCAAGGGATGATCCGCCTTACATCTCTTGTTCTAAAGAATATTACAAAAAATAATGAGTGAAGTTGAAATGTTCGAAAAATTCAACACCCTTATTTACCATTCATTTAGATTCTAGAGCAAAGGTAAATCCACAAATACTTACAGTTGTGAAATCAAGATATTCCAGATGGGGCGACATATTGAGCAGATCTATGAGAGCTTTCCAACTGCAGCAAGTGTCAAGAAGTAACTCCAAGTGGTTCAAACGATTCAGTTTAGGGAAAGGGAAATTATCTTCAGTGTAGCAGCCAGGATCCTACAGTAATCATGAAGTATTAGAGGGCAATCCAATATTTCATGAAAATTTAAATTCCAGCAAGTTAAAAGGCTATCAAACACTAATAAGGGAATAAGTTGAAGTTACAGAAAACTTACCCCAAAAATTGGAGCTGAAAGTGACAGAAATTTCACATTGATAATTCCGGCAAAAAGCTTCTGCAGACGATAATCCCAACCAAGTTCATAGTCATCGTGCCCAGACTTGTGCACATCTTCGAGATTAATGTTTGCTTTGCTCAGTTGATTTGCATTGAGGTAATAGTTTGCAAAAAAGTCTTCCTCCAGATCAAAAGTTTCAAGATTTGGAGCATTGACTTCGAAAGAAATATTGGACCCAGTTTCTTCCCACGGTTCGTCTTTGACCAAATATATTTTGAGTCTTTTCAGTTTAGGTGCAGAGATATTAAAATTCAAAACTTTACGAACTGCAACAAGTCCATCTATGATTAAGTCTTCGAGTGCAGGGCAAGAATAAAAGAGCGTCTCCATTGAGTCAGCATCAGGATTGCGGATTCTGGCATGGAAGAACTTCAGATTTGGGAAACAACCTGAAGTAGGAGTAAAGGTAACATTTGATTCCAGCCAAAGCTTCAAAACCACCAATGTCTTGCACGTGAAAAGGTTATCGGGCAACTCAAACGGGTAGCTTAAAGAATGAAGAACAAGTTCGAGTTCAACAACCTTAAGCCTAATGGCAGTGCAAATCCAAGCTTCAACACTAGGATAATTCTCCACTCAAGTACAAGAGAGACGGAATGTATGAATGTCAGATGAGCCACGAATGACGAGTGCACGATCCAAGAACTCCGCAAAACCTCGATCTCGGTGGAATCTATGAGTGAAGAGGCGACGACCCACAAACTCAGTGAAACCGGGGCTAACTGAATTCAATGCTCTTTGCGAGCTCTTATCACAAAGGTCTAGAGTGGGAATAGGAGTCCACACATACCTCCATCTCGGTGATAAAACACTGGTCTTTACAGCTTCTTTTGTTGGAAGGAGGGAAAGGATGCGGCAAAGAATTTCATTTGGTAAACTACTGATCCTATCTCCATTGCATGCATTTGGAAGCTTTGACTTTGAGTTGGTACCCATTTACAAAATGATACGTTTGCTGAAAAAACATACATAATACGTTGAACAGAAGACACTATATAAGACTTGGCGCTATGCTTTTTAGTTTTTCTAGCATCCGAACTGAAAATGTAGGATGTAATTTAATAGGTAAACAAGGCATATTGTGAACAGAAAATAGAAACTAAAACAAGTAAAATGATAAAAGATAGATACATGGGGCTATTAGCTTAAGTGCTCAAAATGTTACACCTAAGGTTTGACATTTAAATCTTGCCTCTTGTAAATTCACTTGTATATAAAAAAAAGATAGATCTAAAACATATAGTAACTTTTAGACTGCTTTTTCGTAGAATTCTCATAAAATAATACATAATAGAATAAAGAATCTTACAACAAAAAGTTAACTAAAAAGATACTTGGAAACCGGAAAATAAAAGACTAGTGTTATAAATAGGCAAAATTTAGAGAGATAACCTTTATTAGGGACAGAAGCGAAGCAGTTGCAAAATATTATACCAACACAAGTTGTTGCAGATGAAGTAATGTATATTATTGCTATTAGTTGTTTTGCTCTTCCAAGTCTAATTTGATCAAGTGTAGTGCTCTATTTATAGAGCAACTTCATAGGAAACAAACAAATGACATTATTGAACTTGTGAAAGAGTTACTATATACATGTGGGCAAACATACCCACTATTTTACAACACTCCCCCTTTGATGCCCACATATCAACATCAATTGCCTCATTAAAACCTTGCTTGGAAAAACCCAGTGGGAAAAAAAACCATAGCGAAGGAAAAAGAGTACAATTTTACCCGAATGATGTTGAGCATGCTTATGTTGCCTCGTTAAAACCTTGATAGGAAAAACCCAGTGGAAAAAATCCTAATCGAAGGAAAAAGAGTACAACATGTATGTATCATGCATGCTCCCCCTGAATTGTATCTCCCCCGGATTTCGCATTCTTCAAATTTGTAAGCTGACGTAATCCGATTCCCTGCACCAACTTCTGAAATGTGCACTTTGGTAAAGATTTGGTGAACAAGTCTGCTAAATTTCATTGGAACATATTTGTCTCACTTCAATAACTTTAGCCTTCTGAAGCTCATGTGCACTGAAAAATCTTGGAGATATGTGTTTGGTCTTGTCGCCCTTGATGAATCATTTCTTCATTTAGGCAACACAGGCTGCATTATCTTCATGTATGACGTTGAAGTGTCTGTCTTTGAAGGTAGACCACATGAATTCCGGATGTGATGGATCATTGATCTTAGCCAAGAACATTCACGACTTGCTTCATGCAAATCAATTATTTCCGAGTGATTGGAAGATGTAGCAACTAGCGTTTGCTTGGTTGATCGCCATGAAATTGCAGTATCTCCATTAGTGAACACATATCCATTTTGTGAGCGGGCTTTATGCGGATCGGAGAGAAAACTAGCATCTGCGTATCCAACAAGGATCTGTTCATTTGTGGGCTTGTCTGAGTAGAAGAGACCCATATCTGTTGTCCCACGAAGGTATCGTAGAACATCTTTGACTCCTTTCCAATGATGAATTGTTGGAGCAGAGCTGTACCTGGTTAACAAGTTAACTGAAAAAGCTATATCTGGTCTAATACATTGTGCTAAATACAATAAAGCACCTATTGCACTCAAATATGGTACTTCTGGACCAAGGACCGGTTCATCATCTTCTTTTGGACGGAATGGATCTTTCTTAATGTCCAAAGAACGAATGACCATTGGGGGTGCTAAGTGGATTAGCTTTGTCCATGCCAAATCGCTTTAGTATTTTTTCAATGTAAGCTGATTGATGGACCAAAATTCCATTAACACAATGCTCGATTTGCAGGCCGAGACAATATTTTGTTTTCCCAAGGTCTTTCATTTCAAATTCGCTTTTCAGATATTCAGCAGTTTTGTTGAGCTCTTCAGGGGTTTCAACTAGGTTCATATCATCGACGTATATTGCCACTATAGCAAATCCAGTATTTGATTTCTTAATGAACACACAAGGGCAAATGACAATGTTGGCATATCATTTTTTAATCAAATACTCACTGAGACGATTATACCACATTCGCCCAGATTGTTTCAGCCCATACAGTGATCGCCTTAATTTGATTGAGAACATACCTCGTGGTTTGTTAGTTGCTTCAGGCAACTTAAGTCCTTCTGGGACTTTCATATATATGTCAGTATCTAATTCTCCATATAGATACGCGGTGATGACATCCATAAGTCGCATGTCAAGTTTTTCTGAAATCACCAAACTTATTAAGTAACGGAATGTAATTGCGTCCATTACAGGAGATTATGTCTTTTCATAATCAATTCCAGGTCTTTGTGAAAAACCTTGTGCAACGAGTCGTGCTTTATATCTTGCAATCTCGTTTTTCTCGTTACGTTTCCTTGTGAATACCCATTTGTAACCTACGAGGTTCACACCAGGCGAGGTTTGGATTACTGGTCCAAAAACACTTCATCTTTCCAAGGAATTTAATTCTGCCTGGATTGCATCTTTCCATTTAGGCCAATCTTGTCTCTGTCTGCATTCATCAACAGAGCGGGGCTCAATATCATCACTTAAGATAATTTCAGTGGCTATTGCAAATGCAAACATGTTGTCGATGATTATTTCATTTCGATCCCACAATTCATTAGTACATGCATAATTTATGGATATTTCTTTGCTTTCTTGTACTTCTATCTCTTCAGAGACATGTGTCTCATCAAGGACATTTTCTTTTTTCTGGAAGTACAGAATCACGAATTGTGGATTTATCATTCAATTTCTTTTCTTGAATGATATCATTTGGGTTCAACTGTGCCCTCATCTTTCTCTTTCGAGGGGCTGAATCTTTTGAACTTGGGGGTTTACCACGCTTCAGACATGCACTGGATGAATCATTTTTTGCCACTTTATTTTGTCCAATAGAGACATCAATTCTTGCAGGTGTGTTTGCAGCTGGTATATGTGACTGTGTCACTTTTGAAGCATCATTAAATGCATCTTGCATTTGATTAGCAATACCTTAAAGATGAACGATCATTTTCACTTCATTTTCACATTGAGTGCTTCGTGGATCAAAATGAGATAAGGTGGGAACAACCCATGTCAGCTCTTGCTGTTCTTCTAGAACGGTCTTTCCTCCCCCTAACGACGGGAAAACTGTCTCGTCAAAATGACAATCAGCAAAACGAGTTGTAAACATATCACCAGTCAAAGGTTCCAAATATCTAATGATAGATGGTGAATCAAAACCCACATAAATTCCCAATATGCGCTAAGGTCCCATTTTAGTTCGTTGTGGCGATGCAACAGGCACATAAACAACACAACCAAAAACTCATAAATGTGAAATGTTTGGCTGATGTCCAAACACGAGTTGTATTAATGAGTATTGGTGGTTGGCTATGAGTCTCAGTCGAACTAATGATGTTGTATGTAAGATGGCATGTCCCAATGCTGAGACTTGCAATTTCTTTTTCATGAGCAAAGTGCGGGCTATTAATTGAAGCCGCTTGATAAATGCCTCTGCTAAACCATTTTGGGTATGGACATGAGGAACAAGATGTTCAACATCAATGCTCAGTGCCATGCAGTAATCATCAAAGGTTTGAGATGCAAATTCACCAGCGTTATCAAGTCGAATGGACTTAATGGGATGATCTGGGAACTGTGCTCGCAACTTAATTATCTAAGCAAGAAGTCTCGTAAAAGCTACATTTTGAGTAGACAATAGGCAAACATGTGACCATCGGGTAGATGCATCAACCAAAACCATAAAATATCAAAATGGAACACAAGGTGGTTAAATAGGTCCACAAATATCCCCTTGAATTCTTTGCAAAAATAATGGGGATTCATCATCAACCTTTAGTTGTGATGGTCTAATTACCAACTTCCCTTGGGAACAAGCCTTGCAAGGGTTATCGTTTAAGCCATCAATGTGTTTGCTCATTAATGGATGTCCACTAGAGTTGGTAATGATTCTACGCATCATGGTAGATCCTGGATGACTCAGACGGTCATGCCAAAGCATGTAAACCTTTGAATTAATGAACTTCTGGTTCATGACAGTATATGCCTCAACTGTCTTTATGTATGTATA
The DNA here is from genome assembly GCF_916048215.2 of Malus sylvestris. Classification (NCBI taxonomy): domain Eukaryota; kingdom Viridiplantae; phylum Streptophyta; class Magnoliopsida; order Rosales; family Rosaceae; genus Malus; species Malus sylvestris. Next base: position 36,320,763 of record NC_062270.1, on the reverse strand, counting down.
ATACAATCCACTCGATAAACCATGCAACTTCTCCAATATATGCTTATGGGTATCATTGGAGGTAATGCATAAATATTCCACATTTTCTACACTTTTTGTTTCAATGTGGTATCCATTTAGACGTATGTCTTTAAAACTCAACAAATTTCGAATAGATCGAGTATCGTATAATGCATTCTGTATGGACAATATTGTTCCATTTGGTAACATAATCTGGGCTTTTCCTAAGCCTTAAATTACATCTGATTGCCCTGATATTGTTGTTACCTTTACTTTTGCAAGTACCAAATTTGAGAAATACTTTCATTCTTGAAGTATTGAATGCGTGGTTGCGCTGTCTGCAAGACAAAAGTCTCCGCCATTGATATTGTTTTGAGAATAACCATAATTTTTATCCATGTTCTCTGAGTAAAGAAAAAGTAGTTTATTCATACTGGAATACTACTTTTATTGAATTGAAAATGCGAGCATTAAATCACAAGTACAAATAATAAGAGTACATTAAACATAAATAATCCAATCGGACCCATAAACTTCATTCCCTCTTTCATTAATAAAGTCTGTAGCATTCAGTTGGGTTGTGTTTAACTGTCCTGATAAATTGGTCACTGGATCAGGGGTTTCCATTGGTTGAGCCTGGTCGAAGAACTTGATCTCGACACCCTCTTTTTTGTAGGAGGCTTGATATAACTCCACCAGATGCTTTGGGGTGCGACAAGTACGCACCCAATGTCCGTTGCCACCACACCTATGGCAAACTCTTTCAGGATTTCTAAGAGTGTTCATATGAGTTTTTCCTTTCTCGCGATTTGCATTTTTAAAGCTCGGGCCTGGATTATGCCTTGGAACCTGGTTGTGAAACTGGACACCATGGTTCTTGCCTTTCTCGTTCCACCGGCCTCGCTTGTGGCCACGTCCTTGTTTATAATTATTGCCACAAGAGGATATGGTATTCCTTTCAAGGGAAGCAACATTCACTTCTGGGAATGGTGCTGATCCAGTTGGTTAGGAATTCTGGTTTTTCATCAGGAGTTCATTGTTCTGTTCAGCTACCAGGAGCACATATATCAGCTACTTGTATTCAGTGAAGTCTCGCGCTCTATACTGCTGCCGCATGAGCATGTTAGAGGCATGAAATGTGCTGAAAATCTTTTCCAGTAACATCTCCTCAGTAATAGTATCCCCACAGAGCTTCATCTGAGAGGTAATTCTAAACAACGCAGAATTGTACTCAGCCACTGACTTGAAATCCTGGATCCTTAGGCGAGTCCAGTCATAGCGAGCTCTTGGAAGAATCACCGTTGTCTGGTGATTGTATCTGTTTCTCAAGGCCTTCCAGAGGGCTAACGGATCTTTAATCGTTAAGTACTCGCTCTTTAGTGCCTTAACAAGATGGCGACGAATAAAAATCATGGCCTTCGCCCGATCTTGAGAGGATGAGCTGCTATTTTCCCTGATGGTATCTCCAAGATTCGCTGCTTCCATATGGATTTTAGTATCCAGTACCCAGGTATCTTTCCAGTAATGTCCAGGGCAGCAAAATCAAGCTTTGCCAAGTTTACCATTTTCTTTTCTGAAAGAAAAATGAGGTGTGTAAGAACTTGCAATAATATGTGTTCTGGAGGAATATATTGTTAGAACTTCTGGTTCTTAAAATTTTTGATCTTCAGGCCAAAATGTTAAGTACTCGAAACTTCAGGCTCGAGATTTACATGATTAATGAGAAGGGCAATTGTATCGCACTATTCTCATCGAAACAAGTATGGGATGGGCGATTATTCCGCACTACTTTAAACATCAGGAAAATTTAATTATGTAGAGGAAGGTGGACGATTATACCGCACCACTTAAAATTGCGATAAAATTTAAATATGCAAAGCAGGGTGGACGATTATACCGCACCACCTAAAATTGCAATAAAATTTAAATATGCAGAGCGGAGTGGGTGATTATTCCACACCACCTCAAATTGCAATAAAATTAAATAGCAAGTAAATTTAAATATGTAGGATAGGGTGGCCGATTATACCGCTCCACTTAAAATTTGCAGTAAAATTAGATTTGCAGTCCAAGATAGGCGATGATACCGCACCATCTTGGATTGCATAAATAAACACTGGGTTAGTAGTCAAGAGTTACACCAAACAAGAAATCAAAGATATAAGTAACTGTTAGGTTAAGAATTAGAAGTAAACATGGTGCAAACAGTTCTTCGCGAGGGTATATCCAACAATTGAGGTAGAGGAAGAAGAATAGTAAAAACCTTAGAGGAAACAATTTTTTTTTTTCTTTCGGTGAAGGGAAATGAGAAATGATTAGAAACTCGTGTTGATAACGTGTTATAAATAGGCAAAATTTAGAGAGATAACCTTTACTAGGGACATGAGCGAAGCAGTTGCAAAATATTATACCAACACAAGCTGTTGCAGAGGAAGTAATGTATATTATTGCTATTTGTTGTTTTTTTCTTCCAAGTCTAATTTGATCAAATGTAGTGTTCTATTTATAGAGCAACCTCATAGGAAACAAACAAATGACACTATTGAACTTGTGAAAGAGTTACTATATACATGTGGGCAAACATACCCACTATTTTACAACAACTAGATATATATCAGTAGAGAGACAACATTATTTAAAACAAACAAAAGATAAAGATACATTCATAATATATAACAAACATTCAGGTTGCTTAAGCTTAGGTTCCTAGGATAAAGATTAATATTAGATTTTTTTAGTAAAGAAAGAAAAGCTATGACTCCAGATCTAGTTTTATGGCGCCGATTAAATTTTTTTGGTTGCTGAGAAATAGCATGAATGATATTATATATCTTTTATGTCACATATTTTCTCCTTAAAGTGTTGATCCCCAATAGCAAGGCATTATACATGCATGTCAGTTATGGCGAAAATACAGAGGATCTGAAAACACGAAGATATAGACAGAAATATCTGCAATTCATTTCTTAAAGAAAATATTAAATTAGTAAAAATAAGTGCTATTATGCCCACCAACTGTTCCTATTTTTCCACCCAATATACGACATTTCAAAAAAAAAAAAAAAAGGGTAAAAGACTGTTTATCACCCTCATGTTTCGTGGTTTTCAACATTTAGTACATCAAGTTTTTTTCGTCCCAGAGTCATACCTAAAGTGTAAATTTTGGGACAGTCTCATACATCTGTTAGTCAAACTGTTAGTTCTCCCGTTAAGTGATGACGTGGCACCCTGATTGGACGCCACGTGTCATTAAAAAAATAAAAAATTTATTTAAATAAAAATAATATTAAAAAATATTAAAATAATAATAAAATATATATTTTTTCCCTCTTCTTTTTTTTTTTTTTTTCTTCTTCTTCTTCTTCTTCTTCTTCTGGGTTCGGTTTCTTTTTTTTTTTTTTTTCCTTCTTCCTCCTCCTCCTCCTTCTTCTTCCTTCTCCTTCCTCCTCCTTCTTCTTCTCCTTCTTCTTCTTCTTCTTCTGGGTTCGGTTTCTCTTTTTTTTTTCTTCTTCTTCTTCTTCTTCCTCCTCTTTCTCCTTCTTCTTCCTTCTCTTTCCTCCTCCTTCTTCTTCTTTTGGGTTCGGTTTCTCTTTTTTTTTTTTTTCCTTCTTCCTCCTCCTTCTCCTTCTTCTTCCTTCGCCTTCCTCCTCCTTCTTCTTCTCCTTCTTCTTCTTCCTTCTCCTTCCTCTTCTTTTCTGGGTTCGATTTTTTTTTTTTTTTTTTCTGTTTTTTTCCTTCTCCTCCTTCCTTCTTAAGAAGGAAGAAGAAGGAGAAGAAGAATGAGGAGGAAGGAGAAGGAAGAAGAAGGAGAAGGAGGAGGAAGAATAAAAAAAAAAAGAAAAAAAAGAGAGAACTGAACCCAGAAGAAGAAGAAGAAGAAGAAGAAGAAAAAAAAAAAAAAAAAGAAGAAGAAGAAGAAGAGAAGAAGGAAAAAAAAAATATTTTATTATTATTTTATTATTTAAATATTTATTTAAATATTTTTTAATAATATTTTTATTTAAATAAAATTTTTATTTTTTTAATGACACGTGGCGTCCAATCAGGGCGCCACATCATCACTTAACGGGAGAATTAACAGTTTGACTAACAGATGTATGAGACTGTCCCAAAATTTACACTTTAGGTATGACTCTGGGACGAAAAAAACTTGATGTACTAAATGTTGAAAACCACCAAACATGAGGGTGGTAAACAGTCTTTTACCAAAAAAAAAAAACATATGACATACCAACCCACCAACATCAGTATAGCAACCTTGCCTAACATCAGTGACAACACCCTCATTATATTCAAAATTCCGCATTAAACCAAAAACGGCAGAGAATTTGGACTCTCTCTCTCTCTCTCTCTCTCTCTCTCTCTCTCTCTCTCTCTCTCTCTCTCTCTCTCTCTCTCTCTCTCTCTCTCTCTCTCTCTCTCTCTCTCTCTCTCTCTCCCTCCTCCCCCACCCCCCCCCTTTGCCCCTATGTTATTTGGTCCACTTTTGACTAAGAATTCATCTCACAAATTCAAATCTAAGCTTTCCGTAAGTTTTTCGAAGTATCCAAATTGAGAATGATGTAGGATATCACTAAATAGGTAGAACAAAATTAAGACAAACAAAAGTACAAGGATAGATCTAGAACATATAACAACTTTCAAGCCACTTCCATTTAGCTTCATCATGAAAAAATATATAATAGAACAAAGAATTCAATAATTGAAAAGATATTTGAAAAGGGAAAAATACCAGATATATCTCTAGAGAAGAATTCAAGAATTCAACTTGTGTTCCTTAGATAAAGGGTAAATGGAGAAGATTTTGTCTGAGTAAAAGTAGACCTGACATTCGTGTCGTGTTTTCCGTGTTCGTGTCGTTTTTGTGTCATACCCAATATCTTAACGGGTCGTGTCGTGTAACACCCGTTAAAATAAACGGGTAAAATGACCCGACCCGAAATCGACCCGATAATATTAACAGGTAATATGACCCGACATGTTACCCGTTAAGGAAAATATATTTTAAACTAATAAATAATCAAATGAAAAACATAATACTAAATAAGTATATACATTCCATATTATCACATCCAAAACATAAAAACGCAATTTTGTTTTAAGTATATTTTCGCTTACCTAAAGTCTTTAATAGTTTTTTAATTAATGTAGAAGTGTAAAAAAATATAGAAAAAAATATATAAACACTCGTAATGACAAGCTTTATAACTTTCATAAAGAGCTTAACTTCGAAATTCGCTACTATAATCATATAAATCATAGATCAAAATTTAACCGTTGATTGTTGTTTACATTTATGCTTCATTGTTCTCATCAAATTTCGTTTTTTTAGATTTTCTTTTTTGAAAACATGATCTATTAGAGGGTGCATGTAGATGAACGGTTTGAATCGTTGATATTATATTTAGAGTTTTACGGTTAGTGAAAATATTGCTTGATGTTTATAAAGTTTCTACAAATTATATGACATTGACTCATATTTCAGTTAACCGTAAATATCGAAACGTGATATCATCTTCTTACATCTGCTAGATGATCATGTTTTCAAAAAATAAAATTTTAAAAATGAAATTCAGTAAGAAGAATAAAGCGTAAATGATAATCGACGGTTAAATAAATTTAAGGTTTCACTACTACAAAATTATCTATTGCTGGCTGTCCAAAAACTTTTTTCAACGATCCAACATCAAACTTATTTGTACACATTCCAAGATTGCATACGTAAAAAATTGTAAAAAACAAACATTCAGAGATTACGTAATGGAACAATAGTTTGCGACGGTTATAAACGAAAAATCACAATTTAACGGTTATTTTAGCTCCGATTTTGATGATTTTTTACAGATACACTCATCGACCCTATAAGAATGTAATGAATAAATTTGATCTTTAATTTAAAGTATTTACAATAGTGGATACCACAAAAACTTATTTTATACTTAATAGAAGTATAATATTAACTCCAAGTGTTTGTTTAATCTACTGTTTTGACGCAATATGCATTCTACGAAACTTTTTTCAACGATCCAACCGTCAAACTTATTTGTACACATTCCGAGATCGCATAAGTAAAAAATCGTAAAAAAAAAACATTCAAAGATTACGTCATGGAACAAAAGTTTTCGACGGTTATAAACGAAAAATCACAATTTAACGGTTATTTTATCTCCGATTTTGATGAATTTTTACAGATAGACTCCTCGACCTATAAGAATGTAATGAATAAATTTGATCTTTAATTTAAAGTATTTACACTAGTGAATACCACAAAAACTTATTTTATACTTAATAGAAGTATAATATTAACTCTAAGTGTTTGTTTAATCTACTGTTTTGACGCAATATGCATTCTACAGAACTTTCTTCAATGATCCAACCGTCAAACTTATTTGTACACATTCCGAGATCGCATAAGTAAAAAAATCATAAAAAACAAACATTCAGAGATTAAGTAATAGAACAAAAGTTTTCGACGGTTATAAACGAAAAATCACAATTTAACGGTTATTTTAGCTCCGATTTTGATGATTTTTTACAAATACACTCCTCAACCCTATAGGAATGAAATGAATAAATTTGATCTTTAATTTAAAGTATTTACACTAGTAGATACCACAAAAACTTATTTTATACTTAATAAAAGTATAATATTAACCCTAAGTATTTGTTTAATCTACCGTTTTGATGCAATATGCATTCTACGAAACTTTTTTCAATGATCCAACCGTCAAACTTATTTGTACACATTCCGAGATCACATACGTAAAAATCATAAAAAACAAACAATCAGAGATTACATAATAGAACAAAAGTTTTTGACGGTTATAAACGAAAAATCACAATTTAACGGTTATTTTATCTCCGATTTTGATGATTTTTTTACAGATACACTCCTCGACCCTATAAGAATGTAATGAATAAATTTGATCTTTAATTTAAAGTATATACCACAAATTTTTTTTTTTATACTTAATTGAAGTATAATATTAACTTTAAGTGGTTGTTTAATCTACTATTTTGACGCAATATGGATTCTACGAAACTTTTTTTAACGATCCAACCATCAAACTTATTTGTACACATTTTGAGATTGCATACGTAAAAAATCGTAAAAAATAAACATTCAGAGATTACGTAATGGAACAAAAGTTTTCGACGGTTATAAACGAAAAATCACAATTTAATGGTTATTTTAACTCCGATTTTGATGATTTTTTGTACAGATACACTCCTCGACCATATAAGAATGTAATGAAAAAATTTGATCTTTAATTTAAAGTATTTACACTAGTGGATACCACAAAAACTTATTTTATACTTAATAAAAGTATAATATTAACTCTAAGTGTTTGTTTAATCAATCGTTTTGACGCAATATGCATTCTACAAAACTTTTTTCAACGATCTAACCGTCAAACGTATTTGTACACATTCCAAGATCGCATACATAAAAAATTGTAAAAAACAAACATTCAGAGATTACGTAATGGAACAAAAGTTTTCGATGATTATAAACGAAAAATCACAATTTAACGGTTATTTTAGCTTCGATTTTGATGATTTTTTACAGATAGACTCCTCGACCCTGTAAGAATGTAATGAATAAATTTGATCTTTAATTTAAAGTATTTACACTAGTGGATACCACAAAAACTTATTTTATACTTAATAGAAGTATAATATTAACTCTAAGTGTTTGTTTAATATACCATTTTGACGCAATATGCATTCTATGAAACTTTTTTCAACGATCCAACCGTCAAACTTATTTGTACACATTCTGAGACTGCAAACTTAAAAAAACGTAAAAAACAAACATTCAGAGATTACGTAACGGAACAAAAGTTTTCGACGGTTATAAACGAAAAATCACAATTTAACGGTTATTTTAACTCCGATTTTGATGATTTTTTTACAGATACACTCCTCGACCATATAAGAATGTAATGAATAAATTTGATCTTTAATTTAAAGTATTTACACTAGTGGATACCACAAAAACTAGTGTTATACTTAATAGAAGTATAATATTAACTCTAAGGGTTTGTTTAATATACCGTTTTGACGCAATATGAATTCTACGAAACTTTTTTCAACGATCCAACCGTCAAACTTATTTGTACACATTCCGAGATTGCAAACTTAAAAAATCGTAAAAAACAAACATTCAAAGATTACGTAACGGAACAAAAGTTTTCGACGGTTATAAACGAAAAATCACAATTTAACGGTTATTTTAGCTTCGATTTTGATGATTTTGTACATATACACTCCTCGACCCCTATAAGAATGTAATGAATAAATTTGATCTTTAATTTAAAGCATTTACATTTATTTATTTATGAGTGATTGTATATATATATTTTTACATTTTTTACACTTCTACAATAATTATTATTAATTTTATTAATTTTGCCCCCAAATAAAAGACATTATTCATGAGGGTTTGAAGGATTTTAAAAATCTAAACGATAATATAAGTGTAACAATTATCTATTCGTAGAGGAATAATGATAAATCACGAGTGTTTATATGTTCTTTCACATTTTTCATACTTGTATGTATGTCTTCTTAGTTATTGCATATACAAATACTATACTAGTATATTTTAATTTTGGACAAGAATATGTTATGTAAAATTTATCCTAGTAATGATAATAAGGAACTCTCATAATAAAAATAAATAATGACTAAAACTTTTTTTTTTATTTATAATTTATATAGAACAATAATACAAAACTATATATTTAATATAGAATATATTGTATATATTAATATGACTATTGTATTTTATAATAAATCTTTTAGTAATTAAACTTTAAAATTATTAAAATATTTTTTTTCTTAACGGGTCGAAACGGGTTACCCACGTGTTACCCGCGTGTATACCTGTTAAGAACCCGTTATTAACGGGTCACCCGATAGTGACCCGATAAGTTATCTGTTGACCCGAAACCCGTTATTTTCGTATCGTTTTCGTGTCGTGTCAAAAACTGCCAAGTCTAAGTAAAAGTAGAGAAGTTATTCAAAGAGGAAAAAAAAAAACCTGATATGGCTCTAGATCTAGTTTTATGGCGTCGGACAGTCGATAAACCTTGTTTGGTTGCTGAGAAACAACTTGAAGAGAAAAGAAGATGAAAAGTTGGGCACTTATTTTCTCCTTGAATTGTTGATGATGACTAGCAAAGTATTATATATCATTTATGACGGAAATACCGAGGGTATAAAATCACGGAGATATAGATGGGATATCTGTAATTCATTTCTAAAAAAAATGCTGAAAAATAATTAAAAATTAGTGCTACTACGCTCACCAACTTTTTTTGTTTTCCACCCACCTTAGCCCAGCTCGAATGGAGTACCAAAGAGCCCAATGTAGCCTATTTTGAACAAAAAAATTCCAAGGCTAAAGGGCTGGAGTGCGAGACATTTTTAACTCGCTTAGACCAACTCCAATGGTTGGGTTAAAATTCAAATTTTCAGTTTTAAACTGACTTAAAGCTTCTTTAATCATTGGGCTAAACAAAAGTTTTGGGTGAAAACTTATTTTGTGAGCCAAATTTGGTCTAGAAAATGAGTCAAGGTTAGTGGTTGACACTTAGTTGTTAACGTTGTCAGCCACTTGTGGAAAGACCAATGACTTTTATCGGACAACCCACGTCGTTGGGCTGCTTTTCAACCAACGGCCCAAATTCATTTTTTTAAAATCAAATTTATAAATACATTAAATCTAACGGTTGAGATCTAATATGAACAAATTTAATGGTAATAAGAAGATCTAACAACTCAAAATTAAATTCAACGGCTAAAACAATTAAAAAATGATTTAAATCACAATTCACAAAAAAAAAACTCTATAAATACCTATATATTGGTTCAAGCATAAGATGAATTCACTTTCGTCAAACATTTCTTCCTGTTTTTTTTCTATCTACCTACCTATGTATTTGTGTTTAAAAACATGGTAGGTTGTGTGGTTTTCCATATTCTTTCATGTGGTGCATATGTATAAGAATGAGATAGGCTTAATGATTTTTCATTATTTACCTTAACTTTAACCTAAATTCATTCTTTAATAATCTTGGACTAAATATTTAAGCCAAAACCATTGGAAGAGAAAAAATGTTTTTGGTTTAGGACCCAAATTTTCTAGGCTAAAAATTTATATTTTAACCCCAGCCATTGGAGTTAATTTTACTATTCTGGTCTATAACTGTTCATAAGGACCTCCCATTTGAAAAGAATAGAATGCTGCCAAGTTCGACTGCTTTGATGTGGGGCAGTGCTTCAGATATCATGCACCTGGAACAAAAAAAAAAGTCCCAAATTTCAAGGTTTGCTAGAAAGTAGATGGTCCGGCACAAAAGCTACCTTAGTTGTGAGAAAGCATTGCTTATAATAGTTTTGCGACACATCTTTTGCTTTTAACTTTTTTTTTGGTGGGCACTTAGTACTACAATCTAGTGATGTTCCTCTTCATAAGTAAGTGAGAGGTTTTAGATTCGATTCTCGTCAAAGACGAGTTTGAACCATATTATTGCATGACCATTGTGATGCTTAGCCCAATTTTCACCCCCTTAGTGTTAGATAATATAGTTTGTTCAAAAAAATAAAAATGCTTGAATGCTTTCAATGGTTTAGGAAATAGATAGGAGAAAAAAAATATGAGAAAAATAAGGGGCTTTATTAAGTAATAAAATAATTAATAGATTAGGATTAATGGTACAATATTATATTTAAATAGGTATACACTTGCACAGTTACAATGACCGCAAGTTTTCCAATCGAATATCTTGTGTGCTTTATTTCTCCAATCCAAGCATCAAAACAAGAAAAGTTTTCAAATATCTCACAATAAAGACTGAACATGTGAATGTCTAACGAGCCACACGAGATCTAGATGTGGAATTCATACTCTCGGATTGGGACGGGAAATGAGAAACTAGTTGGGCGAATTCCAAATTTTCTCCTTCAACTGTTTAAAGGTCACTTCTAAACCCTAAGGTTGGAGTACACTACTTGGGTAGAGTTGTACATTAAATATAAGAGAGTATAATATTACAAAATGAGGAGTAATATTCATATTCCCAATGACCAAATTTTTTTTCTGGAGGGAACCAAACCAACCTAGGCTAAAAGAATGATGGGCTCATAATTGTCCTAATTTAACATTGGCTCAATAAGTTTAGATATTTTTCATACATTTATATTTTTTCTTTCTCAATATGTTTGTCAAAACTGCTATACATTTGCTAGTTACTAATCAAAACTACAGGGAGAAAATCTAGAAGTTCCCCAACTTCTCATTTCCTGTTGTTTCTCAACACCTAAATAGAGTTGAGAGTCACAATAATTCTAGATATAGAGCCATTTGTATCATGTATTTTTCCCTTTTCAAACATTTTTAACTCCCAAAATAAGCAAACAAAGGGAGATTTCAAGTTTTTCTTTAGTTGTTGCTTAGTATAGTGGTTTCTCATATATGAGAGACTTATCCCGAGGACTTTAGAGGGCAAACAAGTTAAGGCGGCTACAATCCCACTATGACACACCCCAATCCGGAATGTCCACTTAGACCCTGAATCGAGCTGTGCTGGCCGACACTTGGAAGGTGACAAAGCCATAAAGTATAGTGTGGTGGAATATGTGAATAAATTTAAACCTAAAAGTGCCTAAATATAAGAGTGCGCTGTGAGCGGGAATGAATCCATTTCACGTGATGTCAGAGCATAAGTACAATACAGTAAGATAGGGTGAGAATTATACCATTGAAGGTAATTGTCTACACCAAGATTTTCCAAGAATCCTCGTCAATAAGAAAGCTCAGCTACTAAAACCTAGAGGGGCAAAAAAACAAGGGTGAGTGGGCCTAGAAACAAATCTTTGTAAAAACATTTTCGAAAACATAATAACCCCTCGCTGTAAAACAAGTATAGTTTCCAAAATATACATACTACGTATAGTAAGAAAATACTTACCGTAGCCTGCAAAATCTCAAGAATTCATTACGGCACAATATCTCGTAAATAAGGACATGACATCCATAATCACAAAATCTCACATAAGCAACATATCATATCGGGTGCTCATCGACACATGTTGACACATGATTTCATGCAGAGATATTCTGACATGAACATGACTGGGTGTAATAATAGTATACGATCTGGTACTACAATCACGTGAAGACTGGCACTATGTGCAACACATACGAGTCGGAGTTGCCTATTGCAACCTGTACGACAAGACTATCACCTACAATGGATCCAAAATGAGTGTACGGTGCGATATGCACATACAAGTGAAAGACTGGCCTTGGCCCGGGCAAGTACCAACTCCAGTGCAACAAACGATGATCAAATAACTTAAATATAGCCAAATATAGCCATGCCACAGTGATCCGATAATTCACATCGACATAAAGGTACGCATACCTGTGCATCCTGTAGGATTTATAATAACTTCGTAATTTTCCGTTATTTCGCTAATTCTTATAAGCATTAGTCTAAGCTAGGCATACATAGTAAATTCTTTTTCCAATGTATAAATGGAAACTAGCAAATATGTATATACTATATAAAAGAAAAGACTCACTCACCTGAAGTCCGCACTACAACTCCCTAGCACGAATATCGAGGCATCACGAATGATCGTCGCCTAGAACAAATATTAAATCACTTCTCAGAATTCTTATCGATAGAGCACATAAATTACATAAAACACATCCCCAAGGACGTTCTAGAATGAATTGTAACCCATTGACCAAAAGTTAACTGTCGGTTAAAAGTCGACCGTAGGGTCCACAACCCTACGTAACTTAATCCGGAAGATCCGCATATCAGATTTCTGATCCTTAACTTCCTAAGAGTTTCAATAAGCTTCTAGAACAACATCCTAAAGTTTCGGAATGATCTAATGGTTGAATATCTACCAATCGCTAAAATTAAATGGCAGCCGACGTTTAGATTTACAAACTTAGAAAACCCATCTGGAAAGATCCGTATGTCAGATTCCTGATCCGTCAGTTCCTAATATCCTTAAATATTATGTACTATTACATACTGTTGATGCACAAAATCAGCGAGGACTTTGGTACAACAGAAAGTGTTAAGTTTGTGACCTTCGCTAGATTGCTCCGGTCACTAGTGTGGATAAGTAAGTAAATGGATAGGGATAGGGAAACAAACACAAAATGTACGTGGTTCACCCAAATTGGCTACATCCATGGAGTAGAGGAGTTCTCATTAATTGTGAAGGGTTTACACAAATACATAGGTTCAAGCTCTCATTTAGTAAGTACTAGTGAATGATTTAGTACAAATGACATTAGGAAATATTGTGAGAGAACGATCATTATTTATAGAAGAGAGTTTCTAGTTTCATTCTGACATTGACACGTGTCGTGTTGTGATTGACTTTTGATGTTGACACATGTCGTGCTATGATTGGCTTCTGATGTTGACACGTGTCTTGCTGTGATTAACCTCCTGATTGGACAGAAACTCTTCTGGGTCCTTGATGGTATAACGTTGACCGGTGCTCAGTAGTTTCAGGATTGGTCAAGTATGGTACAAATAGTGCTCCTCTAAGTTCCCGAGTGAGGGAAACTCCTAGGTTGGGGACTTGCAAGATCCAAGCCATTGAGTAATCACGAAACTTCTAAGTACCAAAGTGTGGTATCATTTTCATTTGCCTTATCTGTCTCATATGTAGATGTGACATCTTCTCTGGAAGTACTTTTCCTCCATCCATGGGTGGTATCTTTAACCGATGAAGATGCACAAGGTAATGTATCAATTTCAATTGAAGCTTACTTGTAGTTTCGGGCTTGGTCAATTTCACTTGAAGCTTACTAGGAGATTTGCCGAAATAGGTAACAGACAAGGTAAGCAATCAGACTTCCAAGCAAGCAACCTGGATCGGATGTTCAACTTCGGCTTCCGGTTGATTGTTCTCATTCTCATTGTGTCGTAAACAGCAACATGGATAAGGAGAAGCAAATGGAGAAGAGATGATATGAGATACTTTTGCTTTTGAAGAAGTTACTTTCCACAAGCTTATTCTTGAACTGGGCTGGAGGGTTTTCTGGTTTCCTCCAGAGTATAAGGCCAACTCAAGAATTTGAGGGTCAAAACAAGTTCATCAAATCTAGAGTACATTTGACCATGATGATATGAGATACTTTTGCTGTTGAAAAAGTAGTGGATGTATCGGCACGTGTTCTCTTACGCTTGTCTTCACATGCTTCCTTGTATTATTCTCACTTGCCCTATCTGTTCCTCAGGTAGATGTGGTATCTTCTCTAGAAGCATAAGATGTTGAAGACGAGTACTCGAGAGCAATGCCAGGTAAGTAATCAGGCAAGGGGTTCCAGGCAGTCAGTTCTTGACTAGAAGCTTGATTCCAAGTGTTGACTGATTGCTCTCTTTCTCCTTGTCTTACAGGTAAGAACAAGGCCAAAGGAAAAGACAGGGAAAAAACATGATATGGGATACTCTTGCTTTTAACCCTGATGATATGAGATACTCTTGCTTTGGTGTGGCTTGTTTGCAGAGGTATTATCAGGGGGAAAATAAGTTGAGTATTTCGAGAGACTCTGCTGAGAGTGCCCTCTCGGATGTGAAGAAAAGTTGAGCATTTTTTTTATTTGCAGGTCTGCCTGGCTGTGGAGGATGAAGGTCGACATATATAGGAATTGTCCCAACAGCAAGTGGTAACGCTGTTCCTGTACCCTTCTCGGTCATAGCAATGTAGTGGGAGCTGCAAGATTCACGTGTTTTAACTTTGTCAGAGCACTTTGAAAAATTGGTCTGTGTTATCTGGAAAGCTAATGTTGCGTGTGAAGATTGTAAACAAGCTTTATCCAAGGAAATCTACCTCACAAAGTTCGGAGAGCGGTGCCTCTTCGGTTTTCGAACAAGCAATCCTATCGGGGATCTAGCTCTCGAGATTCAGAGAACGGTGCCTCTTCGATTTTTGAGAAAACAATCCTGTTGGGAGTCTGGCTCTTGAGATTCGGAGAGTGGTGCCTCTTCGATTTTTGAGCAAGTAATCCTGTTGGGAGTCTGGCTCTCGAGATTCGAAGGGCGGTGCTTCTTCGATTTTTGAGCAAGTAATCCTGTTGGGAGTCTGGCTCTCGAGATTCGGAGAGCTGTGTCTCTTCGATTTTTTAGCAAGCAATCTTGTTGGAAGTGTTTTCTCGAATGTAAGTAAAGGTTGGGCATTTTTGCCAGTCTGTCTTGCCACGGAGCATAGAGGTTGACACACATAGGGACTTTCTAGTTATCAAGCAGTGGTGCTGTTCCTTTACCCTTGTGGGTAATAGTGGGGTAGTTGGCCTTCAAAATTTATGTGTCTAAACTAGCAAAGTTATCTGTGGTACCCGATGAGCTGATGTTGCATGTGGAAAGTGGTACCTCTTCGGAATCCGGAGAGTGGTGCCTCTTTGATTTTTGAACCAACGACCCTGTTGCCCTTTCTTTTATAAGGGCACCAATTGTGTGCAAGAAGTACATTCAAAGAGTTATTGCTTGTAGGAATTTTCCCCTTACTTCAGAGATTTATTACACATCATTTCTCCTTCATCATTTATGAGAATGTCTGGCCCATCCGACCATCTTTTTGACTTGAAATTTGGTGAAGAGGCATCCATGCCTTCTCAAGACAATATATGGCGCCCATCCTTCTTATCCTCTATTGGTTCTCTTACCGTTGGGGACTCTGTGATGAAGAATGATATGACCGCTGCGGTGGTGGCCATGAACCTTCTCACTTCCAAAGATAACAGACTACTTTCCAAACGGTCTGATGAGGTGGCTGTCAAGGATTCTCTGGCTCTCAGTGTTCAGTGTGCAGGTTCTGTGTCTAATATGGCCCAGCGCCTATTTGCTCGAACCCGCCAAGTTGAATCATTGGCGGCTGAAGTGATAAGTCTTAAACAGGAGATCAGAGGGCTCAAGCATGAGAATAAACAGTTGCACAGGCTCGCACATGACTATGCTACAAACATGAAGAGGAAGCTCGACCAACTGCAGGAATCTGATGGTCAGATTTTACTTGATCATCAGAGGTTTGTGGGTTTGTTCCAAAGGCATTTATTGCCTTCATCTTCTGAGAACGTACCGTGTAATGAAGCTTCAAATGATCAACCTTCAGTGCCTCATCCTTCTGGGGTTCTGCCTAGTACTGAGGCTCCGAATAATCACCCTCTGGTGCCTCCTCTTTTTGGGGCTCTGCCAACTGCTGAGACTTCTCTTGAGCAACCTTTGTGAATGCTCCCTCTTATTTGTTTATTTTGATTCATGTATATGTACATATTTGTAACTTATCGGAGATATCAATAAACAAACTTTGCTTCATTTCAACGTATTGTGTTAAATACACCAAGGTCTTCTTCACTAAGTTCTTTGAATTTTTCCTTTTGTTGAAGCTTGTATGTTGAAGCTTTATGAGTGAAGCATATAGGTTAAGGTAGTGCTCCCTTAATTTTCCGAGTGAGGAAAACTTCTCGGTTGGAGACTTGAAAAAATCCAAGTCACTAAGTGGTCGTGAGACTTCCGAGTATCAAGGTGCAGTAGCATATGGTAGGAGTCTCCCAAGTGTCTGGTCAAGGGAGTTGACGAAGGAGGTGTCTTGCTAGTAGCCAAGTTTCCAAAGTAACAAAACTTCACCATTTTCCTTTCTAAGTGGTAGCCCAAAACTCATCCTTCATATATATTTGTTATGAAAGTTGTTAGGCCCAAAGAAGAGGAGGCCTAGGCAACGTTTTTTTTTTTTTTTGAATTTTTGAATTTTCGAATTTTCGAATTTCCGAATATATATATATATATATATATATATATATATATATATATATATAAGCTTTATAGGTGAAGCTTTGAGGTTGAAGCTTTGTTGGGTACCATGAATTGATTTTGCTTCACACTATCTTGATCAAGATAGTGTGAAGCTTTTGTAGGTGAAGCTTTTATGTTGAAGCTTTGTAGGTGAAGCTTTTGTGGTGGGTGAAGCTTTTGTGGTGGGTGAAGCTTTTATGGGTGAAGCTTTTATGGGGGAAGCTTTTGTGGTGGGGGAAGCTTTTGTGGGTGAAGCTTTTATGGTGGGGGAAGCTTTTGTGGTGGGGGAAACTTTTGTTGGTGAAGCTTTTATGGGTGAAGCTTTTGTAGGTGAAGCTTTTGTAGGTGAAGCTTTTGTGGTGGTGAAGCTTTTATGGGTGAAGTTTTTGCTGGTAAAGCTTTTATGGGTGAAGCTTTTGTAGGTGAAGCTATTGTGGGTGAAGCTTTTGTAGGTGAAGCTTTGGAGTTGAAGTTTTGTAAGTGAAGCTTTGTAGGTGAAGCTTTGGAGTTGAAGCTTTTGTTGGGTACCATGAATTGATTTTGCTTCACACCTTGATCAAGATAGTGTGAAACTTTTGAGAATTTGTAGTTGTCCTCCATTGATGAAGCTTTTATGGTGAAGCTTTGTTGGGTACCACGAATTGATTTTGCTTCACACTATCTTGATCAAGATAGTGTGAAGCTTTTGAGAATTTGTAGTTGTCCTCCATTGATGACGCTTTGTTGAATTTCCTTTTTTTTTTTTTTTTGGAAAACTAGAAATTTGAAATTGTGGGAGAGACAGCCTATACAAATTTTGCTTCCACATTGTTGAGCAAGAGATTGTGATGCAAGCCACACCTTGTAGTAGTCGAAGGTTTGGATGAACCATATAAATTGAATTTGCTTCGAACAGTCTTGAATTTGCTTCGAAGGTTTGAGAATTGTAGTTGCCCTCCATTGATGAAGCTTTTGTTGGCACCATAAATTGATTTTGCTTCACACTATCTTGATCAGGAGTTTGTGAAGCTTTTGAGAATTGTGGTTGCTCTCCATTGATGAAGCTCTTGTTGGCACTATAAATTGGTTTTGCTTCACACTGTCTTGATCAAGAGTGTGTGAAGCTTTTAAGAATTGTGGTTGAACTCATTTGATGAAGCTTTTGTTGGCACCATAAATTGGTTTTGCTTCACACTGTCTTGATCAAGAATGTGTGAAGCTTTTGATAATTGTGGTTGTCCTTCATTGATGAAACTCTTGTTGGCACCATAAATTGGTTTTGCTTCACACTGTCTTGATCAAGAGTGTGTGAAGCTTTTGAGAATTGTGGTTGAACTCCTTTGATGAAGCTCTTGTTGGCACCATAAATTGGTTTTGCTTCACACTGTCTTGATCAAGAGTGTGCGAAGCTTTTGAGAATTGTGGTTGATCTCCTTTGATGAAGCTTTTGTTGACACCATAAATCGGTTTATCTTCACACTGTCTTGACCAAGAGTGTGTGAAGCTTTTGAGAATTATGGTTGCCCTCCTTTGATGAAGCTCTTGTTGGTACCATAAATTGGTTTTGCTTCACACTATCTTGATCAAGAGTGTGTGAAGCTTTTGAGAATTGTGGTTGCCCTCCATTGATGAAGCTCTTGTTGGCACCATGAATTGGTTTTGCTTCACACTGTCTTGATCAAGAATGTGTGAAGCTTTCCACAAGTTGTAGTGTTTGCATTATTACAGAGGGGAAATGTCTGAAGCAGATGCAAGAGGGCTGAATAGCTTGATCTTCGTATGCCATGCACTGAAGTTGTTGTTGGCTTGCAATAAGACTTTGTTGGTGACTATAACTCTTGTTGGGCATAAATGCTCCCCTAGTTGAGTTGTCAAGCTTGAGGGTGTTTTTGATTATTTGTGAATGCTAGAAGTTCACATGTACAAGTTGTACCACTTGTCTTCTGGTAGGTGGAATGAATGGTGAGTTGCTTTCATCACTTGGTTGGTGGTACGAATGTGAGTTCCTTCATCACCTTTCATCACATTTCATCACCTGGTTGGTGGCACGAGGATGAGTTCCTTCTTCACCTGGTTGGTGGCATGAATGGTAAGTTGCCAAATGATATTAGAGTACGGGTTGTACATTTCATCACCTGGTTGGTGGCATGAAGGAGAGTACGGGTTGTACATTTCATCACCTAGTGATGGCATGAAGATGAGTTCCTTCTTCACCTGGTTGGTGGCATGAGTGGCAAGTTGCCAAATGTTGTACATTTCATCACCTGGTTGGTGGCATGAAGGAGAGTACGGGTTGTACATTTCATCACCTGGTTGGTGGCATGAATGGCAAGTTTCCAAATGATATTAGAGTACGGGTTGTACATTTCATCACCTGGTTGGTGGCATGAGTGGCAAGTTGCCAAATGATATTAAAGTACAGGTTGTACATTTCATCACTTGGTTGGTGGCGTGAAGAAGAGTACGGGTTGTACATTTCATTACCTGGTTGGTGAGAATAAGGGCAAGATGTCTAGGCACATTGTAGCAAGTGTCGAATGAGACAAAGTATGTTGAACCCTTTCGAAACACAGTTGGCTTATGTATGGATGTGTTGGAATGTATGATGTTTATGTATGAATGTGTTGGAATGTATGATGTTTATGTATGAATGTGTTGGAATGTATGATGTTTATGTTGATTGATATGAGTGATGCTTATGAATGTTTTGTTATGCATGAAGGGATCCATGCTTTTGATATGTGAACGATGTTGGTTGTAACACTTAGTATCACATACTTTGTGTCAAAGTACGCATGTTGAAGCTCTGAGTTGGAGTATAAGGGTAGGTCAGCGTAGACCAAGTGTTCTAGTGCTAGAAACGTAAAAGACTCATAAGAAGTTGTCTGAATTCATTTTTCTTTAAATATTTGCCGAATGGCTTGTGTGACAAAAGATCTGAAGCAGTTGAGAGTCAAAACATTTGTAATGTGTATGCCTTCTTATAATAGCATTTCCTTCATTACTTAGTCCTCCACTTTGAAAGAGTGAGGCTTGGCCCCATAGTCATAATAGTCGACGGTATGTTCACCCCTGGTTGTCTTGATACGAACTTTTATCCCTCTTGTTGTAATGGGCTTGCTGAGAGTAAAAATCCTTCATCTTACCAAGAGACAGATATGTTTGGTGACTTAGCGAGTAGCTAAATGAGGTAGGAGATGATGCAATGGGTGTCTGAATGGCCAAGATTTCCTCACTTGGTAGAACTTGACTTCCACTTCCCACTTGTTGATAGGGGTTAACCATATGGGGGTTCCCTTGGTTTGTCCTTGCTTTGGCGGAAACATGGTTGTAAGCATGTGTCATCACCTCAGAGTAAGTCTTCCAAGTCTTGGCATTGATAATGTACTTGAAGAAACAATCACGTAGGCCTGCCGTGAAGGCCTTGAGGGCGGTCTGGTCATCTGCCTTAGCGCAGCGAGAATACTCATGGCTGAAGCGACCGGCATACTCTCGTAGTGACTCGTCTGGCTTCTGGCGAATAGTGTACAAGTCATCTGCAGAATGCAAGCGCTCGGTCTGGAAGATGTGTTGAGAGACAAACAGTTTCTTCAGTTCTTCAAATGAGTCTACTTTTTCAGGTGGAAGACGGCAATACCAGTTTAGAACTCCGCCAGAGAGGGTGGAAGGGAAGAGAAGACATCGCATTCGTCGATGTGCATCCGATATGCCATGGTGAACACAAAGAGGTTAAGGCGTTCAATTGGGTCCTCCATTCCGGTATAGAATTGTAAACCAAGCTTTTGTTTTGTTTTCGCTTGAAGGGGGTGTCGAGGATCCTCCTTATGAGAGGGCCACACCTGGGTTGGTTCCAGTCAGGTATCTCGGCCTGACGTTCGGTTTTCAACTTGTTTACTTCCTCAAGAGCTGTAGGACAAAGGGGTCTTGAGTGGAGTCATGTACCACTGGAATTTTCTTTCGTAAGTCTCCATCGCCTCTTAAAAGTAGGAAAGTTTGAGTAAGGGCCTGTAGTTTTTCCTTGGACTCACCGTACTGACTTCTAGGGCGAGTCTGTAGGAATACCTCAGAGTCCCCTGTACCTTCATGTTCCTCTGGGACTTGTCGTTCATTCCTTAGATTGGTAGCTGGCCTGGGTCGTAGGATGGGACCGAGTCTTTCAGAAACCCTTGGGTCATTGATCTTTGAGCATATGTGGAGAGGATTCTCTCGACGTTACTTTAGGAAGCCTCGGCAGTCACGATAAATGGCTTTTGATCCTTCCAACCCTTATGCAAGGAGGTGTCTTCCTCCACTTCTCATGCTTTGGGTCAAAACATTTGGGTTGAGAGAAGTCTCATATTGATCAATGTTTTGATGATTAGCTTGCTCCTCATCAGGGATACCCATGTCGAAATGAGGTGACCCTCCGTGTTGGGGGGCACCCAGATGATGGTTGATGTCCACAAGGGTAACGAGTTCGCGTGTTTGAGTACGCCTAGTTTCATGGAGCGCCTTAAAGAGCTTCTCTTACTGCTCTTGGATGACTTCATTTTTCATTGCTATCTTGTTATTCTGAGCTTCTAGCTCATCGACTTTAGCTTGAAGAGCAACCCTCTTTCCTTCCTTCTTTCGTTGCTTCACACTAGGTGCAAAAATGGTGTCATTCTGTGTGCTGTGGCTTCCTTCACTCCCCATGTTGGAGAGGGATGCCTGGTCAAAAGAGAGTATACGAATGGTGGAAACCAGCTTGGCAAAGCTAAAGAGAGTGGGAATAAGTGTCGTTCCCACAGACGGCGCCAAATGTTGATGCATAAAATCAGCGAGAACTTTGGTACAACAGAAAGTGTTAAGTTTGTGACCTTCGCTAGATTGCTTCGGTCACTAGTGTGGATAAGTAAGTAAATGGATAGGGACAGGGAAGCAAACACAAGATGTACGTGGTTCACCCAGATTCGCTACGTCCACGGAGTAGAAGAGTTCTCATTAATTGTGAAGGGTTTACACAAGTACATAGGTTCAAACTCTCCTTTAGTGAGTACTAGTGAATGATTTAGTACAAATGACATTAGGAAATATTGTGAGAGAATGATCTCTATTTATAGAAGAGAGTTTCTAGTTTCATTCTGACATTGACACGTGTCGTGTTGTGATTGGCTTCTGATGTTGACACGTGTCGCGTTATGATTGGCTTCTGATGTCGACACGTGTCGCGCTGTGATTGGTCTCCTGATTGGAGGGAAACTCTTCTGGGTCCTTGACGGTATAACGTTGACCGGTGCTCAGTAGTTTCGGGATTGGTCAAGTATGGTACAAACACATACTAAAGTTTGGTAATGATCCAATGGTCGAATCATCGAATCATATAATAACCAAGTGGTGGCCCTTAGCAGAAATATAACTGAACAACGGAATTTATGTCTAATATGAAATCGGGGCACCCATTTTAGCCTAGGGAGGTCAAGTGGTGTCTCTACTTACGTGCTGTAGCACATAGCGGTCGGCCGCCCCGACTCGTAGGAAAATTTCACCTACTTTAAAAATTACCACTGTAAGGGGAGTAATTTTCATACATGGGCCGAAGTCCAATCCGACCGGGAAGTGCTCAGAATTGCCTCGAATCTGCCTGAAACCTAGAATTTGGGTGTCCTCGATTCAACCTTCATACTAGCTCCGATGCATCATCTATTACTTGTGCTTTGTTCATGTGGTTGAGGAAAGTCTATTGGTGGTGGTGGTTGATGGAGTTAGCTTTAAGATTGGTGGATCGTCGTCATGAACCCCATTGCACCCACCTTGCGGGTTTCACAATTTCATGGCCAAATTTCATAAATTTTGTGGTGGAATGGGTAAAGGGAAAGTCGTGGAGTGATTCCTAAGTGGTGGCTAGGCTTCAATCGCCGGAATCCATCGGGTTTCACAGTTCCACGGGTCGGGTCGTAAATAATCGGTAAAGGATCCATGATCCCGTGCTTCTCTCCCCTCTCCTTTCCTCTCCTTTCTTTTTTCTCCATCGGTCAACCTCCTTCATTTCCCCTATCCCGATTCGACCAACCCCTTCCTTTTTCCCTTATGATCTCCATTCTTTTGTTTCTAATTAGGCAAAACATCCCCATTTTCTTCCTCCTCTCTCTTTTCTTTTCTTTTCTTTTCTCCCCAGCCACTCACGTGGCTTCCTTCCACCAAGACTAGGCTCCCACAAATCTAGAGCCTTCCAGATTCATAGCAAAATGACTATTTTGCCCCCATCTTCGTTTGTTTATAACTCCAAATTGTGTTCTGTTTGCGTTCACGTGTTCGTATCGTTGAGTACTTTGAGAATTCGCAAAAAGAGTAGCTTGTACACGTCACGAAAGATGGCCAATGAAAGTCAAACATCCTTGCCTCTAAGAGCATTTTCGTAAAATCACTCTTTTAAAATTTATAAAACCATGAAATTAGGGACGGGTTGCCACACACCACGTATTGAGTTGGCTTTTGTTTCCAACTATACTATTTTTTATATTTTCCATAACTATTTTATGAATACTCGCATATCATGCTATAACTTTTACTTAGAAAAATACAAAAAGTTTTATACATTTTTATTATTGTGATTTATGAATGTTATGGATCCAAATATGATATGATAATATACATACTTTATATCCTCATCATGTATGTTCGCACGGTATCTTTAGTACACAATAACTATAATACTGTCTTGGGCCAAGACCAACTTCATGTGTATGTTTACATGCATTGTTACGTTCACAATTGATTTATTGTAGGTGCTAGCCTGTATTAGTTTTACATTAGGCAACTAGGACTCGCACGTGACGCGCTAAGCGCCAGCTTCATGTGTATGTTGTACTATAATGTAAACTTTTACACCAAGCCTATTCATGTAAATACTTTATGCATGAACTCGTGTGCTTGCGTTTATTTTTATGAGCATATCATATTATTTTATATTATATTGCGATGTACCTGTATCATTGAGATTATTGTTGTTTTATTCTGGTACCTTGGGTTTCGTACTTACTACATAGTATGCTTTTAGAGACTATACGTGATTTTACAGTGAAGGGTTACTATGTTCGGAAAAACAAATGGTTATAGAAAACTCTTATTTTTGCTCACTCACGTTTTCTATTTTCCATGATTTAGAAGTTGTACTGTGGTGGAGACAATGATTTATGACACTCACTAAATTCAATCCCGATAATATAGAAAATTAATTTCCGTTATTTTCTATAAATATCCCTCCTTTTCAGGCCTTTTCAAGATTGGAATATTCTTTTTGATACACTGTTATCTATGCTCTGACACACATTTTAATAAGGATTCATCCCCTAACGCACTCTTGTTTTCAATTTTAATTTTAGTACTTTTACCCATCACCTTCATCTTATGGCTTCGTCTCAATTCAAGTATCGGCCAGCCTACCTTGATTTCAGTATCCATGTAGATATTCCGGCTAGGGTGTGTCACTAATCAACATTACGAGGAGAAAATCCAAAAGTTCTCCAATTTTTCATCTTTCTGTGTCTTCTAGCTGTTCTCAGCAAACCATATAGAGACGGGCACAACAAATCTAGATCTAGAGCGATATCAGGTATTTTTCCCTTCTAATATCTTCTCTATTATCCTATGATTCTTTATATATTATGTACTCTCTGATGAGGAATCGAAGTAAAATAGGACTTGAAGTTTGTTATGTTCTAGATCTATCTTTGTCTTGAAGTTTGTTTTAGTTTATGCTCTCTCTAGAGTGATTTAATGTATTGATCCTTATTGAATATACAAACCAGCCCAAGCAGGTGGATTGTTATCTTGCCCCAAATGACAAATTTCAATTTCAAATTGAATCCCACGTAGTCTAGCTAATTTAGTTTTCAACATTTCTTTTGGAAATAAATTATAGATGTTTTTGTTATAAAATTAGATCTGTAACCATATCATGTATTTTCCCCTATTTAAATATCAATTTATCATATAATTCTTTATTCGATTATATATTCTCTAATGAGGAACGTAAGTGGAATGGCCTAAAGTGTGTTTATATTCCAGATCTATTTTTATCTTTTCTTTATTTTACTTTATGTTCGCTCAAGAGCAATGTCATACATTTTTCGTTTTTGAATATCTTTGTTGGGGAACTAAAAGCAGTCTACAACATGCAAACCAACTCGGGCTAACTTTTCCCAAATGACGAAAATCAGTTTCTACTGTGATTCAATGTAGGTTAAAATATTGATACAAAATGTAGGGCTAAAATCGTCAATAGCTCAAAGTTGGAACCCACAAGAGAATAACCCTTTCCTCTCCCATTAGATTTGTCTTTGAACCTTTATTTGTTTAAATTTATGTTTTCTCTATACAATCTCCATGTTCTACAAATTTAATCATATCTTACATCATTCTCTGTTCAGATGCCTGCAGAAACTAAGGGTATGTTTGGGGGAAGAAATTTCATATTGCAAGGGATTTAGGTGTATAATAAAATAGATCATATAAAGTTTGGTAGGAGGGATTAGAAATACATTACATGAGCATTATAATACGCATACGAGAGGATTTTGCAAATGATTCATTCAAGTAGTCATTTGGTGCATTTTCTAGGGATTAGAAATAACCTCTACCATACTTTTAATAATCCCTCTTACATATATCTTTGTAACATTCATGTGGTGCATTTTTTTTATTCCTCTCATCTAACCTTTTGTGATCCAGTTCATCTTCATTTTACCTAAACATGCATTGAAGATGAATTTGCCTTCAAGGTCTCTCACCCAAACATAAGGGCGATCCCAAGTCAACAAGGCTCCTCGCTTTGTGAGCGTCATAGGAAAAATATTTATTGTACGCAGTCTTACCCTTATTTTGTAAAGAAGATGTTTCCACATTCTCTCACCGAAACATAACTTAAAGAAAAACAAAGTGCCAAATCGTATACTTATAGTATCTTTTGTTCATTAGAAGCCCAAACGCAATGAAGATGATTTTTTTTTTTCACTTGTAATTGACCACAATCAGTTGGGTTTTCGAAGAGGAAAAAGATTCCTAAATGTATTTTACCTGAAGGAATGGGAAAGCTTTCCTGCGTTTTAAGTGTAGAAACATGTTCTGTTTTTTCAGGAAGCGTATCTTTCTATAAATGGGTTCGAACTCAAAGTTAAAGTATGCCAATGCATGCAACAAAGATAGAATCAGTGCATTACCAGATGAAATTATCTGCAACATTCTTTCCACCCTGTCAACTAAAGAAGCTGTAAGGACCAGTATTATATCACCGAGATGGAGGAATGTGTGGGCTCATGTTCCCACTCTAGACCTTTGTGATAAGCATTATCAAAGAGAATTTAACCCAGTTGGTTTTTCTGAGTTTGTCGATCGTGCACTCTGCATTCATAGCCCGTTCAACAATCATGAATTCCGTCTCTCTAGTGCTTTTGCTGAGTTTGTGGATCGTGCACTCTCCATTCGTGGCACGTCCAAAATTCACAGACTCCGTCTTTGTTGCTCTGGGGTGAAGAATTATCCTCTTATTGATGCTTGGATAAGGACTGCCATTAGGCTTAATGTTGTTGAACTCGAACTTGTTCTGTATTCTTTTGGCCGCCCTTTTGAGTTGGCTAGAAATCTTTTCACGTGCAAAACGCTGGTCGTTTTGAAGCTTTTGCTGGAATCAAATATTACCTTCACTCCTACCTCAGATTGTTTCCCAAGTCTTAAGTTCTTCCATGCTAAAGTCTATGATCCTGATGCTGACTCAATGGAGAAGCTCTTTTCTTCTTGCCCTGCACTTGAAGAATTGATCATAGGAGGAGATATTGTAGCTAGTAAAGTTTTGAATTTTAATATCTCAACACCTGAACTAAACAGACTGAAAATATTCTTGGCGGAAGACGACTTTTGGGAAGGATCTGAGTCAAATATCTTTTTCAATGTTAATGCTCCAAACCTTGAAAAGTTTGATCTCGAGGCGGATTTTGTAGCAAACTATATTTTGAATGCAAATTCACTCAGCGAAGCCAAGATTGATCTCGAATATGTGCACACGTCTGGGTACATTGACTATGAACTTGGTTGTGTTGATCGTCTGGAAAGGCTTTTTGCAGGACTTCTCAATGTGAAATATCTGTCACTTTCAGCTCCACTTTTCGGGGTAAGTTTTCTGTAACTTAAACTCGTTTCCTTGTCACTCGTTTGATAATCATTTTGTTTTTGTGCTTGAGTTTTCATTTTCTACGGTGGAGAAAATATATTAGAGAAATGAGGAATGAAGATAGATGAAGGGAGGCAGTGAGACGGAAGAGGGAGAGATGAAGGAGAATAACCGAAAACAAAACCGTGAAACTAAAAACTACTTAAAAGTGTTCGCAGTTGCCACTCAATACTATGGTCTAGTGATATTCCTCTTTACTTGTGAGTGAGAGGTCCTAGGTTCGAATATCGTGATGACGAATTTAATACCAAATTAGGTTACTTATTGTGTGGCTTAGCCGAACTTCCCCCTCCTCTTAGTGTAAAATATATCGTTGTACTAAAAAAAAATGTTTGCAGATTTGATTTTAGTTTGGCTTAAATGTTAGAATGGTCCATGTGTTTTAGTCATTGGGTCAATTTAGTCCTTGTGTTCTCAATTTGACCAATTTGGTCATTGTGTTTATTTTCATAAGGCAATTAAGGACATTTCCATCTAATTTTTGTAAAAAAAGATTAAAAATTATTATAAACTTATTTATAAAATTATTTATTTGATTTAAAATATTTAAAAGTGAAACAAAATAAAAAATTAAAAGAAAAAAAATTCTCCTCCCAACTCTCTGACCTCCTCCCTAACGTTAACCCCTCTCTTTTTTATGTCACAACCTTAATCATTTTTCAGATTAGAAGTTTTATCTCTTACATGTGTTATTTTGCATTTTTCTATAAAGAGAAATGGTAATTATATCTCTTATAATTTTCCTTATGAATTTTTTAACAGAGATTGAATAAAATGTCCTTAATTAGTTAACATAGACAAACACGATGACTAAATTAGCCAAATCGAAAATACGATGACTAAATTAGTGATATGACTATATAACACATAGACCATTTTGACATTTAAGCCTTTTAGTTTTCATTTATGTGTTATCATGTATAAATTTCTTTTACATTCCTTCTGTAATCCTTCCAACACGATTCTTCATTCCTCATAGATCTTCCACATATTTCTCCCTATCTATATTGAAAAATAAAAATTTGACGAAAATGATTATTGATACCTAGTCTTTTTAAGATGCTGAAATTTATCGGTGGAATTAGTTATATATAATATATATGCGCTGGTGAGGAAGTATTTAAGTTTTCATGAATCTTGGAGTGACATTTAATACTTTATGATTCTGGAGGATCCTGAATGTCACACTGAAGATGGTTTTCATCTGCCTGAACTGAATCGTTTGAACCATTTGGAGCTACTTCTTTTTACTTGCTGCAATTGGAAATCACTCATAGATTTGCTCAAGATATCGCCCCATCTGGAACATCTTGATGTTTATAATGTAAGTATTTGTGGATCTACTTTTCACTCTAAAATCTAAATGCATATGGTAAATAGGGGAGTAGATTTCAGAGACCTTAATTTCACTCTTTTATTTTTGAACTATCTTCAGAACAAGGAATGTACGTTGGAAAATTATCGTGATCTCTTGGTATGTGAATGGGTTCCACCTGAGTTTGTGCCTATTTGTTTGTTGTCGCACATCAAGACTATTTGCCTTCGAGGAATCCAGGGCCGGCCTGATGAGACAGAAGTGACAAAGTACTTGTTGAAGCATGGCGAAGTCCTGAATAAGGTCACGATTTATACGTGCGACTTCCGCGTAGAAGACAAGCTGAAACTACGTCAGGAAATTTCAATGTTTTCAAAGGGTTCGACGACTTGTCAAATTGAATTCCTGGAGAAATGATATCTAGGTTCTATATGGATTCCCTTTTTAAATGTGTCCTTTTGACTTTGTTTTGCTGAAAAACATGAATTTATCTGGACTTATTTAACATTTGGAGGACTAATATACTGGGGAGATTTTTGGCTTTTAACTTTGAACAACATATCTTCAACATACATGCATTCACCATATCAAACATATGGTGGAGAGTATTTGCTTAATTATATATAGTCTACTGATATTGGGTATATGAAACCTAATTAAGGAGAAGCATATATCCATGGCAGTAGACACATTGCCCTGAATCTCTAACAAAGAAATCCAAGATGCACCATAGTTAGTAAAATACAAAACAGGTATAATATGTGAAAAATATGTACGCGGATTATTTTGCATAGAATCTCTAAAAATCAAATAAAATTCCACTAAAATCTATGAATTTATAAATCAATTAAAATATCTTAAAATCTCAATTAACATAAGGAGAGGAGTCGTGGTGTCCAACAATTGGCACCTCCTCTATCTGCATCTGCCAGCTCCGGCCGGCGTTAACCCAAACTTGATGGCACTTTCGATATGGGCAAGTGTTGAGCTTAGATAAGATGTGGGTCCTGTAGATCATGGAGAGAATGAGTCAATGAGTGAATGAACCGACAATATTGGATAAACTTAGGGAGTTCAATTCGCCTTATATGACTGCTTGCAAGGCCGATTGTTGATATGAGATTGTAGAGGGGAGAGAGGCGAGGTGACTGCAAGTTGTTTTGGCAGGAATCTGGAGTTGTTGGTGTGTAGCCGGCCACAATGGTGGTTGTAACCTCCATTCTTTCACTAGTTTTCCTTTTTATTTTGGTAGTTGATGTAGGGTGGACCGAGGAGTCTTGGGGACGAAGGATAGGTGATATGGGATTCGCTCAACTAGGGATAACAGAGCCTTTTCGTGCATTTACTCACACAACCAAATCACATGCTTGTTTTGAAAAGAAGAAATCACTCCCTTCAATTGCACAAGACAAATGTATGTTTCTTAATTAATAAGTCTGCCATTCTAGGCATTCTAATACACTATTAAAAAGGCTTACAATATTTAATACACCACTTCTTAATTATATGTTTCTTAATTAGATAAGTCTGCCATTCTAGGCATTCTAATACACTATTAAAAAGACTTACAATATTTAATAGACCTCTTCTTAATTTCTATGGGACTCTTACAACCTCCAAAGAAGACTTAACCAAATTCCTAGGTGACAACATTTCAAGTTTAATTAAACCTTTTACTCCCCATACAATTAGTTGTTATTTAATGGATGTTGTGTACTGATCAGTAGTGCTTTTAACACTTTTTCTCACCTCATATGCTTGTACCACACTCTTTCTCACCTTACACACACCTCTCTCGTTTTGTAACCGTTAGATTGAAAATTTAAAGTAAAATCAACTGTCAAGACCAACATGGGGTGTGCACTTTGTAAAAAAGGTGTACAAGTTTTAACTGATTAGTGTACAACTTTGAAAGTTGAAATTTAAATAATGGGTGGTAAAAAATATCCTTTAAAATTAGGTTATTTTTGGGATATTCCTAACTGTAGGTAGTGTACAACTTTGAAATTTAAATAACGGGTGGTCAACGGAATTGGATGTCGAGAGAAAATTTTTGGGTGTATACAAAATCACTCTTTTGAAAATCATCTCAAATCTAAAGAGAGTGAAATGCTTGTGCATATTTCTCAATTGTTTTTGTAATTTAACATTAAAATATCGAGAAGCCTAGTTTCAAAATCTTACCTCGAGTTATTATTTGGACTGAAGAGTTCAAAAGTTTTTTGCCCAAAATAAGGGTTCAAAAGTTAATCAGCCCTAAACTTGAATCAATCAGGTGCCATCCATGGACCATGATATGAGTTCGTGATATCGAATTGCATTTTCCTTTTTACCAAAAGAATTGTCATGTATTCCAAAACATTATTTGCTTATGTACATGCATTACATTTGCATATTTAATTGCATGCATGTTTCTGAATTTCATGGATAGACCCAATTTTTTTGAAACCAGTAATACGGAGAAAGACTTACATGAAAATGGTACATCACAAGCATGGAATTGGTCCAATAATTAATTTTCACATGTAAGTCATTCTCTACACACATTATATTATTAACAAGATCCTGAAGATCAACACCAGCCCAATTGATGTTTGTGTTGAAGTGTGATCTTGCCTTGGCCCAAGATGGATCCAGCCCATGGACAAAGAAAGATCCATACACATGCTAGAGAATTCTAGCAAAGTTCAAGTTGGTGGAAGAGTCTAGAAGAATGGTGATGTTTCCACCAACATGCAAGATTAGTAGTTAGTAGAATTATCTAGATATCTCTAGCATGATGATTACATGCTTCTCCAAGGTTCCATCCATGCCTATAAAAGGAGAAGGCATCCACACCATTTGTATCAATCAAGCAACCAATCAACCAACCAACCAAGTGAGAGTGAGAAGCAAGAATAGTCTTGTAGGAGTGTGAGTGATCAAGAGTGTGTCTCTGGAAAGTGAGTGAGTGTCATAGCTTCTAAAGTTGTGTCCTTGTGAGTGTTGTAATATTTTGTGTGTGTAATACAAGTAATTTATTTACTTGTGTTGTCTCTCCAACACTTGTGTTAGAGTTGTGTACTCTTAAGTTTTTCCCCAACAGATCCCATTTACCATAACCTCTAGTTACATTGTACCAGTGTGACCAAAGTAACAAAAAGACAAATAAAATGAAAGATAAGAATGATCCATAAGAGAGATAACAGGAGATGGGGGAATCTGTGCAAAGGTTTATATTTTAAGGCAACACAATAACCAGTGTGACCAAAGCAGCAAAAAGACAAATAAAATGAACCTTCAGTGACAATCCATAAACCGAAAGAGAGATAACTATACTATTGCAACATTTTTTTTTATACAAGATAGTGTTGGAATAGAGAGTTCAACCTACAACCTTGTTCTTAATTACTTTCTTGGGTTACAAATATCTTGTTATATAATTTCTACATCAAATGTGAATAATCCAACTGTAGATATCAAAGTTTTGGTGAAAAGTAAATGTACATACACATTAAAGTTTGACATATCAGGACATAGGTGGCATACACTATGTGTCTCATAAATCATACATATGGCATGTAACTCATGAAAACTGGACGAGTCATCAAGAGTGACACGTGTCGACATTTGGCTAAAAGTAATTAAGGAATTATTCCAAATGTCAAATCACGAACTGAGCCATAAAACAAGTCTTGATTCTTTCGTTAATAAATCAAGCCCACAATCAAGGCCAAATCATCCGTAGGCAAGACTTGGATAGTCTATAAATATAATGCTAAAAAAAAAATGCTAGAAAATTATTCTCACACCCAGATGCTGAAGTTCTCAGGCCCCCAAATTCACAAACACTCAAACATTAAAGAAGACTCAGAAAACTCTCTGTGTTCTTCGTCAAACTCGTGAAGAATCATCAAGCACCACTACGAATGCCGATTCTTCCATTGCCACAAGTCAAACCCTTGCGGCATCTGTTTATCCAAGATCAAGTCATCACGACCTTTGGATAAATGACAACACACACACACACATGCACACTTTGTGGACATCAAATAAGAGGATTAAAATTTTAATTAGAGATTTTAACCCTAGACCCTACATTAATACAAATTCTTTATTTTTTACATGTGTTCTTGTGTCTTTGTTACAAGAAATTCACGTTTACACAAACAAGTATCATGTACTTATTTAATACAAATGATACTTAGTGAAGAGGGAGTTACACATAAGATCACGACTACAAGAGTGATTATTTTTAACCAGCTGAGCTATAGCTAGCTACATATATAGAACAAACCTATTGAGGTTTTAGACGGCTTGTGATGTATCTTATCCAAATGATTCTTCTCTAACATCACAACCTTAGTAGCACGTAATTATAAGTTAATGTGACCGGCTCCAGGGCTGGGTACTGATTGCGCTTTGACAGAACGAAGCTGATCATGAAGAGTAGTGATGAACTGCTTTCCAACGCTAACATTGCTTGGCACTGCATGATGACCTTCATGCTCACCCAAAGAAGGTAGTGACCTGTAGTCCGGATCAGTTTCCGTACCCGCCATCAAGCTGTCCTCCGAAGAAAGCTCGCCACCCTTTCCATTGTTTTCAACCCTCAGCAGCCTTCCGGCTCCAAAAGTGGGCATGCAGAAGGCAAAACCAAAGAGGAGGATAAGAAAGAATGGCTTATATGAACGAGCCATTTGCATAACAAATTTG
Source organism: Malus sylvestris (assembly GCF_916048215.2). Classification (NCBI taxonomy): domain Eukaryota; kingdom Viridiplantae; phylum Streptophyta; class Magnoliopsida; order Rosales; family Rosaceae; genus Malus; species Malus sylvestris. The sequence goes on along the minus strand of NC_062270.1, from coordinate 36,287,753 downwards.
TTAGCTAGCTAGTTGATGAAGTAATTTTGAAGAGGGGTTTAAAGTATATATATGAGTGCTGAGGGAGATGCGTGGGGGTCAAGTTATAACTGGCTAATTGAAAGTGATGACAATTAGATGGAATAGTTTGGGACATGCATTTTCGGTGGTCCATATTGATTTTGAAAAAGTAGAGAGAATGGTCATTGGAAGTTAGGTACACTTCAACTATAAGAAGCTCACATGCAGTTATGTAGAAATGTGACTCCTTAAATTACTCATGTACAAAGGTTACAATATATATAGGGTTTGAGGAAAACTCATACGCAGTTGAAATCCTAAACTAATTACAATTAAATATACATTCCATTAATTACATAGGAGAATCCGGAATAATTTATCTATTCTAACACCCACCCATCCCCACCCCTACCCCCGCAAACTAGACATTCCTAATCGAACGAGTTTGGAGAAAAAAAGATCGTGACGAGACTAATGGAGAGCTTTAGTAAGAAGATCAGCAATTTAGCAGGAGAAATATAACAAACCCTATGACTACGAGGGCCACCTTTTTTACAGACAAAGTGATAATTAAGTTTAACGTGGTGAGTGCGACTGTGCAAGCGTGCTGAACATGATTAGCAACAAGATAAGTAGCACTGAAATTATCACAATGAAATAATAAAACAGGAAAGGATAGCTGAATCCCGAGCTCTCTTAGAAGAAACAAATCTATGTAGTCTCTGCATGCGCATGAGCAAGTGACCGGTATTCAGATTCAGCACTTGACAGAGACACCGTTGGTCGTTTTTTAAAGTACCATGATATATCATGTAAAAATACGACTCATTGAATTAAGGGACACTTTGGATGCGGTCCCTAACTATCAATATTCTTTGACTGAAAACTTGTTGGTTTTCAATTTTTGATCGAAGTCGATGAAATTAATGTGAAAATGTATTTCTATGTAGGTTACTATATTTTTTAAATTAAAAATTGAAATTTATAGTTCTTGTATTAATGAGATTTAAAATAAAAAAACCCATAATTTGTGGATTAAAATGATTAAAATATAAATTATACTCTCCAATATATTGTGTGTGTGTGTATTAAACATGGGTACATTTTAAGATAAGAAATTGAAAAATTACATGAATGGGGCACATATAAGAGTAAAAAATTGGAAACCTTTTTATAAAAAATTAAGGGGGTACAAACTTATTCTAATATTTTTTTTTTTGGAAATGTTTTGAATTGAAAATTAGTTAGGAGTTTAATAAAGGTGTGAGTATTAAAATCCTAAATCAATTATTAATTTTTATTTTAAAAATTATGTAACTGACATGTAAATTCATTATTACATTAATACTAGGGACCTTAATCAAAATCTGAAAATTAATAAGGTTTCAATAAAAAAAATTAGTAACTAAAGACCAGATACTAATTTTCTTTGAATTAATCATGTACAAAGGTTACAATATGTGTAGAGTTAGAGAAAAACCCTCATGGTAGGAATCCAAAATTAATTACATTAATATTTAATATTATGTATAATTACGGAAGAGAATTCAGATTAATTTATGCTATAATAGCAAATTCAAGCACCACAATGATGTATTGCAAACCTATATCATGCCTCGTCATGTTAGTAAATTAAAATACGTTGTGGAGCATGATAGGCTCGAGATTTTGCCACTTTAACATCCAAATTACATCTGAGTTATTTTGCTATGACACACAATCACGTTGGCCTTCATTAGTGACAATTAGTTTCTATGAATTTTCCACTCAAATCAAAGACTCCAAGTCTTCAACTCACCATCATGACATTCCATTTTTGTCTTCGTTGGTTCCAGCACTCCAACAATGTTTGAGATTAAGACGTCCTTCTTTCTTGGGAAGTGTCAGCACTGCGTGAAGGCACCAAGTTGTTAAATTCTTTTGGAGTAAAATCGTCTTAGTTCAATGGCTCAAACTCAAAGTTGAAATTCATCAAATCTACCGTTTGATGACAAATCTACAGCGTCGTATTATCTGGGAGTTGTTTGCGTGCAAGAATAAATAGTTGGATCTTACATGGGTGATAGTCCATTTTGGAAAAGAAAAAAAAGTATGTTATTTAGACACAAAACTTACACTCTCTATTATAAGTGGATCGTACATACAATAGTAGGGTCCACCTCTATTAGAATTGGTCAGATTAATTTTTTTTTTTTTTGAATAAAACTATTGTATTACTACTCGTGGAACTTCTTCTATGAACAAGTATATAGAAAAAAATTAAACACAAAAGATATTATGTTGTCATGTCTCATGGAAATCTGAAGATTGATTACATTTTAACTTTTGATAATCTAACTTTATGTCCATAAATTGATTATGACTTCATCTGGATCATTAGTTTCTATGACTTTGGGACACACAATTAATCCTCAAGAGGTCGTATGCAAAAGATTGGTCCACCCACAGGAATATACGAAACCATCATTAGCTGAACCAAGTCCTCCATACACATCACGGCTTCCTGCAAGACGGACGTTGGACAACGAGGCATGCTTCCATTTGCAACATTAACTTGTGACACAAGACATTGCACGTGATGATTTTCTCCCCCTTGCTGCAAGACAGTCACTTCATCACTATATTGAGTTGCTAATTGTCTTACATTAATTGTTGCCGCATGATGAGGATAATTGCTGCCCCCAATTTTCTTCCCCCTACTGCTGGGCATTCCGCTTAGGACTAGCTGCTAATGCATGTACAGTGTCAATATATAACATGAAATATGATTAATTCAGGTTGCACGAACACGAGAATATAGTTCCATGCTTTTGTTGAATTCGTTCCCTGCAATATAGATGCATTAAATATGATTAATCCACTAAAGCTAGTTTCTAGTTTTAATTTATGGAATCGATATTTATTATACAAGCCATATTTTTTTATATACGATTTTTACAAGCAATGTTGGACAAAGGGAAATATAAACTACATGATCTCTAGTTCATGAGTGAATGCTAGCAAGTACCAGCTAGTTTTTTTAGCAAACAAGTCAAAGCTGAGATTTCCCAAGTTACGTAATTGGCAATGGAGTACAAACTGTACAATTAATCACATACAGGACCCGCTCCCGGGGGACTGACTTCAAAATCCGATGAACGTTAAAAAACGAAGTTGATGAAGAGTTAGTCATCTTGAATAGCTTTTCAGTATTAAATTTGCTTGGCACTGCACGGTGATCATCATGCTCACCCATAAAAGGGGATGACTAAATTTGTAGATAAAATTTTGGAAACTAAGAGACATGAAAGTTGATGATTGGTCTATTACTTAAACGTTGATAAACGTGCTTATTTTTATTAGTGACACATCATCTAATTTGCAAATTTAATCTCCCTAGCATTACCCGAAGAGAAATCATCAACAAACAAAACAAGTTATGTATCCTTTTGAATGATACATGGGAACCATAAATATGAAAGTAAATCGAATTATTAAGGAGCAACCAAGTGCAATAAAGGAGCATGTACATACATGTAATTGGAAATACCCTAGTGGACAAGGGGAGGTGAAAGAGAGAACAACAACAAACCTCAGTGCGCGACACGTCTGGAAAATAAAAGTTAATAAAAGAAAATCCCTACAACTTTTAAATTAGAATAATATAGGATCAATCAATTGAACTTCGAGGAACAATTAGTCCTCAGGAGTTCGTTTGCAAAAGACTTGATCCACGGAGTATATGCGAAATCATCATTATTAGCTGCACCGAATCCTCCATACACATTGCCGCTTCCTGCATGATCAACTTGATCAATTGTCAAACCATATGGTGGCACTGGTTTTGTACAGTGAGGTATGTTGTTGTTTATCAAGCTTCCATTTGCAACATTATCTTGTGAGGATTGCTGCACCTGATGATTTTCTCCCGCTTGATGCAAGGCACTATCGAGGCACGGCATGGAGCATTGTTTCCTCCAATTTACTTCCTTCGGCAGGGCACTCTGCTCAGGATCAGCTCCTAATGCTTGTACATTGTCAACACATGACATGAAGCTTTGATACTCCCTACTTTCTTCTCTTTGTAGGGCTTTTTGTTCAGAACCAGATGCACGTCCTTGTATATTTTTACTGATGAATGTTTTTAAGAGTTTATGCTTCCAAGTTTCTTCCCCTTGATGTAGGTGTTGCAGTCCCCAATTTCGCTTGCCATGAAAATCAACTTGTTCAAGTTGTAATGGTGTTTGCGGATGGACAACATTGTAAACAATGGATTGAGGGTGGAACTTTTGCAAAGGATCATAAACTTCTGGCCGTTGTACTTGTGGTATAAGATATCCCGCGTTGTTTGGTAAGAAGCATTGCTGCTTTTCTTGTGTCTCAAGCGGCACTACTTGCTTTCTATCCAAGTCTCCGTAGTTACTATCTCCATTGGAGATATCCATATTATTGTCTCCAAGCATCTCCTCCTCTTCTAGATCTCCATGTTTCCTTTTCTTCTCGGATCCGTTGACCTTTTTTCTAAGCATGCATAGAACAATCTTATTCTCCTGCGTTTCATAAAAAAAAAAAAAAAATTTATTTCTTTAATAAAATCTAACATAAAGTGAATACCACCCAATTTCTATCTGCACTCCATTAAAATATAAATTTAAACTTTTTTTAACTTGACCACATTTGTTTCAAAAAATACCCTCAAACACCAACACCGCACACGCAAACACCCCAAGGCAACCTCCTACCAATATCTGAACTTCTCCTCTTTTTTTTTTTTTTTTGTGTGTGTGTGTGTGTCTTTTCTCTGTATTTTTTAATATAAACCAACACGTTGAATGAGAAAAAGAAATTCATTGATGTTAGTTCTAAATAAAACTCAAGCCAACATATGACAAACCCTAAAACTCTGATTTGTTTCTTCTTTTTTTTCAGAATAAGAATGATCTGATCTATCATGGGATTTGAATTCCAACCCACCCGAACCTGCTATACATTTTTGTTTTTATATTTAGAAGATGGAAATAGAGATTGGAGAATTCAAGCAGTCCAAGGAAGCTCAAAGAGTAGGAGGAGGAGGAAGAGCTATAGTCTATAGGCATGAGCATGAGCAAGCAGGTGAGGAGACGCTTCAGTCGAGAACGTGCCGGAGTTTTTGTTTTTGAGCCGATTTAAGATTAGGGTTTGTATATATTAAGGCTACTTTGTTTCCTTTTTTTCCGAATTTTCCCCAAAAAAAGGAAATCTAAAAATTATGCTTTCTTTAAAAATCTCGTAATCATAATCTCAACGAACTCTTAATTAAAAGATAGAACACACAAAAAAACAAAGGAACCGAAAGGTATATATGCACACAAAGAAAGACTAACTGACATAGAAAACACATGCAAAATAAAACACAAAGAAGTATATGTACTCACTTGTTTAGGCTCAAGTACCAGCTTTTGATCAATGTCGAACTCATACATGATCCAGCGATCTTGCTGATCATCAGACCCGTTCTTGCTGTAGCTAAATCTTTTTTTATGGCCAATAACATCTTCACTGCCAGAATTTTTAATTTCAGAAGGGCGGTTTTCGCCATTCCACTTGCTGCCGGACGGAAGGGTTCTACAGATACGTGTTCCCTCTGTGGTCTTCAACTTGAGCGTAGTGAAACAGTAGAGGTCGTTACTCAACTTCAAGTCGTTTTCTCTTTTTGTTTTGAATTTCTCCCATATATCCCAAGGTTCCATGACGCCGTAGAGATCGAAATCAAAGACTGGGGAGTTACCTTGGCCGGGTACCTCCTTTCCGTTCACTTTGGGCTGAAGGTAATACAGAATAAGTTCCTCATCCGTGGGGCAAAACCTATAGCCTGCTGGAAGATTCATTAATGAAATTCAACCTGAAAACTGAGAAGTATGTGAGTGAACGAGAAACCTAGCTAGGGATAGGGTAGGGTTTTTTTTATTGTTAAATAGGGGGTAGGGTTTAGGTTTTTGTTTTGTGATTGAATAAATAGTACGTTAATATACTAATTACTTAACCATCAATGAGTAGGATTTCCAAGCAGAATAATGATAACAGTGGAATTATTAAGAAAAAAATGATACGGGGAATACTTCTCCATGGCTGAGTAAATTTGGCCTCAAAATCCATCTCTAATTCTACCTCTTCCTCCTACCTACGTACATCCACATACATCATGCATGTAATGTTACTGTAAAATTATTTTCTTACGAATTATATTATTTTCTTTATAAATAAAATAAGAGAAATTGAGATGCATGGCATGGCTGATGGCTGCTGCCCAGGCGGAAGTTGAAGAGACGACAAGTGGGCAGAGGAAGAACAGAGGGATGAGGCATGAGAGATAGGTGGTGGGCCAGAATTTTAATTATTCTTCATTGAAGCAAATGTAATATGAAAAACGGAGTAAGAGTAGTTTTTTTAATTAATTATTTTACTTTTCTCAAAAATTAAAGAAGCACAAAAGAAAATATATTTGGAAATTCTCTCAAAGTAGTATTTTTTTATTAATTATTTTACTTTTCTGAAAAATTAAAGAAGCACAAAAGAAAATATATTTAGAAATTCTCTCAAATTCCTACTCATATAGACATTTAAGGTTTTATCATAAAACCAATTAGCTATATAGAAAGTAATTCAACCTCTTATAAGCCCTTACAAACCGATGTAGAACTATTTTACATTCACATCCTTCCCTCGCACTCATCGGCCTTCTCTCGATGACAGACCCATGCGAGAGGTTGATTGACCTGATTCACAATCGGGTTGCATCTTTTGAAATTCGGGTCGGTTATCAATCTTTGTTGATTTCCCCTTTACATTTTACTTTTTACCAGATAAAGTATTACAGACTCTGTGAGGCTACTAGAGTGATGCCACATGCAAACCAACTGAACAGTACTAGAGAAAAAACCAAGGCCTCGTTTTGCATCCTCGAATTCAACTTTTTTTGTTTTTGAAACTAATGAACGCTCAAGTAATTTAGTACAACAACAACAACAACAAAGCCTTTTCCCACTAAGTGGGGTCGGCTATATGAATCCTAGAACGCCATTGCGCTCGGTTTTGTGTCATGTCCTCCGTTAGATCCAAGTACTCAAGTCTTTTCTTAGGGTCTCTTCCAAAGTTTTCCTAAGTCTTCCTCTACCCCTTCGGCCCTGAACCTCTGTCCCGTAGTCACATTTTCGAACCGGAGCGTCAGTAGGCCTTCTTTGCACATGTCCAAACCACCGGAACCGATTTTCTCTCATATTTCCTTCAATTTTGGCTACTCCTACTTTCCCTCGGATATCCTCATTCCCAATCTTATCCTTTCTCGTGTGCCCATACATCCCACGAAGCATCCTCATCTCTGCTACACTCATTTTGTGTACGTGTTGATGCTTCACCGCCCAACATTCTGTGCCATACAACATCGCTGGCCTTATTGCCGTCCTATAAAATTTTCCCTTGAGATTCAGTGGCCTACGACGGTCACACAACACGCCGGATGCATTCTTACACTTCATCCATCCAGCTTGTATTCTATGGTTGAGATCTCCATCTAATTCTCCGTTCTCTTGCAAGATAGATCCTAGGTAGCGAAAACGGTCACTTTTTGTGATCTTCGCTAGATTGCTCCGGTCATTAGTGTTGATAAGTATATAAATGGATAGAGATAGGAAAGCAAACACAAGATGTACGTGGTTCACCCAGATTGGCTACGTCCACGGAATAGAGGAGTTCTCATTAATTGTGAAGGGTTTACACAAGTACATAGGTTCAAGCTCTCCTTTAATGAGTACAAGTGAATGATTTAGTACAAATGACATTAGGAAATATTGTGGGAGAATGATCTCGTAACCACGAAACTTCTAAGTACCGGAGTGTGGTATCGTCTTGACTTGCCTTATCTGTCTCATAGGTAGATGTGGCATCTTCTCTGGAAGTACTCTTCCTCCATCCAGGGGTGGTATCTGTAACTGGTGGAGATGCACAAGGTAATGTATCAATTTCACTTGAAGCTTACTTGTAGTTTCAGGCTTGGTCAAGCGCGATACAAACCATGTAGTAGGAGTCCCCCAAGTCGCCGAGCTAGGGGATCTGCTGAAAGAGGTGACAGACAAGGTAAGCAATCAGAGCTCCGGCTGATTGTTCACATTCTCCCTATCTTGCAGGCAGCATGAAGGATAAAGAGAAGAAAAATGAGAAGAGATGATATGGGATACTTTTGCTTTTGAAGAAGTAACTTTCCATAGACTTATTCTTGAACTGGGCTGGAGGGTTTTCTGGTTTCCTCCAGAGTATAAGGCCGACTGAAGAATTTGAGGGTCAAAACAAGTCCATCAAATCTAGAGTACGTTCGACCCTGCTGATATGGGATACTTTTGCTTTTAACAGAGTAGTGGATGTATCGGCACGTGTGCTGTTACGCTTGTCTCCACATGCTTCCTTGTATCCTTCTCACTTGCCGTATCTGTTCCTCAGGCAGATACGGTATCTTCCCTGGAAGCATAAGATGTTGAAGATGAGTACTCGAGAGCAATGCCAGGTAAGTAATCAGGTAAGGGGTTCCAGGCAGTCAGTTCCTGACTGGAAGCTTGATTCCAAGTGCTGACTGATTGCTCTCTTTCTCCTTGTCTTGCAGGTAAGAACAAGGCCAAAGGAAAAGACAGGGAAAAAGCATGATATGGGATACTCTTGCTTTTAACCCTGATGATATGAGATATTCTTGCTCTAGTATAGCTTGTTTATAGAGGTATTATCGGGGGGAAAGAAAGCTGAATATTTCGAAAGGCTTCGTTGGGAGTGCCCTCTCAGATAAGAGGAAGGGTTGAGCATTTTTGCAGGTCTGCCAGTCCGTTGGGGATGGAGGTCGACATATATAGGAGTCTCCCTAACATCAAGTAATAATGCTATTCCTTTACCCTACTTGGTCATAGCACGGTAGTGGGAGCTGTCAGCTTCACATGTTTTAACTCTGTCAGAGCACTTTGAAAAAGTGGTCTGTGGTATCTGGAAAGCTGATGTTGCGTGTGAAGATTACAGACAAGCTTTATCCAAGGAGATCCAGCTCTTGAAGTTGGGAAAGTGGTGCCTCTTCGGTTTTCGAACAAGCAATCCTGTCGGGGATCTGGCTCTCGAGATTCGGAGAACGATGCCTCTTCAATTTTTGAGAAAGCAATCCTGCTGGAGGTCTGGCTCTCGAGATTCGGAGAGCGGTGTCTCTTCGATTTTTGAGAAAGTAATCATGTTGGAAGTCTGGCTCTCGAGATTCGGAGGGCGGCGCCTCTTCGATTTTGGAGCAAGCAATTTTGTTGGGAGTGTTTTCTCGAATGTGAGTAAAGGTTGGGCATGTTTGCTAGTCTACCTTGCCACGAAGCACAGAGGTTGACACACAGGGACTTTCCAATTATCCAGCAGTGGTACTGTTCCTTTACCCTCTCTTCGATTTTTGAGAAAGTAATCATGTTGGGAGTCTGGCTCTCGAGATTCGGAGGGCGGTGCCTCTTCGATTTTGGAGCAAGCAATCTTGTTGGGAGTGTTTTCTCGAATGTGAGTAAAGGTTGGGCATGTTTGCTAGTCTACCTTGCCACGAAGCACAGAGGTGGACACATCGGGACTTTCCAATTATCCAGCAGTGGTACTGTTCCTTTACCCTTGTGGGTAATAATATGGTAGCTAGACCTTCAAAATTTATGTGTCTAAACTTTGTTAGTGTTGTTTCTTTGCTATTCTTTTACCCTTCTTGGTCAGAGCTATGTAGTGGGAGCTGCAAGCTTCACGTGTCTCAACTTTGTCAGAGAACTTTGGCAAAGTTATCTGTGGTACCCATGAGCTACTGTTGCGTGTGGGAAGTGGATGATTGAACAGTACGATTCATGTGCTTTCTACTTTGCCATAAATCTTCGACAGAATGCCCATAATTTCTACAAAGCTGAGTGTGCGTGTGACAGGTGCTGACAAGGCTGGAAAAGTAGGTGCCTCTTCGATTTCTGAGATCGGCCCTCGTGGTCTCTGAGCAGCCCAGCTTTTGAGAAAGCAAGCCTCTTCGATTTCTGAGATCGGCCTTCGTGGTCTTTGAGCAGCCCAGCTTTTGAGAAAGCAAACGCCTCTTCGATTTCTGAGATCGACCCTCATGGTCTCTGAGCAGCCCAGCTTTTGAGAAAGCAAACGCCTCTTCGATTTCTGAGCAGGCGCCTCATCGATTTCTGAAGCTTCGTCGAGTGCCGATTTTTATAGGGGCTGACATTAAGTTTCAAAGCACACTTGAATATCCACCAGTAGAAGCTCTATTCTTGCACTTCTAAGATCTTGATTTGTTCGACCTCTTCTCTCTTCAACACCTTTGAAAATGTCTGGCCCCTCCGACCGTCGTTTTGACTTGAACCTTGTTGAAGAGGTAGCCCCACCTTCTCCAGACAACATATGGCGCCCATCCTTCGTCTCCCCTACTGGTCCTCTTACCGTTGGGGATTCCGTGATGAAGAATGATATGACCGCTGCGGTAGTGGCCAGGAACCTTCTCACTCCCAAAGATAACAGACTACTTTCCAAACGGTCTGATGAGTTGGCTGTTAAGGATTCTCTGGCTCTCAGTGTTCAGTGTGCAGGTTCTGTGTCTAATATGGCCCAACGCCTATTTGCTCGAACCCGCCAAGTTGAATCATTGGCGGCTGAAGTGATGAGTCTCAAACAGGAGATTAGAGGGCTCAAGCATGAGAATAAACAGTTGCACCGGCTCGCACATGACTATGCTACAAACATGAAGAGGAAGCTTGACCAGATGAAGGAATCTGATGGTCAGGTTTTACTTGATCATCAGAGATTTGTGGGTTTGTTCCAAAGGCATTTATTGCCTTCGTCTTTTGGGGCTGTACCGCGTAATGAAGCTCCAAATGATCAACCTCTGATGCCTCCTCCTTCTAGGGTTCTGTCCAGTACTGAGGCTCCGACTGATCCCCCTCCGGTGCCTTCTCTTTCTGGGGCTCTACCGACTGCTGAGACTTCTCCTAAGCAACCTTTGTGAAGGCTCCCTCTTGTTTGTTTATTTTGACTCAAGTATATGTACATATTTGTAACTTATCGGGGATATCAATAAATAAGCTTTCTTTTATTTCAACGTATTGTGTTAAATACACCAAAGCCTTCTTCGCTAAGTTCTTGAATTTTCTTTTGTTGAAGCTTGTATGTTGAAGCTTTGTGAGTGGAGCATGTAGGTTGAGGTAGTGTTCCCTTAATTTACCGAGTGAGGAAAACTTCTCGGTTGGAGACTTGGAAAATCCAAGTCACTGAGTGGGATCGGCTATATGAATCTTAGAACGCCATTGTGTTCTGTCCTGTGTCATGTCCTCTGTTAGATCCAAGTACTCTAAGTCTTTTCTTAAGGTCTCTTCCAAAGTTTTCCTAGGTCTTCCTCTACCCCTTCGGCCCTGAACCTCTGTCCCATAGTCGCATCTTCTAATCGGAGCGTCAGTAGGCCTTCTTTGCACATGTCCAAACCACCGTAACCGATTTTCTCTCATCTTTCCTTCAATTTCGGCTACTCCTACTTTACCCCGGATATCCTCATTCCTAATCTTATCCTTTCTCGTGTGCCCACACATCCAACGAAGCATCCTCATCTCCGCTACACCCATTTTGTGTACGTGTTGATGCTTCACCGCCCAACATTCTGTGCCATACAGCATCGTCGGCCTTATTGCCGTCCTATAAAATTTTCCCTTGAGCTTCAGTGGCATACGGCGGTCACACAACACGCTGGATGCACTCTTCCACTTCATCCATCCAGCTTGTATTCTATGGTTGAGATCTCCATCTAATTCTCCGTTCTTTTGCAAGATAGATCCTAGGTAACGAAAACGGTCGCTCTTTGGTATTTCTTGATCTCCGATCCTCACCCCTAACTCGTTTTGGCCTCCATTTGCACTGAACTTGCACTCCATATATTCTGTCTTTGATCGGCTTAGGCGAAGACCTTTAGATTCCAACACTTCTCTCCAAAGGTTAAGCTTTGCATTTACCCCTTCCTGAGTTTCATCTATCAACACTATATCGTCTGCGAAAAGCATACACCAAGGAATATCATCTTGAATATGTCCTGTTAACTCATCCATTACCAACGCAAAAAGGTAAGGACTTAAGGATGAGCCTTGATGTAATCCTACAGTTATGGGAAAGCTTTCGGTTTGTCCTTCATGAGTTCTTACGGCAGTCTTTGCTCCTTCATACATATCCTGTATAGCTTGGATATATGCTACTCGTACTCCTTTCTTCTCTAAAATCCTCCAAAGAATGTCTCTTGGGACCCTATCATACGCTTTTTCCAAATCTATAAAGACCATGTGTAAATCCTTTTTCCCATCTCTATATCTTTCCATCAATCTTCGTAAGAGATAGATTACCTCCATGGTTGAGCGCCCTGGCATGAACCCGAATTGGTTGTCTGAAACCTGTGTCTCTTGCCTCAATCTATGCTCAATGACTCTCTCCCAGAGCTTCATTGTATGACTCATTAGCTTAATACCCCTATAGTTCATGCAATTTTGTACATCGCCCTTATTCTTGTAGATAGGCACCAAAGTGCTCGTTCGCCACTCATTTGGCATCTTCTTCGTTTTCAAAATCTTATTGAAAAGGTCAGTGAGCCATGTTATACCTGTCTCTCCCAAAACTTTCCACACTTCGATTGGTATATCGTCTGGGCTTACTGATTTTCTATGCTTCATCTTCTTCAAAGCTACAACCACTTCTTCCTTCCGAATTCTACGATAAAAGGAGTAATTTCTACACTCTTCTGAGTTACTCAACTCCCCTAAAGAAGCACTCCTTTCATGTCCTTCATTGAAAAGATTATGAAAATAACCTTTCCATCTGTCTTTAACCGCGTTCTCTGTAGCAAGAACCTTTCCATCCTCATCCTTGATGCACCTTACTTGGTTTAGGTCCCTTGTCTTCTTTTCCCTTGCTCTAGCTAATTTATAGATATCCAACTCTCCTTCTTTGGTATCTAGTCGCTTATACATATCGTCATAAGCCACTAACTTAGCTTCTCTCACAGCTTTCTTCGCCTCTTGCTTCGCTTTTCTATACCTTTCACCATTTTCATCGGTCATATCCTTGTATAAGGCTTTACAACATTCCTTCTTAGCCTTCACCTTTGTTTGTACCTCCTCATTCCACCACCAAGATTCCTTTTGGTGTGGGGCAAAGCCCTTGGACTCTCCTAATACCTCTTTTGCTACTTTTCGGATACAACTAGCCATGGAATCCCACATTTGGTTAGCTTCCCCCTCTCTATCCCACACACACTGGGTGATTACTTTCTTTTTGAAAATGGCTTATTTTTCTTCTTTTAGATTCCACCATCTAGTCCTTGGGCACTTCCAAGTCTTGTTCTTTTTTCTCACTCTTTTGATATGTACATCCATCACCAACAAGCGATGTTGATTAGCCACGCTCTCTCCTGGTATAACTTTGCAATCCTTACAAGTTATACGATCCCCTTTCCTCATTAGAAGAAAATCTATTTGTGTTTTTGACGGCCCACTCTTGTAGGTGATCACATGTTCTTCTCTCTTCTTAAAGAAGGTGTTGACTAAGAAGAGATCATATGCCATTGCAAAATCCAAGATAGCTTCCCCATCCTCGTTTCTCTCCCCAAAACCATGGCCACCATGAAAACCTCCATAGTTGCCTGTCTCCCTGCCCACGTGTCCATTTAAATCTCCTCCTATAAATAACTTCTCCGTCTGAGCAATTCCTTGCACCAAGTCTCCAAGGTCTTCCCAAAATTTCTCCTTCGAACTCGTATCCAACCCTACTTGAGGTGCGTACGCACTAATCACATTGATAAGTTCTTGTCCTATTACAATCTTGATTGCCATGATTCTATCTCCTACCCTCTTGACATCTACAACATCTTGTGTCAAGGTCTTGTCCACGATGATGCCAACACCGTTTCTCGTTCTATTTGTGCCCGAATACCATAGTTTAAAACCTGAGTTTTCTAGATCCTTTGCCTTACGACCAGTAGGCACATAATATTTATCCTTCTCCTCACCATAACTTCTACTACTTCCATAGATTTTCCCGTCAAGGTTCCTATATTCCACGTTCCTAAACGCATTTTGCTCTCTTGAACTCTACCCTTCTGTCCTAGCTTCTTCACCCTTCCCCGTCTAATAGGATCAAAGTACTTCTTTTGTGTGTCCCGTGTAAAGTTGATAGGAGCATATGCTCCCAAACAACTTTGAGTGGAGTCGTTCGAAAAGAAGTTTCTATAGCCCCCTTGCTCATTTAACACTGCATCCGGGTGCCGATGGAGATACAGCGACCCTTGCTCACTTATCACTGTGCTCGGGCCACACAGCGCGCCACTTACGGGTGACGCCCTAGCTTTAGCGCGATTTCGTTCTGGATTCATTTTCATAAGGATTCGACGTAATCATGGGGTGCCGGCTGTCGACTACCTGACGCCCTCCCCCTCCTCCTTTATCCGGGCTTGGGACCGGCAATGTAAGATAAACTTACACGGCGGAGTTGCTCAAGTAATTTAGTAATATTCATAATTTTTGAAAACTATAACTCATGACCATTTTCAAATTGAACACCTAAGTTTGCTGCAACTGCAAACCAAAAGTTAGGCGGAGTCGAGGAGCAGCCTCCAAGCTGCTGCAAAACCGAATAAAGAGCTGGTTTAACTTGAACTAGAAAACCGATGAAAGTCATCTAACTTAGTCAAGCATGACTCCAAATTCAAAATGTTTTCTGGTTTAACTATACAGAACTTGTTCAGCTTAAAATTGACAATGTTAAGCAATTCCTAATTTCGTTCTGATTGCATGAAGTTCGATTAGGCCTTAATTTTTCATCTTATTTTGCTCCTGGATATATGGTGCTGCCCTCAGGCCACAAAGATCACTCTTTAGCACCCCTACCTGACCGCCTTCCTATCTGACTTCATATAAAACCATAATTAAGGCCTTGGGCGCTAGATTCAATGGAAGTTAATTAATGTATTATTTTGTCCAAGTAAAGGTAGTAGATGAATTAGCTATGAAGAAAACTAATCCCCTTCTAAGTGTCACAAAAAATGGTAGGATTGCGAGCGATAAGTTTTGCCATGGCTAATTCATCTTCTACCTTCACTTCCTGAAAATGCAATTCAATTCATCAATCAATACTTCTAGTGAGTTATCATATCCAAGTCAATTGTAGACAAGAAAAAGAGGCCTAAATTCCATTGCAGTGAGCCTCCATGATTTTATAGAAAATTTAAATTCTATTACAATTTACTTCATTTATGTGTTTAAAATGGTTTCTCAACATATCTTTCCATTCAGGGAAACATATATAAGAAGTGCACAAAAAGTTTAAAAAAGATTAAAGTATATTAATAAACACAAGCAAAAAGCAAAAGGAAAACAACAACAACAACAAGAAAAGGCAAATTAAGCAGACGATCTGTGCGCACCCAACTTTGAACAACTCCAAAGGTAGGGGAAGGGAATCTATTATTTCAAGTTTATAAAGAAAGAAAAAGCCGTTAGTTTGTGCTGCTGTGTCCTCAAAGTCTCAAAAAGCAAACCTGTGGCCTCCGCAGAAGACACATGCAGGTCTGAAAATTCCTTTTGCTAGCATGCAGACCATTTCTGCTTGATGGGTCACTGTATCATTCAAATCCAGCCACCAACATCTATGACTTTATCAATTAAGAAATTTGAAAGCTTACTTCACTACTGTGCCTATAATTATAATACCTAAAGAAAAAACATTCGAACGGTCAAGTCGTATACATTTTTTTACACTCTGATACAAGCGATATCGGGGGTGGGAAATCGAACATGCCATGAGAGCGGAGGTAAATATAGTTTTAACTACTTAAGCTACAAACTATTTGCTCAAACAGTCTAGTTGTTTTATATATCGATCTACAAACTATACGAGCATAAAATGACAAAAGTTCATTATATTATAAGCTAGAAATAAAATATACTTAACAAGATTTATCCATAACTCATATATAACTAAAGTTGTACAAGACACCTTCTTTTCCTCTTTGAACCTTTTCTAATTAACAGCTAATTAGTACTTTTTTCTCTTTGGGAAGCGATTAAAGGGGGTGTTTGAATTAGCTCTATGAAACGGAGAGCACCAACTGCTATTGCCTTCGAGAGCACCATAAGGCCTGCAACAAGAAATAAAACAACATAGCATCACCATTTTCAATGCTAGTTCAACATGCATAGTATTCGCTTCACATAAAATAACCCCATCCGTACATTCAATTGTTCCTCCGCAAGAGGCGCAGTACTATATGTGATTGCCAAAATTTTCACAAATATTATACATATTATATATAATTTCGTTATATTGAGAAAAAGTAGAGGGGAATATTTTCATGCCAGACTTGTAATTATTTTGTCATAATTAAAACGCTTATGTTGCTAGATTGTTCACCAAACCATTCATTCGGCTTGAAATAAATCCAATTAACAATCCAAATCCATTATGTATCCACACAAACATCTTATATCGTCAGACAATGTTACTCCCAAAGAGAAAACATTTCCCTTAATAAAAAAAAAGATAAAGAAAATCAAATATTTAAGAAACAAGCAAAGTATCTCACTCATGCACCACAGTAAACAGGGAATTCCCACAAAGTAAGAAAGCAAAAACTTACAGCGATCAAAGAGAAGAAGCGTCTGGGCCAAGCCATCTTGGCATTCTTAAGTTTGCAGCAGTATATTTCTTCATCTTCATCACAACACGATATGATAATATTCCCGGGTGAGTCAAGAAACACCCTCCGGCGTAATGGAGGAGACCACAGACCACTCTGCTTGTAATCGAAGTCGTATTGGGAAGCATCAAAAAACTTCCCCAGAAGCCTCTCAGATACCGACTTGGAAACCATTTGAATACTTGGAGTAGTACTTGTACAACTTGAAGAGCCTGCAGTAGTACTTTCCGACTTCGATGAGGCAGGTGAAGAAGGATCAGATGTGGACATATTGAGAGAGAGAGAGAGAGAGAGAGAGAGAGAGAGAGAGAGAGAGAGAGAGAGAGAGAGCGAGCGAGCTATATATGACCGTATCGTCTAGGCTTTTAGAAGTTTCTGAGATGGAAAAACATTGGTTGGGGGATTGGGGATTGAGGTTAGGGGGACATGCAATTATATATGGTGGGGACGTTATCGAGTACTATGATTTGAGGGTCTTTTTATTGAGTTCTTTTAGATGTAGACCCTTGCAACTCTTACACTATGTTTGGATGAGAGAAATAAACTTGAAATTTGGATAAAAGTCAGAATTTATAAATTGACATGCACCAATTCCTTTGTTTGGATTCATAAACATAGAAATTTAGAATTTTCGCGTGGAAAAAAAAACTTGGAATTTGGGACCTCCAATTCCCAAGTTTAAATTTCATGTAAATAAGTGTATTTTCCCAATTTCTATGATTGAGAGTTTAAAAATAACAAATTCCATATTCAATTCCATTTTTCTTTTAGGTTAACCAAACAAGAAAATTCACAAATTCTAGAAAATAAAATCCAGTCATTTTAAAATTCCGTATTAATCTTAAATTTCTTCATCCAAACATAGTGTTATTTTCTAGACAAAAACTCACCTAATTATAAACTTCTAAATAAAACCCAAATTTGAAAATGACTACTAAGTAGAAAAATAATTGACCTATTATTACAAGATATTTACAATGTGTACCACAATATTCAAAATAAATCAATAAATGTAATTACTCACCTTAATTATAATGAACAAATAGTTATTACACATATTATTTCCCCTAACAGATATATATATATATACACACACACACGTTCAAATGTATATAGTACTACCTTAAGCTCAACACACACATATATATATATATATATATGCACAGTACTACATATATGTTCAAACATATTATACTAATTAATCTACCTATATGTAAATTTATCATGAGCAACTAACATATATTTTGTAGGTAAATTAATGTTGAATCAAATAACATTCTTTTATTTAGTAGGTAATGTTGTGGCTCTGACAAGGGGAAGAGGGCCGGAGGCAAAGAGAGAAAAGAGAGAGAGATGTATATGTGTAGAGGATATGTTATTCCCCCTACGCAGTGCCTTTACTTATAATAATAAGAGAGAGAAGAAATCCTTCATCCCCAAGGAATACAAGTCCATATAGGAAAGAACAACTAGAATCAAATCTAGGAAAGTTTATAACACTCCCCCTTAAGTGTGTAAATACTCAAGGTAGATTCGGCATCATGTATAAGTTGAGGAAGTCAACTCATCGACGCTGATTATGGGAACAATGCTATTCTCAATAAGGTAGGAACTTCCATAAAGAAGTAAGTCTCACTAAAAAACCCTAAGGCTATGGCAGTCTAAGGAAAAATGCATGAGAAATGCAAAGTTAAATGAAACGTCTACATGACGTCATCAGGGATATGATCAACCCAAGGTGGGTTCCTCGTTAAAACATAGTTAGGTAGCAAAAATGCAGTGGGAAAAAATGCTCCTAATCGTAGGGCAAAAGAGTACATTAAGATCAAATAAGTATACTTTAGGATACTCCCTCTGAGTTTGACACAATTCTAAAGAGAACTAGCAATGTTACAATTCAAAAAGTTTATGCATACCAATTCCTTGAACAAGCTTCTAAAACGTCATCTTCGGTAGTGGTTTGGTGAATAGGTCAGCTAGATTGTCTTGTGAATGGATTTGCGTGACTTCAATCTTCTGATACTATTGTTGTTGATGTGAGAAAAAGAACTTTGACGCAATGTGCTTGGTGTTGTCTCCTTTGATGTAACCATTCTTGAGCTTTTCGATGTATGTTGCGTTGTCTTCATAGATCGTTATATGGACATCAACGACGGGGTAAAGATCGCAGGAGCTTCGAACATGGCCCACAACTGCTCTTAACCAAAAGTATTCCTGAGTTGCTTCATGTAAGGCGATAATTTCAAAATGGTTAGACGAAGTGGCAACTAAGGTCTGTTTAGTTAACCTCCAAGAGATTGCGGTGCTTCCAACGGTAAAGACATAACCCGTTTGAGAACGTGCATTATGCGGATCAGATAAGTATCTTGCGTCGGCATAACCAATAAGGCGAGAATCAACTCGAGAAGCGGGGGATGCGACATCACTCGAGGATCCATATGGATAGAACAAGGCCAAATCCATAGTACCCTTATGGTAAAGGAATATTTCTTTAACGCCAGTCTAATGTTTGCGTGTTAGTGCATTACTGTATCTTGCCAAAAGATTAACAGCAAAGGAGATGTCAGGTCTAGTGCATTGAGTTAAGTACAATAAAGCGCCTATCACACTTAATTAAAGAACTTTAAGCTCCAAAATCTCTTCATCATCCTCTTTCAGACGGAAGGGATCTCGTTTTGCATCTAGCGATCGAACAACCATAGGAGTACTCGAATGCTTCGCTTTATCCTCATTAAAGTGGCACAACACCTTCTGGGTGTAGTTCGATTGATGTACTAAGATTTCATCTAAACAGTGCTTTATCTCTAAATCGAGACAGTATTGAGTCTTTCCTAGATCTTTCAACTCAAATTCCGATTTCAGGTGCGCGGCAGTCCTCGCAAGCTCTTCAGGAGTTCCGATAAGATTCATGTCATGAACATATACTGCATCTATCACAAAATCGGAATGTGACTTCTTAATGAACACACAAGGGCATGGTTCATTGTTCACATATTCCTGACTAGTCAAATACTCACTCAGACGGTTGTACCACATTCTTCTGGATTGCTTCAAACTAGAGTGAACGCCTTAGCCAAATTGAGAGTGTGTTCCGGGGTTTGAAAATATTTGATCTAGTCAATGTAAGTCATTTAGAAACTTTCATATAAATTTCATGTCAAGATCCCCATAAAGATACGCAGTTACTACGTCCATCAACTGCATACTCAGTTTTTCGGAAACTACCAAACTGATAAGGTAGCGAAAAGTAATCACATCTGTAACGAGTGAATAAGTTTTGTTATAGTCAATCTCGGGGCGTTGTGAGAAGCCTTGTGCAACAAGACGAGCTTTATAACACACAATTTCGTTATTCTCATTACGCTTCCGAACGAAAACTCACTTGTAGCCAACGGGCTTCACATGTGGAGGAGTAGGAGCTACAAGTCCAAACACCTTACGTTTCACAAGTGAATCGAGTTCGACTTGAATTGTTTGTTTCCAGTTTGACCAATTGGGGTTCTACATCGACATTCATTAACAGAACGGGGTTCAATGTCATCGCTCAACATGATCCCAGTAGCTACTACATATGTTAATGCATCGTCGACGATCATCTCATTTCTACACCACACATCATATAAGCGAGCATAATAAATCGAAATCTCAAGATTCTTGGGAGGTGGATTCGTCTATTCAAGGACGCTTTCGTAATCTAGAATTTCCTCATAAGTTTAATAGAATGAGTAAGCGATAGTTGGATTCACGGTAGGCTCTTCAGGTACCTGTGCCATAGGTTTATTCTTCCAAAAGGTGTGAATCCTTTGAACCAATGGGTCTGCCACGCTTTTGTGTAGGGGAAAATGATTGGCTAGCTGCTAATGTGCATGGACCACCAAATTTGGCGTCCCGGGCCTTCAGGAGGGAAGTTCGTCATACATTTGGTACATCCATCTTTGCAGGCACATTCGCAGCTGGAATATGTGATCTTGTCACTCGCATTAGATCTGTGAAAGCATCTGGCATACTCTGAACTATGCTCTGGATATCTAATATGTTACGCTTCAGTTTCAGACTGAGCAGTGCGAGGATCTAAATGAGACAAAATGATAGTCGTCCATGATAATTCACGTCGTTGTTCAAGAAAGTTAATTTTCTTATCTTTCCCTAACGACGAGAATACCGTATCATAGAAGTGACAATCCACAAAACGAGCGGTAAACAAATCACCTTGCAACAAGCCTTAAACGGACCAACATCGCTACGTGCAATATTGCATGGCCCCAAACAATGATTGGGAGCTTGGTACGTATGACCAACGATCGAACAATCATTTGTAAGCCCTTAATGAATGCCTCTGCCAGGCCATTTTGGGTGTGAACATGGGATACAAGATGTTCAACTTCAACCCTAATCGACATGCAATAGTCATCAAAAGTTTTAGATGTGAATTCTCTAACATTATCCAATTGAATAGATTTGATCAGATAATTAGGGTGGTGAGCTCTGAGCTTGATAACCTGAGCCAACAGTTTGGAGAATACAGTGTTCCTTATGGACAATAAGCACATACGTGACCAACATGTAGAAGCATCAACCAAAACCATAAAATATCTAAATAGTCCTCATAGAGGGTGAATCAGTCCACAAATATCCCCCTGAATCCTTTATAGAAAAATGGGAGGATTCGAACGATCTTGTCATAAGAAGGTTTAGTAATAAGTTTTCCCATAGAATAAGTCTGACATGCGATTCCTTGAATCGAACCTAAACTTCTAGTTAGTGGATGCATGTGTGATGATTTGAGAAGACAGCGCATCATTATTCATTTAGGATGTCCTAAATGATTATGCCAAAGTGTAATTTTATGCACAGTCCCAGATGTAAGGCCAGCCATATGATGGTTCTCGTAGTATTCAGACCACTTGGGATACGCTCCATCTTCTCTAGAATACGCTTCTGGCCATATTCATAGGAAGTTATGCATAGAAATTTAACTCCATTTTCTACATAAGTTTCAATGTAGTAATTATTATCTCTAATGTCCTTAAAACTTAACAACGTTCTTCCGGAACATGGAGAAGAAAGTGCCTCATCAATGGTCAAAATTGTGTCATTAAACAACATTATATGTGTCTTACTGTATCATTCGATCAGGTTGGATCGGTCTGAGAGGGTTGTTAGAGGTGCATTCTTAGATCCTTTTCGGTCAAAGTCTCATTACAAAACTTGAGAAGTGATCGGATTTGACAAACTTCATAATTATATTCATTCACTGACTTAAAGTCTTGAAAGCGCAAATGCTACTAGTCATGTCTTACTTCAGGCAAGAAAATGTCATTTTGGTGATCAAAGCAATCAACCAAAGTGACCCATAGTGCTCGTGGGTCCTTCTCAGCAAAGTACTCGGTTTGCAGGGTGTCATGAATATGTATTCAAACGAAGATCATAGCAGTGACTTTCTCAACTTCGCCAACCGATTTGTCCGTCTCATCTTCAATAGCGAGATGCAATTCTTTGCAGTGAGGTGGAGCTTCACATCTTGGACCCACTTGAGGTAGTTCCTTCCAAAGACCTCCAAAGCAGTGAAATCGAGTTTGTTCAAATTCGACATGTTCCTATCACAAAATAGATGGACAAGATGTGGTTAGTCTAATGGAGAAAAAATCAATCCATTCACATAAAAGTAGAACATTCAGGTTCTGATAGACATGTATTGGTTTAAATTTGCATGAAAAACTTCGGGTTTTCATGCATGATGTTTTTAAGGAAAACTTAAGGTATTCAAACTAGGCATGTTTTTAGAAACTTCAGGTTTGGAAAGAATTATGAACTTCAGGTTCATATGTTCCTGCAGACAAATAGAACTTCAGGTTTATAATTATAATTGAATTAATTATTTGGACTTCGGGCCAAATTGAAGTGTGGGTGAAAAATTATAAAACCCATTGGGCCTAAAATAATTAGGCAATTAAACTTGAGGCCCAAAATAAAGGGCCAAAGCCCACGGATGGGCTAAGTAGGTTGATACCGTGCAGCCCAGCCCCAAAAATTAGGCTAAGTATAAAATGGGTCGAGCCATCAGAAAATGCTGCAGGCTTTTCTGGGCTGTAGGAGCAGGCCCAACGTTTTGGGCGAGGTCCAAGAAGACCCGTGAAGGGCACATATTAGATGCAGTGGGGACACGGGGACACCCAAGCCTAATTAGGCTGTTGTCTTGAGTGGGTCAAGGGGAATCAGCAACTAGGCTAGTTTAAAAAATATTTGTTGATAGGCCGAGAAGGGTTCAGGCCCAAAGGTCCATGGGTCAGACTAAACACAAATCCCAACCATGCTGGGTGTGCGCATCGGAGAAGATGCCCGGTGCTGATGCTTTTGGCAACCGTGTCTAGGTTGTTAGGACTCTAGGGGAGTCATGGTTATCGTTAACGACCATGGTGGTGAACGGAGATGGTTTAATCTCAACGTTTCAACAACAAACCCTAGAAAATTTTGAATCGGATTTTCAAAAAGTTATGATGAGATTCAAGTGAATCTCGGTCCAATTTCCATAAAAAATGACTTCTAATCGTCTGTGACAATGACCAAATGCTCAGGGTTGTGGCTGAATGCCAAGCCCGTGGTGGTCGTGGACAAGGACGCCATGAATGGCATCAGGTTTTTTTGGGTTGGAAAGCCTAGAGCTTCTGGCTCCGTGGCTTTGTGTTTCTCGGCTCGGTGCGAGAAGCCCAACGACATGGCTTTTAGTCGTCGCCCTCGGGGTTCCCCACGAAACCCTTTTTTTTTAAATTTAATTACATAATATTAATTTAATTTCAATTGCAAGTATATGTAAGATGTGTTAGACTATAGAGAGATTAGCATAGAGTTATGCCAAGTGTTATGTATTAGATGTGTGCCATTTGTCACAAGTGTATTAGGTGGGTTAGTTATGTGTGGAGAACTATTTATATATATAAACAAGAGATGTAATAAGTGAATGGTTAATGAAATGAGATATCAGAAACAATTTCTCTCTCTAGCTTTTTTCCTCTCTACTTCATCTCTCTCTTAAATCTCTCTGAAGCTTTATTAACATGGTATCTTCGCCGGCGACGGGTAACTCATTCAGTTGACGACGATCGATGTACCTTTGCTTTCGCTCGTATTGATAGTTGGTGGTGTCGCTGTATACTTCTCTGTCGATTGTTATTTACTCATTGAAGCTATGTCGTTGCACAGTCGGTGCTAAGTCGGTATGCTAAGTCAGTGATTGAAACCCTAGTTTCTTTGGGTTTTTTCTGTAAGTCACTGTTTCCTCCATTGATTCTTGCTTTCTTTGGAGAAGATCGTGTTGTTATTTGAAGAATTTGTGTTGTGATGTTGTTGTTTCTTGATTCGATCAAATTCGATTGTCGGTGTGTTCTTGATTTCGACACATTTGCTTATCTTTGTGCTTTGGAGATCTCTCTATATTTCATATCTCTATGGGTTGTTCTCTTGTCTGTGGTAATTCTTCTGTGGAATCTACTTTAATTTGTCATTCGAAGCAAAGCCTCTGATTGATTTGTTGTGCTGCTATACAATGGTTACAGTTGCTCAATTAACTCTCACTCAGTCACCAATTTCTTCGTTGATTCCTAGTGTTGGGAACACTGTGATTGTAAATCTTGATGATTCCAACTATGTTACTTGGAATTTTCAAATGGAACTATTGCTCGATGGAAATGGGATTCTTGGGTTTGTTAATGGTTCTATTTCTTGTCCAAACAAATATGTCGATTCTGAATCTGAAAATGAAACTGTTAAAAATCCACCAGTGATTAATGATGCATATACTGTGTGGAGAATTCATGACAAAGCTTTAATGACTCTTATAATTGCTACATTATCCACTGCTGCTTTATCTTGTGTCATTGGCTGTCAAAGTTCTCGTGAAATGTGGATTAATCTCAAAGAAAGGTTTTCTAATATGACAAGAACTAGTAAAGGTTTTCTAATATGACAAGAACTAGTATTGTTCAAATGAAGATTGACTTACATAATCCATTGATGTGTATTTACAGCACATTAAAGATTGTAGATATCAACTTGCTACTGTGGGAGTGATGATTTCAGATGAAGATATAATGATTGTGGCTCTTCAGGGTCTTCCCTCTGAGTATAATACTATCAAAGCTGTTATTAGGGGCAGAGAAAATCTTGTTTCTCTTAAAGAACTTCGGTCTCAACTCAAAGCTGAAGAGTCCACATTGGAAGAGGTGGTTAAGCAAGCTCATGTGATGACTGCCATGTTTGCCAATTCTCTTAGTTCTGGATTTGAAAGTGGTAATTCATATGGTTTGAAGTACTCTCTTGAAGTTAGTGGTCAGCATGCTTTTTCATCTCAACCAATGCCACCATTTCAGCAACTGCCTATGTTTCAATCAATGCATGTTTCACAGATGAGTGGACCATATGCATGTGTAGCTCATAATGGTTCAGGGACATATAACAATTTCAGGGGTCCTAATTTCAAACTAAAAGGAAAAGGGAAGAAATTTTATTCTGGTTCTTAATCATCCTTTCAGCAACCTTTGGTCACTAGTTCTTAGTCATCACTGCAACCTTTGCAAAATCAGTCTTTTTCAGGACAAGTGTATCAACCTTTCCAATTTTGTCAAATATGCAACCGAAAATGTCATACTGTTCTTACCTGTTTTCAAAAAGGATGTCAGATATGTCACAGAGTTGGGCATACTGCTGCAACATGTTTTGACAGAACTAATTCTTCCATTCAACTTATGCCTATGCCACCTTATTCTCAGCAGTTTCACTAGTTTCAGTCTCTATCTCTTAACACATTTTTCAATGCATAGAACTCTGTTATGACCTCATCTACTCAGCATCCTCACATGATGGCTTCTTCTTCTTATAATCCTGCTATAATGATGTCTCAATCTGTGCCATCTGTTGCAATGACTGCCAGAACAAGTGTTTCTCCTTCTGCTCTTTCACATGAGTATTGGTTGCTGAACTCAGGTGTAACAAATCACATGACTTTGGATTTGTCCAACCTGCAAATGGCTACTTCATATCCATCATCCGACACAGTCACATGGGCTAATGGTGAAGGTTTGCATATTAGTCATATTGGCAAGTCAAATCTTTCACTTCAATCACATAATTTCCAACCAAAGTCCCTTTTACATGTTCCACAGTTGTCTCAACATCTGTTATCTATGCACCAATTATGCAAAGATAATAATTAGAAGTGTATTGTTGATGAATTCTCTGTGTGCATACAGGACAAGGTCACTCAGAAAATACTTTATCAAGGACTGAGCCATAATGCAGTTTATCCCCTCCCCGTGCTCAAGCCTTCCAAAGTTCATCCAGCAGAATATATTGGACAGAAAATAAAATATGAGATTTGACATTGCAAATTGGGTCATCCTGCAAATTCAGTTACTAAGATAGCTCTTAGTAAAGAAGCCATTCCTCTTTCTTGTAATGACACTCATCATACTTGTATTGCTTGCTTGCAAGGCAAGTTTACTAGACTACCATTTCCTGTAATGGCTTCCAAGTCTGTTGTTCCCTTTGAAGTCATTCATTCTGATGTATGGGGTCCAGCTCCTAGTATGTCTATTGAGGGTTATAGATACTATGTGTCATATATTGATGAATGTACAAGATACACATGGATATTCCCATTAATGAATAAAGCAGCTGTTTTTGGAACATTTGTTCAGTTTCAAGCTTTTGTTCAGACTTCTTTTACTGCAAATATCAAAGTTTTATAGAGTGATGGTGGTGGAGAATATATGAGTGCTTAGTTTCAAGCTTTTCTTAGGGATAAGGGTATTCAACATCAAAGGTCTTGTCCCTACGCTCCTGCACAGAATGGACTCGCTGAAAGAAAAAATAGGCATATTGTTAAAACTGCCATAACTTTACTTCAACATGCCAGTCTATCCTCTTAGTTTTGGTATCATGTTTGTGCCACCGCTATATATCTCATAAATAGGATGCCAACCTCAGTATTGTCGATGAAGTCTCCTTTTGAGCTATTATATCATTCAGCACCTAAGTTTGAGCACTTGAGGGTGTTTGGTTGTGCTTGTTATCCATCTTTGCAACCATATCGAAATAATAAACTTGATCCAAAAACCACCACCTGCATTTTTTTGGGGTATGCAGCACAATACAAGGGGTTTATTTGTTATGCTATTAAGGATCATAAACTTATTGTGTCTAGGCATGTTTTATTTGATGAAAATGTGTTCCCTCGACTTCATACAATCTTTTTTTTCTGAGTCATCTAGACCTAAGACTTCCCTACCCTTGGTGATGCATCCAAATACATTTCATCATCCACTACTGGTTCCTATTCCTTTTCCACAAGTTTTTTCACCATCCTCTACTTCACCATATGTTTCTCAGTCATGCAATCCATCAAACACTGATAGATCTTCACTGTCAGTTCCAGATCTTATCTCTGCACAAGTGGATCAAGCTATGTCGTAAGCTACATAATTGCATCCCAATGTTCATGTGTCACAAGCTATAGAATTGCAACCAGCGTCTTTGTCTTCCATTAATATTCATCCCATGCAGACTAGGTCAAAGTCTGGCATTGTCAAGAAAAAGTAAGTCTTTAGTGCTTTTATTCAAGAATATTCTTCTGTCAAGGAACCTCAGTTCTACTCAGCAGCTTCCAAAATTACTCACTGGCAAACAGCTATGCAAGAGGAGATGGATGCTTTAATTCAACAGAAAACTTGGAGTTTAGTTCCTCTACCTCCCAATAAAAATGTGGTAGGGTGTAAATGGATATATAAAATAAAAAAGAACCCTGATGATTTTGTTGCTTGTTACAAAGCCAGATTAGTGGCTAAGGGATTCTCTTGATTACTATGAGACATTTAGCCCGGTCGTTAAACCTACTACTGTGAGGCTTCTGTTATCTCTAGCCGCTTCACAAGGGTGGAAATTGAAACAACTAGATGTCAAAAACGCTTTCTTGCATGGGTTTCTCGCAGAAGAGGTTTTTATGGCTCAACCACAAGGGTTTGTAGATGCTCATCACCCTGAGTATGTCTACAAACTTCAAAGGTCTCTCTATGGTTTAAAACAAGCTCCGAGAGCTTGGAATGAATGGTTTACCAGGTTCTCTTAACTTTGGGATTTACTTCATCCTATGCTAATCCCTCATTGTTTGTGAAATCAACTGGTCACTCTATTGTAGTTCTCCTCTTATATGTTGATGATATTATTCTTACTGGAAGTGTTGCGAGTCATGTTTAAGATGTGATCAATCAATTGACCAAAGAATTTGATATTTTTGTGCATCAGTCTAAGTATATTACAGATCTTCTTCATAAAACTGATATGTTTCAGTGCAAACCTTGCATCACTCCATGTCATACCAATTGAAAACTGTTGAATCATGGTAGTTCTTCTGTTGCGGATCCCAATATCTATAGAAGTATTGTTGAGGCTTTACAGTATCTCACCTTCACAAGGCCTGATATTGCATATTCAGTCAATCAAGTGTGTCAATTCATGCATTCACCTCTTGAAGATCATTTTGTTGCTGTTAAAAGGATTTTGAGGTACCTTAGAGGGACAATTAGGCTTGGTATTTGTTTTAGACCTGGTTTCATGGATATTAAGGCATACATAGATGCAGATTGGGCTGGTGATCCTAATGATCGACGTTCAACTACTGGTTTTGTTGTGTTTTTAGGCTCTAATCCCATATCATGGAGTTATAAGAAGCAACATACAGTGAGTCGATCGTCTACAGAAGCTGAATATCGGGCAATGGCTACTATTACTGCCGAGGTTGTGTGGCTTCAACAACTTCTCAAGGATCTTCACATTCCTAGTTCGTCTATTCCACTTCTACATTGTGATAATATTTCTGCAATGACACTAGCTACTAATCCAGTTTTACATTCCAAAGCAAAGCATATTGAAATTGACTGTCATTTTGTAAGAGAACGAGTTCAACAAGGCACCATTTTGTTACAGTTTGTATCTTCTGCAGAATAGTGTGCAGATGTTCTTACTAAAGGGTTGTGTTCTTCACAGTTTAATGTGCATTGTTCCAATCTTATGCTCGGTTTTCACCTCCATAAGCTTGAGGGGGAATGTTAGACTGTAGAGATTAGCATATAGTTATGCCAAGTGTTATGTATTAGATGTGTGCCATTTGTCACAAGTGTATTAGGTGGGTTAGTTATGTGTGGAGAACTATTTATATATATAAACAAGAGATGTAATAAGTGAATGGTTAATGAAATGAGATATCAGAAACAATTTCTCTCTCTAGCTTTTTTCCTCTCTACTTCCTATCTCTCTTAAAGCTCTCTGAAGCTTTATTAACAAGATGTAATTCAATGCATGAGCAGATATTTGATGCAATTCATCACAATATCAAATTCACATAATTCAACAATTATGAATATAATGCATACACAATTTATGTAAAATCTAAAATTCGAAAAACGTAAAGTTGGGTCATGCATTATGGTGAATGTTCATGCTATCAGGGCTGCAAAAATATCGAGATTAAAACCGTTGTTTTGGAAGAACTTGATTGCATGATGATATGGATGAACTGGTTTGATGCAGAAAGCTTCCACGTTAGATTCCTAAGCGCATCGGTAGGAGCGTGCTAATAACGTGTTGTGGCCATTTTATCTAACAAGAGGAAGGGGGTCGGCGGCAAAGAGAGAAAAGAGAGAGAGCGAGAGAGAGAGAGAGAGATAGAGAGAGAGAGAGAGAGAGAGAGAGAGAGAGAGAGAGAGAGAGAGAGAGAGAGAGAGAGAGAGAGAGAAAGAAAGATGTGTTTGTAGAATTGTGTAGAGGATGTGTTATTCCCCCTAAGCAGTGCCTTTATTTATAGTAATAAGAGGGAGAAGAAATCCTTCATCCACAAGGAATACAAGTCCATATTGGAAAGAATAACTAGAATCAAATCTAATCTAGGATTTACACAATCACACTTAATTTTGAATCAAATAGCATTCTTCATTATGTAGGCATTTTATTTTGTATGTATATATTGGGCATATTTTATTATTATATGTACAAATAATAGGTAAACTAGTATTGAATAAAAAAATAATACTTTTTATGTTGGTACATTATTTTGCATCTATTGCGTTTGCTTTATTTTGTAGGTAAATTATTTTGCTTTTTTTTTAGCGAAGGTACGATATTCATTGATAGGAATTTAATACGTACAAACAGGATAGGGTGCATATAGTGGGCCTTGATAAAAACCTTGCCAGGGACGAAGGAAAAAAGAGCGTCCCACACCATGAGTGATTACATATGATTACTATCCTCAATTAATAGGTCTATTATTGTATCAAGAGGTTCCTCGAACCAAGCTACCGAAGTATCAAGGTCTATGCCCAATCTAGCCAACCTATGTGCCACCTTGTTCGTCGAGCGTTGGTCAAATGTAACCTTGCACTAAGGAAAACCATTTAAAATCTGCCTAGTATATGTAATAATGTGCCCAAAAGGAGATGAATCCTTTAGGCCCTCATGTTGAAGTGTCGTGGTCACCATCAGAGCATCCCCTTTAACTTCCATGTGTGTAGTCTGCTAGTGTTGTGAAAAAATCACTGCTTCCCTTGCTGCCATAATCTCTGCCAATAATGGAGAACCAATTCCCTCAACTCTCATTGCTACTGCAGCCATGAATTCCCCTTTGTCATTCCATATCACTACCCCCACTCGTCTAATCTCTAACTGTTCATCCCATGCCGCATTAAAATTACTTTTAATCCATCCATTTTCTGAGGGCTTCCATGGCTACCCAGTGACCACATTGGTGTTCTTCCTTGGCCCATTTCATTTATAGAATTCAGGTAGCCATGTTTGCATTGTACAGTGCATTTCCGAAGGCTCCAGAGCCTTTCCATTCCACAACATTGCATTACGTTTTGTCCATGTGCACCAAATTAAAATTTTTTTTGTAGGTGCACTGAATCATATAACATTTTTTTTGTAGGTAAATTATTTTGCATGAATTTTTACGATTCAAGCATTTTTTTTTGTTATATATGTGTGTGTGTGAAATAATTTACCTACATATGTAAAATATAATTTGATTGACTAAACTAAGCATGTATTATTACATATATTAGACATGTTTTATTGTTATTATATTTTAGGCAATAAATTTATTATTTTATTATTTTTGTAAAATCATTAAATCTTCCTGACAATCCGTACATAATTAATTGTGTACATCAAACATTCAAATAGGGGTATTTTAAGCATTAAAATTTTTTAAAAGTGTAAAGTCAAATATAATTAATGAATTTGCTGATGTGAAATCTTATCAATAGGCTTTATTGGAGTAAAAAACTTATGTCAAATTTTATATAAAGAAAATTAAGTTTCAGGGCTAAAGTCATATTTGATTTATTTAGGTTTTTTAAAGCATCTTTAGGTTCATGTCTCATTGGGTCCAACCTCGTATGCACTTTACCAAAGTCCCCATTAATTGTGCTTAGGGGCAAGTGTTATACTGGAAAATCTGATTCCCATCCTAAAATTTCCAAAGTTCACGTGAATAAGATTGAAATCCGAAGTTCTGAAAAGAAAAAAAAAAGTGTTTAGCTAACTAGAAATGGACACTAATCACAACATCTACAACAGCTTGAAATGATGAAATGTCTAAATTACCCCTATATATAGCACATATAGCATCATAGTATTATACTTAGATACTATTGTTACCATATCGAAATGTTGAGATAGTGTAAATATTATATTTGCCATTGTGTACCTATTGTTGATACGAAATTCATAATGCTGTATGTATGTATGTATCTATATATTGTCAACAATATGATTTGGATATCGTTGATATTGTTCAAGCTGGAGGATTATGATGATTTGCTCACAACTACAAGCAGAAGGATCCGCAAAAGAAAAACGAACTCGTATCGACTAGATATCGAACTAGAATAAGTTGGGATTGAGTTGAGTTTGACTATGTAAGAGAGTGAAGGTCACAAAGAGAGATACAACAATAAAGAGTTCCTCTCCTAAACTTTTGCATTGGCCAAGAGAGTTAGAAGTTAGAACCATTAACTATCGTCATCTTTTCGAATTTAGCGCTTTGATGCCCCTTGATTCAAATCTTCTATGCAATAAAACTATAAATTTCTCATCTTTAGAAATATGGAGCCGTTTATTCTCTTTGCAACCACACTTGTATAAAATAAAATAAAAACTTACATCTTTTAGAGAAACAATTAAAGAACCTAAGAATTGTTTCATCTTTTGATTCAATCATTAAGGTTTATATAAAACGTGTGGCTTGTTAAAAAAAGAAAAGAAAAGAAAGAAAACTGAGGCTTTTTAACTTTAACTGTGCAGAGCTGCTCTTTTAATGTCTTCTTGTGATGTTTTTTTTACACAAATCATTAGATTAATTTTACGATAAATTAAATTATCAACTTAAATAATTTAGGTTACACAGATATAAAATACTTACTCCCAAGAAAAGCATAAAAAAATAAGAAGAGAATCATTCCATCTATAAAAAAAAGTACTGATGGTATTTACATGGACGTTTCCTCAATGTGCAAATTCCTTTGACATCAAGTTTCTGGCGCTTTTTTTAATTAAAAACGCTTTCACACTTCCCAGTCCCACTTCAGTATCCCCACCGAAAGCTGCACATCTCTGCAACTCTCTCTCTCTCTCTCTCTCTCCCCCTCTCTCTTAATTCGAACACCAAAAGTTAGAGAACTGCAGAAATGGCTGGATACAGAGCCGACGATGACTATGACTACCTCTTCAAGTTGGTCTTGATTGGGGACTCCGGCGTGGGGAAGTCGAATCTGCTCTCTAGGTTCACCAAGAACGAGTTCAACCTCGAGTCCAAATCCACCATTGGCGTTGAGTTTGCCACCAGGACCTTGACCGTTGACGGAAAAGTCATCAAGGCTCAGATTTGGGATACTGCTGGCCAAGAAAGGTCCTCTCTTTTCTTCTTCCTCCATGGGTTTCCCCATCTGGGTCTTGCTAGTTTTCGATTTTATTTTTTGGGTTTGTGAATTTTTTTTTCTTTTATTTTTTATGCTGGATTGGTAGATTTTGTGTTTTGGTGAAGTTTAATTTGTGGGTTTTGGTGAAATTTTGGAGCAGATTTGGGTGATTATTGTTGCATGTAGGTTTTTTTTTTAGCTCAGATTTGTTGAATTTTGTTTGTTTGTTGTTTTTTTTTTTTTTTTTTTTTTTTCATTTGAAGTTTGCGCGTTTAGGAAAATTTGGGGTTTCTCTTGTTGCAGAGACTCATTGATATTAGAATTTGTTTCTGGTTTTCTTGATCTTTGAATGGTAGGTGGGACTTAGATCTTGGTTGGTTGAGATCCATGCATTTTCAAGGAAAAAGATAAGCTAACTGTGGTAATATGCTTGCCTTCTTCTCGAGGCACATACCGGGATGAGATAGTTCTTAAATTCCTTCTGTTTGTGGACTCAGATCTTAAATTTAGTAAGTACTATTCCTTAATTACTAATACAAAAGAATGCTTTGCCGTGAAGCTTCTGGCATGCCTTTAAATAGGGATTAGCTAGCATAGTATTTAAACATTGCCTAGCATTTAAGCAAAAAACATTGCCTAGGAAATCGGTGTAAGTTTTTACAAAAGGCCGTCAGTAACAATAAGAAAGAAAAAGAGAACCAAGGACGTATAGAACATTCGAAAATGACCCCGCCTCTTTCCTTTATAGATAATAGTGGCGCAGCATCGTACTAGTAGCTTCCCCTTTGGTTACAACTTACTTGCCAAAGATTGGCTTCTCTCCCTTTAAATGCTGGATAGGAGTTTGTGCTGGTAGTTAGAACTTACTTTGCATTAACAGGACTTACATTAACAGGGTGGGCTTTAAGGGTTGACAAAGAATGGTAGAACAGAAGGAACAGGACCGAGTCAAATTAGCATCTGTCGTGTCCGCATCTATTCTGACAGTTAGAGTCTAAGGACTGAAAACAGATGCTAAGAAAAGTAGTGGTTGTAGAGTGTTGTTGTCTGTTGAGATTTTCCACTTGATCCTTTAGGCATGGTCGTTGTTGTTAACTAGTTGAAAGGACTAGTGTTTATGTTTGAGACTCATAGGGAATCCATTATCAAAAACATAAGCAGTTCCCTTTTTGTAGTAAATACAAATATGAACAAGAGCTTATTACATGACTGAAATTTGATGCAGTGCAAGGGCTATTGTGAATTATGCTTATTTTCTTCTTGTTATGCGTTTCACTTTGTGCACATTTCATTTGGCGGTTATGGAGGCTCAGCTTATAGGATATATCTGAAAAGGAATACTATAAGCTGATGAATATTGCTGCTTTCTGGTCGGTTTTAGCTGATAATATTGCTTTTTCTTGTTTCTTGGCATTCAGTTGGTGCAACTTATTAAGGCCAAATTTTATCTTTTGGAAACTTAGAGCACCATTATATTAATCAAACTACTGTTGCTAGTATATGGCTTATACATTGGCCAGAATGTTTCACTACGATTCAGGCTTATGATTTCTAATAGTGAATTGCGGCTCATAATCCATTTTAGCAAAGGACTTTCCCCCTTGCTTTTTAAGTCTGCTTATGACCGTTTCTCTTAGTGATGCCCTTCTACATATTTTTTATGCTTAAGTTTTCCCTCTTGGTTTCGTAGGTACCGCGCCATCACTAGTGCTTACTATCGCGGGGCTGTGGGTGCACTCCTTGTGTACGATGTCACTCGCCATGCGACATTTGAGAATGTCGACAGATGGCTGAAGGAATTGAGGAACCACACCGATTCCAACATTGTTGTGATGCTCGTTGGGAACAAATCAGATCTCCGCCACCTTGTAGCTGTCTCAACTGAAGACGGGAAGTCCTATGCTGAGAAGGAGTCACTCTACTTCATGGAAACATCTGCACTGGAATCAAAGAATGTAGAAAACTCCTTTGCTGAAGTTCTGACTCAAATATACCATACTGTGAGCAAGAAGGCGGTTGAAGGGGGAGAAAATGGAACTTCATCTGTCCCAGCACAAGGAGAGAAAATAAACATGAAAGATGATGTGTCCGCGTTGAAGAGAGTTGGGTGCTGCTCAAGCTAGGCCTGGTAAACAAAACTTGATTGAATGAATATGGCTTCTATGAACTGTGTAATATTTTGCAGAGGGACACAAACTAGAGAATACCGGAACACGAAATTTTTACTCTGAGTAAGCTAGCTTATGTTATCCTCAATTGGTAAACAATTTCAGTGGATGCTGATTAGCACATTTAATCCGCACTTCAGCACCATCTATGCCTTTAAATTTGTTGTTAGCAATGATATATTTGTTCAAATTCAATATCAGCATCGCCCTTCTTTTTGGAGACGGATCTCTTCCATCAAGACCACTGGATTAAGTAATCCGGACCTTTGAAATTTCATCCAACGGTCCAAAATTATTATAAGCTTTTAAGGGGTAAAAAAACTCCCTGATCATCGCGTACAATGTAGTGCTAGGTCATCAATTTTTTTATATATTTTTTTTTTATAACCTTCTTTGGACTTGAGTTCAAAATTAAAGAATTTGACACGACACGATTTCAAGAGCTTGACATGAGGTCACAGATTCAAGATGCTAAAATCGTAGGTGTAATCGGACGGATAACACATTGTATTTGTTTCTTTTCTCACATCACATGACGAAACAGATAAGCGCAAAGTTATATATACTCAGTTGCATAGAAGATGTTTTCGTATAATAATTTTAAACGTTCTAATTTGAATATTAAACTTTTAGTTTTTTTATTTGTATCTAAAAAAATCAAGTTCTTTAATCAAAAGGGGTTTAAAATTTTAAATTACAAAGCCTAAACAAGATCTTAACCCAAAGCCCATCACTCTAAAATCTCCACAGCTCCCGCCCAATTCAATCACTCTCCCTTTCCCAAAATCCCTCACTGACTCTCTCTCTCTCTCTAACCCAATTCGAACTGAAGCAACCAGAGCAAAACCCCCTTTCGGCGACAATGAGAGAAGAAGAGATTGAAAAGCTTCGTGGGGTAGTTCGGGACTGCGTGACGAAGCACCTCTACTCCTCCGCCATCTTCTTCGCTGACAAAGTCGCTGCCTTTACCAATGACCCTGCCGATATCTACATGCAAGCTCAGGCTCTATTTCTCGGCCGCCATTACCGACGCGCTTACCACCTCCTCAATGCCTCCCAGATCGTCCTCCGCGACCTCCGATTTCGTTACCTCGCTGCCAAGTGCCTGGCAAGTCTCTCTTGCTGCTGAAATTAGGATATGGGTTCTCTTCGTTTGCTGAGTTGGTTCAATGTTTTTGCTTGAAATTGGGTTTTCCATTTGTGGGTTTTGGGTTTCTTTAGTTGGGTTTTGGTTCACTTTGATATGTGATTGTAGAAAAAGGAGAAAATGGGTTTTACTTCTTTCTTACTCGGATTATAAAGGCGACATTTTTTTCGTGTTGTCGGATTTTCAAATTCAGTAACATAGATAGATGTTATGATGATTAAAAATTGCCGGTCTTTCAGCTTTAATTTGGGGTCGATGCAGTTGTGTTCTGGGTTAATAGACTGACTAGTTCTTTTTTTTTTTTTTTTTTGTGTCTGTTTAATCAGGAGGAGCTGAAGGAGTGGGATCAATGCATATTAATGCTTGGCGATGCGAAAGTTGATGAACAGGGGAATCTGTATGACACAAAGGATTCCAATATCATGTACTTGGATAAAGATGGCGAAGATCATGAGATCAATGTAAGATTATCTGACTACCTCACCTCCTAGTAAACATTGTTATATGAAAATTTGGCAACAGTTTCCGATGTTCTGTCTGTATATACTACTATCTTTGTCCCATGAAATGTGTTATTCATATCTTGCAACAGATATCTTCTGCAATATGCTTTTTACGAGGTAAGGCATATGAAGCATTGGAAAACCGTGTCCAGGCCCGGCAGTGGTAAGTTTTTCTCTGGGACCTGGCTTTATCATGTAATGTTTAACAGGTGTGCGTGTGTTTGAATGTGTTTTTGGGTAAAAGAAATGATACCCTCTGTAGTTTTTAACTTGTAGGAGTATGAGACTTAAGCTTAAAGTTGATCTTGTGGATAGAGAATAAATGATTTCTATAGGTGTGGTATCTGCTGAGAAAGGTTGATTGAAGGGATCCTTTAACTAATTTTAATATATTTTTTTTTAATTTAAAGGTACAAAGCTGCTATCAAAGCTGATCCCTTATGTTATGAGGTACGTTTGGAATATTCCGTTGGATATATGGGATTTTAACTTACCAGAGACAGTTTGGTAAAACACCCTAACACCTGTAAGTTTTATAGAAAAACACTTCAAGGGCCCAATTGGAGAAAAAAAAAACTCCTCGACTATCCACTTATCGCATTCTAATTGATTCTTAGTTGCAAAATTCATTTGGTATCCTTCTCCCCATTGCTAGGTAAGAAAAGAATTTTTCTAAAGTATTTGGTTTGAAGTGTTTTTCTTTGAAGTTGTTAAAAGCCCAAACTTATTCTTTCTGGCCTTTTCTAACATTTTATGGCCA
Source organism: Malus sylvestris (assembly GCF_916048215.2). Taxonomy (NCBI): domain Eukaryota; kingdom Viridiplantae; phylum Streptophyta; class Magnoliopsida; order Rosales; family Rosaceae; genus Malus; species Malus sylvestris. The sequence goes on along the minus strand of NC_062270.1, from coordinate 36,250,499 downwards.
CCAAAAGCAGGCAGGGAAAATAGCATTCCTTACAAAAGAATTGAAATTACTAAAGTATCAACTTGATAAACTGTTTTATCCTTTCAAACATGCTTAAAAATACATGGAATCATTAATCAGAAGGTAGGTAGAATCACTTTCTCATGAGGAAATAAATACCATCTGGAAAATACTATTCAATCCAACTCTTTACCAACTCTATTATATGGGGTGAGACCCATTTGAGAGTGTTCGACAAAAAGTTGAGCTTTATAGCATCTTCAGTTTCATCCTTCAAACTTTTTCTACTGACCTTTTTAATTTTCTTTCAGGCTTTGGAATGTCTTATTGAGAATCACATGCTTACATGCGAGGAAGGTTAGGGTCATTTAAATAAACGTTTCATTTAATCAAGTTCGATTGTTATTTAAGGAAGTAATATCATGTATTTTGATACTACCTTTTCAAGTTAATTAATTAAATATGTTTTAGCCATCTGGCACTTTTATCTTTGTTGATCCATAGATTGCATTGGATTGTTTCCTCTGCATTTATTTCATCAATCATTTAACTATGGATTCCATGGTCCCCTACTTATACCTTTTTATTTGCTGCTGAGTTCAGAGGCGAGCCTACTTTCATCATTACAATTTGGTCCTGAAGATGGATGGCTCTCGTCATTCTACTCATGTTTAATTAAAAAGGTAAATCGAAATGCATTTCAATATGTCACCCTTTAAGTGTCGAACATAGAGAAGACGTCTTACATCCAAACAATTTTTACCCTTTTAATAAATATTACTGTACAAAACATCATATAACAATATCTTTTGCTGTGTTCTCATCAGTCCTCCTTTTTGTGTTTTCCAGTATGACAAAGAAAATGTTGTAGAAGCAAAATTCAGAGAACTTGAGGAAGAAAGTTGTAGTAGTAACACTGAGCAATCCTTCATTTGTACTCTGAAAACCAACACCGACCTTCTAGCCTGCAAAGCTGAATACTATCATCAGTGCGGTGAATATCAAAAATGCTTTGAGCTAACTTCCGTGTAAGTTGGGAACTGGTTTGGAAGCGAAATACGAAAATACCTACATTTGAGTTTTTATTTCCCCCCAAAATTTATCTGTGTTTTATTCGTGATTCAACAGACTACTCGAAAAAGATCCTTTCCATCTGAAAAGTACGTTGGTGCATCTAGCAGCTGCTATGGAGCTTGGGCATTCGAATGAGCTCTATCTTATGGCATGCAATCTAGTGAAGGACTATCCTCAAAAGTGAGAGTGGTTGAAAACCATATTACTCGAGTCACTACTGTACAATTTGAAAATTGAAAGTACATCCATAAATACTTATGCATATACTACCATTACTGGGAATACCCATGAGACAAACATGGGATATGGATTGCGGTTTCCAGGGGTTTTGGGGGATCTTGTAACTATGATTTGAGATGCCAAAAGAAAGACGGACTTTGAATTTTCTTGTGTTTTGTTGCTTTTGTGATTCATTTAGTTCAGTACTTTATCAGGTGTATTCTATTTGCAGGGCTTTATCATGGTTTGCTGTTGGTTGTTACTATTATTGTATCAAAAAGTATGTTGAGTCGCACCGTTATTTCAGGTAACTCCATCACAATTGGTAATGCTGTTAAATGAAGTGTATACATGTAATTTATTTTGAGTTGCCTTATTTGCCCCATGTTGACTTAGAGCTTTCAATTTCTGCATTATTGGTTTGAGATCCTTTTGATTATGACAGTTATTTTGTGTTTATGCTTTGAAGTTTATTCTGCAGTTATGCTGTGTATATAAGAAGATAGGTTATGAGCATTCTTTTTCCTCAGCTTCCCTGATATTTCTGTTTTGTTTGAGGTGAATGTCCTTGTTGCCTGATAAATGGCCTTCACATCATACTGGATGCTTTAGATTATTTAATGTGAATTCTTCTGGATTATATAGGGATTGTGCTGTAGTTAGGCTCATAACCTTATTCAACCTTGCATCAGTTGTTACCACATTGATAATTTTAAATGTACTTATGTTACATTGCTTTGTATTACTCATATATTAATAGATCCTTTTTAGGTTGAAAGTTTGGACCAGTCCTGGTTTGGATTTGATTTAGTGCTGCTTGCCCCTGCTTCCTCCCTCATTTGGTGAAAAGCATTTGGAAAAACAATCTGTCCCTAATATACCAAAAAAAAAAAAAAAAAAAGAAAAAAAAGATCATTTGAAGTGATAGCAGTTGAAAAGGAGGGGTTATTGTTGCTTTGTATGTTTCAATCTTGAATCCTTACCGATTTCTTTTGGGTTTGTTCTTCACTGTAGCAAGGCTACCAGTCTAGATGGGACCTTTCCACCTGCTTGGATTGGATATGGGAACGCATATGCTGCTAAAGAAGAGGGTGATCAGGCCATGTCGGCTTACCGCACTGCTGCTCGTTTGTTTCCAGGGTAATTATGTATCTCTCTCAGTATCTTACATTGACCATTACCTTGAATTTTGTTTTCCTTCTGCCACTTGAGAATACCAGGAAGAAGATATGATCATGTTATTTAGGCAAATTTTTAGAGATTAGTATAATTAATAGGAACTAAAGTCATTTAACTGAAACAAAGCACAAATTTGGTAGAACCTTCAATTTTTTGTGCTTGATATTTTCCATTAGTTTGATTGAAGGTGATATGGTAGGGCACATAAAGCTTCTGTTTTTTATCAAATAATAAAATTATGGTAAGAACCATCACCTACCTGTGTGCAGTGGTTAATGGTGTCAGAGTATAAAGGTATAATAAGAAAAAGTCAAGGACACAGCAAAATCTTAGGTCTTGAGAATTGGAAAACTTCAAAATGAATTTCTAATGATCTTACTTGGAGTATTATCATTAGTTTGTCTCTTATGTCCTATAGTCCGTAGTTTAATTTCTCTTATTATATATGAATTGTGTTTTACAGGTCTTGATATTCTCTTATTCCAGGTGTCATTTACCAACTTTATACATTGGGATGGAGTACATGCGAACCCATAGTTTTAAGCTTGCCGAGCAGGTAAAATAGAGTTCTGTAAACTACTTACAGATTGCTGTTTGTGATCTTGGTGTTCAGAAATGTGAAATAATCCTCATCTATACCAATCATACAAGGAAAACCCTGAATGGCATATTTACCTCATGACTTCCTACATTTTCTTAAGTCACAAACAACTCTTTACATTAAAAGATTAATCTATAAAAGTTTGAGAGCATGATGGGCAGTATGAGAAGTGGATAACTCCAAGAGGAGTTTGCTTTGTCATAAGCACCTGCACTTGAAGAAAAAATGAAATTGTAAAGAAAGGAGAACTTTACATGTGAAGGATGTGTGAAGGGACTACTGTTCTTAATTAATTATTGTTTTTAGCTTCCTTGAACTTTCAGTTTAGTCTTTAAAAATTTAAATTTTAATCTAAACTTTCAGCTTCTAATATATATTTTACGTATTCATTGCATTATTCTGATGTCACTGGCTTACCACTTTGGAACGATGACAACAAACTGTGTTCCTTCTTTGAATTGATGTCCAGTCCACTTGTCAAAAAATTGATTAGAATGAAAAAGTATAACATTGTTGCCCAGATGTGTTAGATTGATACGAGAATAGAAGTATCCTCTCCATCGATTTGTAGCCCTTAATACATTTCCCATGTACGTTCCCACCTGACAATAACGGATTCTGTGACCGGGTAGTTTCATTTGTAACTCTTTATCTTACAATAAAAATACTGATATAAGCCTCTTTGCTTCTGTAGTTTCTTATGCAGGCGAAGACTACTTGCCCATCAGATCCACTAGTATACAATGAACTTGGTGTTGTTGCTTATCATTTGAAGGAGTAAGTACTGTTACTGTGTCATGAGAAATGCAACCTTAAATAATGAATATAAGATAAGTTTGTAATGACATTTGAAAAGGCTGACCATTTATTTCTAGTGGTTTATAAGTAAGGATCGTACATGCACAATTTTCTCAAATGATATGTATATTGAATCACAAAATATTAACTCTACCATTCTATAACAGTCGGTTTGGGCAACTTTACATGTATAAGTATTTAACTGGCCCAATGTGGTATATTTATCTGGTGGACTAGTGCTTCGTTTTTCTCACATCCATATTTGTTCTCTTAAATTGCAGAGTGCAGAATGATTGTAGTTAGTAGGGTTTTATTTATTTTTATTTTGTTTTATCATATCTACAATGTTTTTTGTTGGGGTCGAATCCTTTAATCAATTTCAAAGTGGTCTTATGATGGATTGACAACTAAACGAAGGATGCTAATTAAATCTGCTTGATAATTGACTCTAATTTTCCCAAACAAGTTACCAGAAGGGGAAGTAGTTGGTAATAATTTGAAGAGAGGGAAATAATGTTGACTCACAGTGTCATATAACTTGAGAAATTTAACATTTGTGGTCCTCATGCTGTATGATTATTAATTGGCTCATATGAAGTTGCTACTGCATTAAGATTATGGAAATTGTATTTGTATTCTGTAATTTATGTGGACTATTAGGTCGTATAATCAAATCATTTGCATGTTTTATTTCCTTTTTTGTCTGTTCTAATTGCTGGCCATTTGTCACAAATTTTCTTTTCAGCCACACCTCTCCGATTTGTACTATGTGATTTTTATGAACATCTCTCTTTTCATACAGGTATACTAAAGCTGTGTGGTGGTTTGAGAAAACTTTGGCTCAAATTCCTTCCCCTTTGGGTGAAATGTGGGAACCAACTGTGGTTAATCTTGCTCATGCGTACAGAAAACTGAAGTACGTTATTTATTTGATCAGAATTTCTAGCATTTTGTTTGTTAGCAGTGTCTGTACTTCTTTCATCCTGAATTTTTTATTTTTTTCTAGGAGACTTTGGTACCCTTGATTTGTGGGGATGAGAGAATGTTCTCTGGAAGTTTTATTTCTTTGTAGTTTTTTGATATAGCGGAATTTGTTTTCCTCTTCAGTTTCTCTCTTCTTATTGATGCCTATGGTTTAAGTCTTTATATGTAAAACTAATATTTCCTCTAGTCTAACTAGATAATTCTACTCTGTCTCAGGATGTATGATGAAGCTATTAAATACTATGAGAAAGCGCTTGCATTGTCGACAAGAAGCGTGAGTACTTATGCAGGTCTTGCATATGCTTACCATTTGCAGGTATCTAAAGTTATAAATTACTTTATGTATTTTAATTTTTAAGAGAAGAATTGTATTTATTGCTCGTTTTTCTGGGCATTGCTTCTTGTTCTTGAAATGTGTTAAAAACTTGGAATCTGTGAATGCATAAATATTAGCAAGGGCTTCCGATTTGATATAATGAATAATTTCCACTGATAAAAGGTTGTTGTGAGAATGTGAGGGCAAATTCCCACATCGGTGAGGGATCAAACCCTGCAAGGGCTTATAAGGAGTTGGGCTACTCCCCATATAATTTAGCCAATTGGTTTTATGGTGGAACCCCAACTTTCTCAGGTTGTCCCACGTGTGAAGCTCAACGGCCACACATGCTCCACGTCACCCTGTTTGTGTTGTCCACGTGTTAGGCTTGAAAATTCGCCACACGTGAGGGGGCGTGTAATAATGTGAGAACAAAGTCCCACATCGGTGAGGGATCAAACCATACAAGGGCTTATAAGGAGTTGGGCTACTCACCATATACTCTGTTGGTTTTATGGTGGAACCTCAACTTTCTTTAGTTGTGTACTTAATGCAGACTGTTCTACCAATAAACACTCATTTTTGTAGTTACATGCATGATGTTCTGGATGTGTGGTCAGTTTCAATATCTCCCTGTCATATGTGGATAGAGAAGCTTCACGTTTGGAGAGAAGAAAATTTTAAAATTAATCGGCAGATAATATGCTTGTTGCATTCTCTTGTTTTGAAATGTTTCTCAAATGTTTAGTGAGGTATGCTGGAAACGTAGAAACTTGGATGGGTAAATAAACACGTTATTCAACTCTAAAACAATGAAATTGATCTATTCTTGCCTGGACAATGTTAGTATCACTTAGAATCTTGTGTCCAGACACCGAAACTTCTAAAAATTGAGTGCATGTGTCTTTCATCCCCATCCAGTATGATGACAGTACTTAGTGTTATTGTTTTTTATGCTCTCGTTTTCGCTGCTGTGCAGGATAATCTTAATGCAGCAATTTCATTCTATCATAAGGTGAGTAACTGTTCTCTCTCTCTCTCTCTACTGATTGTGAGGCTGATGATTCTTTATGTTGTACTGCATGACTGATGAAAAGGTTTAAATTCTTGGTCGTACATGGATCCATTAAAATTTCTGCAGGATGCCTTCGTGCCCAAACACACTTTCGATGCACCTGGAATATCTTTTTAGATGCTCATAGTGTTAGCATGAGATTGCTTGTAATGGCAGGAAGATGGTATGATTATGACAGAGGTATGATTACGTTTCTTTTGTTGTGTCCGTGCAGGCTCTATGGCTAAAACCAGACGATCAGTTCTGCACCGAAATGTTAAGCTTGGCTTTAGTAGATGATAGCCGTCGTGGTGTGGACTCCAGAACTGAATTTCTAGGCTTAATTACGTTTGATGAACGCGTTTAGTCTTGTATGCGTGTTGTATTTTACGTGCAATAGATACCCCAGTGCCTGAGATTTGATCAGGTGATGTAATATCTTAGGCTTTGTTGTATCAAAGTAATACGTCTGAACCTGTTAGCATCGACGTTTGATTGTTGAAGTAGAGGTACATGGGATTTTATTCATGATTTTGGCCAAATCTGTCCCTTTCACGAGTTTTCTTATTTAAACGAAAACAACGACGGTAATGAAGGATTAGGCAAGCATAACGAAAGAAAAGAGCGATTAGCAAAGTGCCCCAAAAATCTCCCTTGTGATTTGTTGCCTACTTCAAGGCCGACAAGAAGATCGATGCCCGCCGGACATTATTAACAATGATGCGATATCGGAAGCTATATTGCCACTGATTGTATTGTCATTTAAGAATATCCCTACTGGAGAGAGTAGGACAATATATATGTAGAGGAACTAAGCATACAAAATCTAAAGTTTCTCTTCTGTAACTTACTAAAAGCTCGAAAACGATGAATAATTAAAGTTCGATGAGTCATTAACACTACTTAGTCATGCAGTCTTCCGTATCGTACTATGTTAATTCCCTCTTCAGTCCCTTTTCGTCCGAGCAACATCAGCAATGTATTGATTCAAGTGCTGACCAAATATTTTCGTAGAGAATGACTCTGTGACGTGCCGTCGTGCTTCTATACCCATTCTCTGAGCCATCTGCGGGTCTTTTATGAGTTTAGCCATAGCCAAGGAGAACTCTCTTGGGTTACAGTCGCACAGAAATCCCGTTTCACCATTCCTAACTGTCTCTACAGGGCCCCCACTGTTGCACGCAATAACAGGTTTATGAGCAGCCATTGCCTCCAGAGGTACAATGCCAAAGTGTTCATCCTGCATTTTTGAATCTCTCATATTAATTTCATTTTCCCCATTATCCGATCAAGGGAACAAAATTATGTAATTTTTACCTTTGGCGTATAAAGGACGCATAGGCATTGGGAGAGAAGTGCATTTCTTTCTGCTGTCGAGCAAGAGGTGATGAAGTTAACTTGACTGGACACTCCTTCCCTTTCTGCTAGGCTTCTGAGCTCCTCTAAGTACTCAACATTTTCTCTCAGACGATTATCAAAGCCACCTAAAACATCAGACACGTATTACATTTATCATTCCCATATGTGCAGAAGTTATGCAGCACTACCAATCAATTAAGGAATGATACATGAGTATATCAATGTCAAATTAAAGCCAACCAGTAAAGCATTGAAGCAGAATTGATTCCTCTTGGAACACGGCCCAGGCAAGGGTTGACCAGGGTAAACTGAACCTAAGGACCCAGCATAACTTGTCCTGCTAGCTCAAATAGAAATCCAATGTAGATATGGTTGTTTACCTAGCATCCACAATAGGTAAAAGGCAACCCCATACAAACCTCGACTGACGAACACATACGAGTCCCCAATATGACCTAACTTTTAATTTAAGACAATATTTAATATTTAAAATGTTTAGACTAACACGGTCAGAAACTATTGTTTAAGTTAAACATAGAATTGCTAAAACTATGACACTTGGAACCCTGAGGAATAACTTTTGAGAGGTCAAACGAGTATATAATCCTCCAACAACAACAAAGCCTTTTCCCACTAAGTGGGGTCGGCTATATGAATCCTAGAACGCCATTGCGCTCGGTTTTGTGTCATGTCCTCCGTTAGATCCAAGTACTCTAAGTCTTTTCTTAGAGTCTCTTCCAAAGTTTTCCTAGGTCTTCCTCTACCCCTTCGGCCCTGAACCTCTGTCCCGTAGTCACATCTTCGAACCGGAGCGTCAGTCGGCCTTCTTTGCACATGTCCAAATCACCGGAGCCGATTTTCTCCCATCTTTCCTACAATTTCGGCTACTCCTACTTTACCTCGGATATCCTCATTCCCAATCTTATCCTTTCTCGTGTGCCCACACATCCTCCAATCAATCTAAATTCATTTCAGCTCACCAAATACCAAGTCACTGCAGTCTTTTACACAGTTATCACCCTATTTATCTACAAGTTATACGTCATCATGGCCATTGTTATTTAAATTTTGACATCTTTATATATTTTTCATATATATCATGCAAAATGACGCACAAATATTTCGCAAATAACAAAGGAAAATTTGAACACCCAATACAGGGTTCTGAATTGGCTATACGTCAGACAAGCTTACAAAACTGCTTATAAAGGGCACATGATACTGTAAAGCTCCCAACACGCAAATGAACTAAGGGAAAGCTTAACCACACAACCAGATGATTCCTGCATGCTTCCACTTGGTTATTGAGAGCCAAACAAAAATGGAAACAGTCTTTCAACAGCAACATAAGGTAATGAAGGAACACGCATATCCTATAGAATCATTAAGATTAGTAGGGAGATAACAAGTCGGAACTTGCCTGCAATTGTCAAGGAAGCTTCAGCCAGATCAGGACCTTGAAGGACATCCCCTTCAAGGGTACGGAGCAAAGCAAAAGCTGAAATTGCCAAGTCTATATTCTTTTTCCTCTCGAAACGATTGATAGACAGAAAATTTAGCCTGGAATGAAAAAACCAAAGCAGGAAAAACAACAGCAAACTACCAGATGAAATTCAGAGAAGAAAATCTTCAAAGTTATGGTTAGATAAAGAATCATACAGGCACCCTAAAAGTAAAACCAAAAGACACCAGCAGATATACGAACATGTTCATTACCTGAAAGAATTGGCGGGTTCATTAAACTGATTCACATTGACAGCTGGATAAAGAACAGCTGGCTGAATCCCTCGTGCGGCAAGATGCTTAAATGTCTTTGCAAACATAGATGCTGTAAATTTGCTGTTAACAAGAATCTTATGTGCCATCCCTGTAGCATTATTTATCAAAAAGAAAAAGGAAATTTAGTGAAAAATAGTAGTATATCCACAACAAAATAACACTGAAAAATGCACAAGAAAAAAAATAGAGGAATGTCATAAAGCCAAGATATGGAATCAGACCAGTTGTCATTTCTTCAATGAAGTCTATGGGTTTTCTATATATCCTCCTCAAAAGAGTTGTGTGTTGAGCCAACAATAAATCTGGAAAATGACAGTAAAACAAAACCTGGACAGGAAGATATAATGCATTAAACAACTATACTACTGGATGCTACCAGATAACAATTCGTATGAAATAGGTGCAAATACCTTTGTTGCCTTCTTAAGCTTCAGTAGTGGGATGACAACAGAAACCTGATCTGCTAGTATTACATCAAACGATGGCCACATGACCAGCATGCAGAGAGCAACAAAAAGGCACCGTATATATGCACACAAAGCATGGAGTCGATAGAATATATGTCGGGGCAGGAAAGATCCATATACAGTAACAGGAAAGATACCTGTAAAACCAAAGACATTTGTTCAACACAACGCTGAGAAAAAATAAAACAAAAGAAAGGAAAACAAGTTATGTTGTTCCAACTTCTATACATTCCCAAAGGACCTAAAGGAAGTGAAACGTGTAAAGTTGTAAACCATCTTCTAACCCCAAGGCCTAACATTCATCTAACTACGTAGTCACCTATTTGAGGAAGTCCCCATTTACCATATTAGAACAGGAACATCCAACCTAAAATCAATTGGCGATAGGTGGAGAGGCCCGAGATGATAAAACACTTGTGCAAGGCTTTAGTTCACCAATGTCGGATTCACACCCTCAACAGGCAGGTCTGTATTTTTAACCATGTTTCTCATAGAGTAGACACACCAAGACTACCTGGTGTACCGTTATTTCTCCCTAAAAGCAATGCATACTATTTTCTTCTCTTATATGTAAATTGGGCCATCATCTAAATCTTCCACTAACACTCACAAACAGAAATTACAATCTCCTTTCTACAACTTCCTTTATTTATTTATTTAAGGTTTGTCTTCGCTATTTCCGACTACTGGATAGTCCGGATTTTTATCCATTACATTGGCAAGTAAGAAAAATAAAGTTTCCTCAATTCAACCATGACCTTTCATTTCTCGTACTACTGACTAGTCCGTACTATTGAAGAAAAATTGATTTATTTATGATATGATATTCCAAATTTGGTACTTATCAATTTGATCAAAAGCATAAATTGAAGTAGAGAAAGCCACACACACCAGAAACGGTCTCCTCAAAGCATCGATTTTTATCGTGGTGGGAAGTGAAAACGTGAACTTTGTGGCCATGTGATGCAAGTTCGACAGCCGCGTCGACGATCAGTCTTTCAGCTCCACCTACCCATCACATTCACCACAACAAAAACTCAATCCCAAAAACTCCTTCACAGTTTTCAAAAACAACGGAAAGAAAAGAGAAGAAGAGGAAGTTACCGATGCCCAGATCGGGATGGATGATTGCAACGTTCAACTTGGAGCCTCCTTTCTTCTCCGCCATTTCTTTCAGCTCCTTCTTTCTCCCCAATTATCTGCAGAGTCTAATTCAAAGTCTCAAAGGAGAAGCTTTTCTGCTAATATTGGGCCGAAACGGGCCGGGTCTGGCCCAAAATGTGTAATGATGAAGTGGGATTTCACAAAAGCACGTGGGTTGGTTCGATAGGATCCGACCCGGTTACAGTTTCGGGCCAAACCAGTCGTCTTTACCTGTTTCTCTAACACAGAACGGAAGAGAGAGAGAGAGTTTGTAAGACGAAGGAGAGAAATGGGTGGAGAAGAAATAGCGGGCCCACCAGCTCCGAAGGTCCTCCGTCTCCTCTATTTCGTCGGCGCCGGCTGTAAGTCACAATCTTTCAGATTTCATGGTTAAACAAATCTTTGGTTTCTAGAGAGAGAAATCGTTCTTCTTCCTGTTTTAGAGAGAGAAAGTGTTCTTATTTGAATTTTGGCCCATTTTTGTTTTATTTTTTTTATGTGTAGTTATTTGCACGGTTGGAATCAACAAGTGGCGCGAGATGCAGCGCAAGTCCATGGCTTTACAGCAACACCAGCAGCAGCAGCAGCTCCCCGAAAATGCCTCAAATGCCCTTGAGTGATCTCAGGTTTTTGGTTTCTGAAATTCTTGATGAATGTGTGTAAAACAATAACAATTTGAGTAATCTGATTTGAAATTTTGCATTAATATGGAATCTTGCTGTTTTTTGAGCTGGATTTTCGAATTTCGCCGCGGATTGTGGCAAATTAGTCTGAGATTTTAGGTTTATATGTGCCCTCCAGATGAACTCTGGTTAGAATGATCGAGCTTTAATAGCTTGTTTGTTGAATTTTATGGCCGAATAGTGGACGAATTTGTATCTTTCCATGTATAAAATACTGAATATGAATAATTCTCGGCATAATGTAAGAGCCCTAGTGACCAAAATCAACTTGAGATTGGAGATTGGGGATGAATTTTCGATTTTATATTCTTTTCGGCTTTTTTCGTGTCAAGTTTTGTGGAGTCCATAGTTTGATTCATGCAGTAGTATGCTTTGCACCCTTCCTCTGTTGAACTTGTTCCTTGACTTTGTAAGGAAGGTAGAGTTTTCGCCTTGAAAGTCAAGCCAAAGCTAATTTGTCATTTGTTGTTCGGTGAATAAAGCTAGAGAAGAGTTCAGGCAATCCCGTAGAAGCATGCTTCTAGTTATTAACCTTTGGATGGTCATACATTGTACTCTTGAAGATGTCGATTATATGTCTGTGGACTTTGTATTTGTGAAGTTGTTTTGATGCTAGACCTTAAACCATCTCCACGTATGTGAGCAACAAGCATGCTTTAAAGCTATTAGTAAACTAAACCTAGTGATAGTCCTGAAATAGGCGATTTGTTAGTAATTCGAAGTGGCAAGGAACTTGGTAGTTTCATACGGTTCTGTCATGGATTTTGCAGCACGCTTTTGAACTTGCCCTTTTGATTATTCTGAGATACTTATGCGCTAATCTCTGTAGTTTAACTTCTAACTATACATAATGTGCTATGAGGCCGTCACTCTACTAAGTTCTGCAACCTTCACATAACGTAGGTTATATGTTATGTCAGTTCTCTTCAAATGTTTCACTCCATAAATATGTCAAAATTAGTTGTGTCATAAGAACGGAGTTTGTAAAAAAATAGAGGGTCTGCAGCTGCTTTGAGATATATATAGTTTTGCCAATAGCGATTGTTCGAGTCTGACATTCTTCTGGCTACATAGTTTCATCTGTTGCAGTTAGATTTTTGTTTTTCTGTTTAGAAACGTTTTTTTGTCCAACGATCAAGAAGATTATTGATCTGGCTAACCACACTGGATTCAGAATGTGTGTCATGATTGAAAATCTCCAACCATGTCTATACATTTACAGACTAAGTTGGAGGCGTCAACATTCATCGATGCGGTGTGGGTTGCATGTCAATTTTACTCTTGTGGTGAAAAAACTGTTAAAATCTGGGGTAGCATCTTTCGCTCTCCCAAGCCGTCTATGCGCGGAAGAAGATGAAGATGGTGATGTTCTCACATTTGCTAGTAATGACATATGGGGGTGGTACTAGAGTTTAGCGTTGGTACGCCACATGTTATTATATAATTTATATAATTAAAGAGATTTTTTTTTTGTAGGATTCTCCAATTATATAATGACATATGGTGTTTTGCTCTATGTTTCAGACACACTGAAAAATCTCTAGTAGTTAAGGTCTTAAATTTCCTCTCATGAATGACAATTAGTACTGCAGTAAAGATGAAGTCTTAAGTTTGATTCTTGCCAAATGCGAATTTCACTTGTAAGTAAGAAGTCTTAGGTTTGATTCTTGTCAAAGGCAAATTTGATCCACATTATTACTAACTCATTATGGGTGCGTTTGTTGCACCGGACTATCTCGGACTGGATTAGCTTCAGGAACTAAGCTGGATTGGGTTAGACTAGACTAAGCTGGACTAACTTAGTGAAACGTTTGGTGCAGTGTCGGACTAAAAAACAGAACAATTAATCAACTATAATATTATATTAATTAATGCATAAATAGTAATATTTTATATTATTTAATGTTTATATAATAATATTTTATGTTTTTTTAATGCATATTTATTCCTCTTTCACTTTACTCCAAACAGACACCCCTCCAGAACCATCTTCTTTTTTCTTCTACCTCTGGCTCAGCCCCATTTCTTCTTTCCTCCATCTTTTTCTGCGAAACGCATGTGTAAAGTTCATAGCAAATCCTTCAAAACAAGCTCATCCTCTTCACCCTCTTGCCATTGTTAAGAATTTCCACCTTCCTTATCCTTTTTTTGCCAAAAAAATTCGGATCTCTCTCCTTCCTCTGATACATGCGTTGCCTTCTCCGCCTACAAAGTCATCTCATAATTTTCTGGCAATGTGTGGATTTTGAATTTTGGGTTGGATTTTGTAGTTATTTTTTCGCCTTTTTTTTTATAAAATTTTTGTGGTTGGATTTTGAGGTTTGGGCAGTAGGTGGAGCTTTGTTTCAGATATGAGCGGTGATTAAAGGGTGTTGCAGAGGAAGAGGCAGAGGCGAGGAAGAGGCAGATGGGAGGATGAGAGGAAGAGGCAGATGGGAGGATGAAGCGGAAGAGGCAGATTTTGCAGGATCTGGGTTTGAAATGGGTTGTGGGACGCGAGGAAGAGGCAGATGGGAGGACGAAGCGGGTAGGAGTGAAGCGTAGTAGTGTGGTCTTAGCAGTCTGCCCAATTTCGGGGGTCTCGCTAAGACCCTCTAGCGAAGCTGTTAGTCGGACTCAGTCGGAGCGAGTCTCATTAAACGTTGTCCCCGTGTGAAACAAACACCGGATTACAGTCCAGTCTAATCCAAGGATGTTTAGCGAAGCCAAACAAACGGGCCCTATAAGACTAAGCTCACTCCTCACCCTTAGTGTAGATAATATCGTTTGTGCACTATAATCTAGTGGTATTCCTCTTCACTTGTAAGTGAGAGGTCTTAGGTTCAAGACTCGCCAAATGCGAATTTGAACTACATTATTGCTAGCCCATTATAATGCTTGGCCCACCTTCTTCCCGTTAGTGTAGATAATATCATTTGTGCAAAACAAAAAAAAAAAAAAAAAAAAAAAAAAAAAATATATATATATATATATATATATATATATATATATATATATTCATGTATCAACGTGATATATTAAAAAAGAAAAAAAAATTAGAATCCCCACTCTTTTTCTACATAATTTTTTTAAACCCTTGTGTTTTTTTTATTAAGACGCATAAAACTAATATCCACCTAAGCATATCTAAATTTATTTTATTTACATGTCATTAATTTTTTTTGAAATGAAAATATTTTTGAATTATAAAATATTTATGGGAACTTTTATGAAAAGGGTGTGGGCTAAATTTATTTTAATAAGAAAAACATACTATAACTTTATTTAATGAACAACTCTTAAATTTTAATAAAATGAACAAAAGAACTTAAATTCTAATGAAAATGACATAATTTTAATATTAAAAAAAAAACTGATGTGCGGACCCACGCGTTTTTACACAAATTGTTTATGAAACTTAATACATTGTATATGAAACTTAATAGTACTACACTGTTTATGAAACTTAACGGTAGATGAAGATTAATTATATATGTAGTTATATAATAATATATATGTATAAAACAATAGAAAATTCCTAATCCTACTTTTGTGTATATAATCTACAAGGGACGAATTTGACTAAATTCGTGCACAAACAGTAGTCTAATACAGAAATATTGGAAAATATAAAATTGTTCGAGAGAAAGAGGAGAGGCGTTGTTGTCAGGGAGAGTAGTTGATGGAGGAGAAGGAGATGAAGAATAATAAGGCGATGATGAAGTATATATTGCACGAGCTTTACTTAGGTTTCTTTTCTTTTCTTTTTTTTTCCTTTTTTTTTTATCATTATTTTGTCCTTATTATTAAATTGAGTTATATGATGGCTTTTGGTTAAAACTCAAAATTTTGAAGCCATTTTAATTAATTTTCCTTATATTTTTTTGCGCTTCAGGGTTTATACCCTTTTGTTGGCTCGTTCACATCATAAAATTACCATTGAAATATAAAAGTTGTCGACAAAAGGATTACTTTGGAGTCTTTTGACTAAGATTAGTGCTCTTCGCCATGAGATATATGTATGGATGTGAATTTTAAATTGAAAGGTACTCTTGTCGATTTAAAATGTATCCATAATAACTTGAAACATACGGTTGCTAAATTGAAACGTATAATGACAATTTGAAACGTACCAATTTCAACTTGAAATATACCCACATATCGGTTTGAAACGTATACAATACAAAATTGAAATGTACCCAATACAAACCATCTTTTAAAAGGAAATGTATCACTAAATTCTATTTTCCAAATGTACCATGGTACATGAAAAAGATGGAAAGATAGGTAAAAAGTGTGCTAAAACAAAATGCTTACCTTTGATACAGATACTTAGATCAAAAGGTGTGCATAATGAAATATGAAGGAAATGAATATGATCGACAAGGGAGAGCGGAAGAGGGTTGACAGACCGATTGAGGAAAGCAATGGCATGAAAAATTGCTAATGGTTGTAGAAGAAGATAGCACGTTACTTACTTGTATCTTCGATATACAAAGTTGGTGGAAAAGGTGAATAGTGATTTTGGTGTCACCAAGTTTCAACAAAAATATTTGGATAAAAATGCTTCAAAGGCATCCCAAAAAAATGAGACAGGGGCATTTTCGTAATTTCAATAGTTTTTTTTTTAATAATTTTTTTTTTTTGTGGTTTCTTTTTTTAATTAGTACCTAACCCTTTTTTTTAATCTGAAAGTACCCTTTCTATTCTTTCTTAGGTAGGCCCACATGTTTTAGGTTATCCGGAAGGAATGGAATGACTAATGTGATTTGAAACCCCTTGGAGAGCTAGGACACTGATTCAAACCACAGTATGGCCAAAGATTTCCTTTAAGCATGTTTTCAGGGAAGCCAATGCAGTGGCTGATGCACTAGCAAATATGGGGCATGGAGTTAGACAGATTAAAAAGCAAACTCTGGACTTTATAGCTTTTCTAAACAGTATAATAATGTGATTCGATTTCTCTATTTTTAAACACGTTCAAAACATCTTAAGAGATGTGTAATGCCGGTTATAAAAAAGGTCATTTGCACGCGGATAATGATGTAATTAAATTAGTTGTCAAATGATTTTTTTTTTTATATAACAAACGATATTATCTACACTAAGGGGAGGGGGTGGGTTTAGCCTCACAATGGGCTAGCAATAATGTGATTCAATCAGTTGTTTATTAAATATTATTTTCTCTATTTTAAACACGTTCAAAACATCTTAAGAGGCGTGTGATGCCGGTTATAAAAAAAAGTCTTTCGCACATGGATAATAATGTGATTCAATTAGTTGTCAAATTTTTTTTTTTTAACAAAAGATATTATCTACACTAAGGGGGAGGGGGTGGGCTTAGCCTCACAATGGGCTAGCAATAATGTGATTCAATTAGTTGTTTATTAAATTTTTTTTTTTTATTTTTAAACACGTCCAAAACATCTTAAGAAGCGTGTAATGCCGGTTATAAAAAAGGTATTTCGCATGCGGATAATAATGTGATTAAATTACATTAAATTAGTTATCAAATAATAATTTTTTTATTTTTAACAAACGATATTATCTACACTAAGGGGAAGGGGGTGGGTTTAGCATCACAATGGGCTAGCAATAATGTGATTCAATCAGTTGTTTATTAAATATTATTTTCTTTATTCTTAATGTAAATTCTATAGAGACCGATTTTATTATGTGAATTCAACTGCTTTAATTGGTTTATGAGGGGTTTCTTCTAGCATGATCTAAGATTATTCATTTACTTCAAATATTTGACTTTCCTTTTGTCAAGTTACGCATATAAGTACATTTAAAGCGTGTCAGTCGCACGTAGCACACCGTAATTCAAAAAAGGCCTTATGCACGCGCGTGAGCACGTGCAAGAAGGCTAGTGGTATGGAATGAGGAAGAAAATGTACATTAGAAGCATAATTAGGTCAACTTTGATGTGTTTTAAGATTTTTAAAACTTATGTACTACATTTAGGAGATTTGGGATATTAATATGATAATTATTAATCAATTAAAGGTACATTATAAGGGCAAATCGTGCAATATTGCATTAAAATATGTTACTTATAAAATATGTGGAACCTTAACTGTAGGAAAAATGTTTAATCAAATTCTTAAAAGGAGCTGATGTTCAATTTAGGAAATTAAAAAATGACCTCATTAAAAAATTATTTTTGTAGTACTTTAAAATCTTATTATGCACTCCTTAAAAAAGTTTTTTTTTTTTTTAAATATAAACATTTGAAGTGCGCAATGTGAGATTTAGAATACTAATAACAACACCCTAAAAATGAATTTGTTTTATTATATAATAATAACATTCAAGTAAAACTTAAAAGTTAAAGTTCTTGTATTTTTTTTTGTTTGGTTCTTTAGGATTAAACTGTTTTTTATTAATCACTTCAATATTACGTTTGTAACTCTTTTTACTTATTATTTATTGATATTCATAGATTTACAATTAGTAAGTGGTAAAGTTTGTTTGATTTAAGTTCTCGTTTTCTAACATTAATAAATTATCTTACTCTGAAGAACTATATTAAAGAAGGCATTTTATAAATTTTCCGCGTGGCCCAACTTGCTTCCACGTAGCCATGTACGTGCCCTACTGTCACTCCAACACCATTTCTTCTTTCGCACAAAACCCACCACCCATTCCCATTAGGTGCCCTTATACTCTGTCCAATTTGGCATCAATCAACAAACCAAAGATAAAACCCTCCAAACTTTCATCAACGGTCGTAGACAAGTAAACTAAACCCACCACCACCACAATGAGCAGCTTCACCAGCTTCTACGAGATGTGGTTTGAGCAGCTTCACCACCTCGTCCACCAGCTCTCCACTTGTCCCAGACCCCCCACAACTCCTGACCACCACCACCAACTCCTCCACGTCGTCCAGAAAGTCATGGCCCACTACGCCGAGTACTACCGTGTCAAGTCCCTTGCCGCGGAGCGCGACGCCCTCTCCGTCTTTGTTGCCCCCTGGGCCACCACCCTCGAGCGCTCCCTCCACTGGATCGGCGGCTGGCGCCCCACCACTGCCTTCCACCTTGTGTACTCCGAGTCCTCCATCCACTTTGAGGCTCACATCGTTGACATCCTCCGGGGCTACCGTACCGGTGACCTTGGGGACCTCACCCCCTCCCAGTTCCGCCGCGTCAGTGACCTCCAGTGCGAAACTGTAAGTGTATAAACCACATCAATAACAAAAACTTTCTAAAATAATTGAACTAAAAAAAATAAATTCTACAGTGTCATCAAATCGCAACAATATTTTTATAACTGTTGGATTATTGACATTTCAATTTTATAACAAGTTTTTTAATTATATCACAAAATGTGGATTTGTTTAATATAAATTTGGAACTCGCGCTTAATTCTTGTAATTTAAAAAAGCATCTATTAGCACCTAAAAAAAAAATTATTTTGCACTCTTCATTCCCTTACAAACGATTAGATGAGATTGCATTTGCATGTTGACGTTTTTGGATCGCTAAATAGCACCTTTTGGCGGGGTGAACAAGATAAACACTCAGCGTTCTACATGTGATTTTATAACTATACATATTCTTACAAGAAAAAAATTGGAATCAATGGTATAATTAAATGATGCTAGCTAGCTACTTCATTTTTTGGTGCAGGTGAAAGAGGAGAATGCGATATCCGATGAGTTATCGGAGTGGCAAGACGGGGCGTGTGAGCTGATGGGCGAATGCACTAATCTGGAGACGAACATGGGATTGCTGGTGAGTGTGTTGAAGAAGGCTGACGAACTGCGGCTGAAGACTCTGAGAAAAGTGGTGGAACTGCTGACTCCACAGCAAGCTGTGGAGTTCTTGATTGCAGCTGCCGAGTTGCAGTTTGGTGTCCGCGGCTGGGGGTTGAATCAGGACCGTCGGCGTAGGAATGTGTGAATTTCGGTTATGTTAATCAGACGGTGTTTTTTGATTGTTGGCGGAAGTTAATCGGGTATACACCGTCGTTAATTTGTTTGCAGTCTTGAAGTACTACCAACATATAGTATGCAGGCTGTTTAACGTTGATCTTTTCGTGTTTTGTATCCTCCCATCAGCACCGTTGATCAAATAAAGAATTAATCGTATTTACTTTCACCGTTGGATTAGTATATGCTTTGAATTGAATGCTTTGTAGAAGGAAACAAAGTATTTTCTTTTTGTTGTGAAAAAGGAAGGAAGGGAGACAAAAAGCTTTCGTCAAAGGTCCAAGTTGATGGTACGTAGTTGGAAGATATTTTGACGTGGCATCGTGTGAGGCCCCATTGCCATGCAAGCTGCCACCTGTGCTTCTGCATGGACGTTACTAGTCATGCTAACGCATGCATTTTTGTTGTTGCTGTTGGATTATTCATCCAGTTATGAATGTATGTGTGGGAAACCCTCCTGATCTACGAAACAAATTAGAGATCAGAGGTGATACAAAATAGAGAAACTAGGAGAGAGTTTGCCAGTGCTAATCCTTTAACGCGGCCCATGATCATGTGCTTGTGAGATATAAATTTTTTAATTAAATTTGCAAATCAAATTATGTAGCAGCAAATTTTCAAACGTCTAGGGAAAAATTTCAAAAATTTCAAATGCTGAAGGAGACAAAACCTTTGCAATCTAGAGAGCACAATTTAAAAAATAAACAATGCCAAAATTAAAAGTAAAATAAAATTAATGGGAGAGATCTAGATTGAGAGATAAATACTTTCTAGCACTCAAAACCTAGAATGGTACAGAAGATGTAAACATTTGTGCGAACAACACTTTGTTTAAAGGGAGACTTTGGATTCGGTCTCTAGTCATTAATACTCTTTAACTAAAACCTTAATTGTATTCTATCCTTGATTATGAAAACCTCATTATATCAATATTAATATGTATATTTCCAGGCTTTTTATATTAGCATCCCACAAAATGTTGAATGCACCCCATATTAAAATTTAATATTAAATGATTTATTTACCCTACCATACAATGACAATTTTGAACTTATTAGGTTTTAAGAAAAAATATTCTAAATACACCACAAATCACTTTTAACGTATTATTTATCTTCTTCAACTATTAAAATCCCTCCGACCCTTCATTGTTGAACAAAACCCTAACCAATGAATAAACATATTGATTGAGAAAAATTATTTTTGACGAATGGAACATGAAATCGATGTTTCGGAAGCTTCACATGAGGTAAGACTTCATATTCTTTATTGTTTTAGTGATTTTGACGATATCGATAATTATTTAATCTTACTTTAGCTGCGTTATTCAAGCTTTTATGTTCACATTCATCTTTTAGGGATCACAAGGATTACATGAAGAATTAAACACCTAAAATTACCACCAAATATTAAAAGCAGACGACATGGGTTTTAATGGTGGAATTGAAAACAACCCACATATGCTTTAATTCTCAGGCGGCATATTTTGTCAAAATTCCAGTCGGCATTTTTTTGTCCAAATTAAAAGCTTTATAAGATTTGAGAGACGTGGGGTGTATAAAAAATATGGGGTGCATGTAGAAAATATAAGGTGTATATTGAGAATATGAGCTGTGAGGGTATTATGGGGAAGTAAGTGGGGTGTATTAAGATAAATTTTCATTGAAAAAACAAATGTGAGGTGTATTAAGTATGTGGGTGTTAATATAATAAGCCTATTTCTATATGTTTGACATTTATGAGATTTA
The DNA here is from genome assembly GCF_916048215.2 of Malus sylvestris. Lineage (NCBI taxonomy): Eukaryota > Viridiplantae > Streptophyta > Magnoliopsida > Rosales > Rosaceae > Malus > Malus sylvestris. Next base: position 36,229,177 of record NC_062270.1, on the reverse strand, counting down.
TAATCCCATATTATGTGTGTGTATATATATGTGGCATATAAATCCTAGATTTAAAGTCCCTCATTATATTACAAATGTAATAATATGAAACGGCTACAGTAAAAAAATTTCAAAAATTTTTATTGAATAAATGAATAAAAACAATGTAATAATATGAAATCATAAATAGCAAAAGAATGTGTCCATATGTTAAAAAATTGTAAATAAGCTATATAGTAATGAACCCAAAAATTCAAATGGATACATTATTTTGATTGAAATTTTATTATACCAAACTTAAAATAAATTTTTTAATTTGAATACTTTAATTAAAAGACAAAATATTAAATTTTAGTATTAATTTCTCCCTATAATCTTACAAAGATGGATAATTCATCTTACCCTTTTCAGATTTTTTAGTTTTTCACAAAATAAAATGTTTTATTTTATATTTTTAAATAAGAGTACATTTGAAATTGAAAAAGGGGTACATTTATAGATTTGACATTAAAAAAAGGGGTTCATTTTACATAAAAAAATGGTACATTTACAAAAAAAATTGGTACAGAAGTGGTACATTTATAAAGTAGAATGGGTACATTATGGATAAATTATGAGTAAAAAAAAAAAAAAAAAAAAACTAGTCTACAAATAAATCTTTTAAAGAAAGGGGCACAAAAAGAAATTAATATATGGTACAATTTAAAACTAAAAAGAAATTTAGTACAAATTTAAAAAAGGGTTGCAAATTAAAATTGGGTACAAACAAAAAATAAAAATATATGATACAAAGTATAGCCATAAATATAAATATACCAAATGTAACATTTCTAATACTAAATTAATATATTTTAGAAATTTATTTAATTATGCTAATAAGTAAATATTTTATTGTTGAATAATGACACTCATTAAAACCTAAGGACCTTGATAAAAAATTGCAAAGAAATAAGGTTTTAATCAATGGAATAGAAGAAAGAGGGATAAGTGTAACAGCCCGTCCCAAATTTTACGTTTTTATTAACTTTAAAAGCGTGAATTCATGAAAATGCCCTAGAGGCAAGGACTTTGACTTTCGTTGACCATCGGTTAGAGAAATGTATGATTTATTCTTTTAGCATATCCTTGTAGTACTCATCGCTACGGACGCGTGGGCGCAAACGGGACGTGATTTGGAGCTGTAGCAAGGGAAATATTAACGTTTGAAGTTTGGGGCATATTAATAATTTGGTTATTATTAGAAAACTCTAAAAAAAAAATTAAATGAAATCTGGTGTGCCACGTGGGTGGCCCAGATTTAAAGACAATGATATGGATAGTTGTGATGGAAAGGCAAGAAGAGAGATGAGAGATAAGTGGAGCAATGAGGAGAAGAGAGAGAAGGGCGGACCAATGAGGGATGAGAGAAAGGAGAGAAGAAGAAGAAGAGGGAACCGGCCAGGTTCACCATGACCCGTGACCCGACCCGGTTCCATCTCCCGATTCTGACCACCATGGATGGCGAGGTTGGTGTCAAAATGATCCTTAACTCGGGGCCATTCGATAATTCTTCCTATTTTACCCAGAAAATCAAGGGATTTGGCATTGATTTCACAAAACCTGCACGGTGAGGTGCGGCGGTTTTGGGTTCGAACCACACAATTCCAAAGTTAACCACATCCATCACCACCACCCATAGCATTATCTTGAGGCTTAGAATAAAGCCTAAACAAGTTTGGGGGCGGCGGAGTTGTTTTGGAGTCGGATCGAACACACCCAAATTCAAGGGGTTCGTACGGTTTTAGTAGAATTGAAGCTTTTCCAGGTCAAATTGGCCTTAGTCACATGTATAGATCGATTAGATAATTTTCATGTTTGGATTGTGTGATTTGGTTGAAAAATAAGAAAGTTATAACGATTAAAAGTTTGCCCAGTTTCCGGCGACCTCCGCCACTTTCGAGGCATTTTCCGGCCAAACCACGGCGAGTTAGCCTTCAAGAAAAGTATCAATATCTTCCTCTCGTCGAAAACTAAGATTTCCATTTTTGAATCACTTGATTTTGTGGAGTATTGACAAAGTTATGGATGTTGAAAGGTTACCCAGAAATTCTGGCGAGTAACCAGTTTTCCCGCGGACAGCAGTATTTCAGACCATTTTCCGGACACCTCCGGCCACCATTTGGACTCCAAGCTGGTATAATTTGTTCAACATTTCTCTAGCTTCGATTTGGTATATTATGGGTTGAATTTGGTTGAGCAACAAGTGAGATATGGAGTTCTAAAGATTGTCCGGAAATATGCGAAATCTGCAGAATCCGGCGAAGTTCCATTAAGGTCCACCACTTGATTAGAATAGTAATCGACGATCTGACCATTGGATCGTCACCAAACTTTTTTAAATTGTAGTACATAATATTTGAAGAATGTAGGAATTTACAGATTGGGAATCCGACTTACGGATCTTCCCGAATTGGATTTGTAAGTCCATAAAATAGAATGTTAACCGCCACTTGGTTTTGGAAATTGGCGGAGATCCAACCATTGAATCATAATGAAATTTTAATATGTTATTCTAGAAGCATAATGTGGATCTTTGAAAGTTGCGGATTGGAAATCTGATATGCGGATCTTCCAGATCGAGTTATACAGGGTTGTAGACCCTACCGTCGATCTATGATCGGCAGTTGACTGATGGTCATTGAGTCTCAAACTATTTTAGAATGTCCTTGAGGATGTATTTTATGTGAATTATGTATTCTATTGATAAGAGTTCTGAGATGTGATTCAATAATTGTTATAGGCACCAATCATTCGAGACGTCTCGATGCGCGTGCTAGAGAATTATAGCGTGGACTCCAGGTGAGTGGGTCTTTTCCTTTTATTATAGGCATATAATTGATAGTTCCACAAACACTTCTAAAGTGATTTATGCATGTTACCTACAATTAATTATTGTGAACTACGAATGGCTTGATCCCTGTTTAGGGTACGTAGGCAGTTTAACGAGACATTAGATGCAGCCATACAATAAGTGAGATTAAATAATCGAGACAAAAGCTTTATTTGGGAAAATGAGCAATGTGAAGGAATCTGGTGAAAAACGTGAGATTTAACCCTATGTTTTGGGTGAATAAATGTTGGTTATAAACCAACGTGCGAAGGAAATGAGAAATTGTGGTTTTATGTTTTATAAATGCCATGCAATAATTAGTTTACATTTTAGTATGTGATTTAGTACAACCTTGCACAATGTTGCACACCAATGCGGAGGCTAAGGTAAGTTCAGGTGAGTATATAATATTGGTATGATTGAATGGTAATTAGTAATGAATGGATGTGATGAGATATTTATGAGTCATATAGGTCACTACAGGTGACTCCGACTTATATGCTAGCCATAATTGATGAGATATGTGATGAGATATAAATAAGTCGTACAGGTTACTATGGGTGACTCCGACTTATATGCTAGCCATGATTGATGAGATATGAATAAGTCGTACATGTCACTACAGGTGACTCCAACTTATATGCTAGCCATGATTGATGAGATATATGATGAGATATTAATAAGTCGTACAGGTCACTACAAGTGACTTCGACTTATATGCTAGTCATGATTGATGAGATATGTGATGAGATATGAATGAGTCGTACAGGTCACTATAGGTGATTCTGGCTTGCATGCTAATATGGTTTATTAAGCACATGATTATTTATATTGCTAATGAGTTGCTAAGTAGTATTATACTTCGGGGTTTACCGTTAGTATATTTTTGACTTCATACTTCTACGCAGTATGATTTGCTGGAAATTATACAGGTTTTACGGCGAGGGGTTACTACCTTTGATAATGGAAATGACTTTGAAAATCTTTATTTTGACCACTCACACTTTCTATTATTGCACCCCTCTAGGTTCTAGTAGCAAGGTTCTGTATCGACGAAGACTTGTGGCACTCCCAGTTCTGATGGCTCCTTATGATGGTATAATTATTATCTTTGCTCACTGTACTTGTCTTATGCTCTGTATCACGCGTGAAATTGGTCCAGACCCGCTCACCGCGCACTTGTGTACTTAGATACTTCTAGAATTAATTTATTCACATGTTATACATTATCACACTTTATGGCTTCATCACCTTCCAGGTGTCGGCCATCACGGCTCGATTCGGGGTCCTAGTGGACATTCCGGGTCGGGGTGTGTCAATGAGAACCTAATTTTTCCTTGTTTAAATGTTGAATTTATGGGGTTATTTGTTCTTATGTTATTGTTTGAAATGAATAGCTAAGATTAGAATTAGCTCATAGGTTATATGAATAATAGCTATTGTAGCATCTGTGTGTCTTAAGTTAGAGACATGTTGTGTATGTCATAGTTGGCTCATGTTGTAGGCGTGAGTGGGTTGCAACGATTATCTTGCTCATTTCTATTTGATGAGTAATCGAATCCAAGAGGATCAACGCACTCCATCTTCTCTCTTTTCATTGATCAGCTAAAATCAATTCTCATTGATTTTTAGTTTTTAATTTATAAAATCAAAGTCTAATTCCTAACACCTTTTGGCCGTAGCACTGTTGTAAAAATCATGATGACGAGTTTGAGTTTGGATATTAATTTGATGATTCATGACCAAAAAAATGGCGTTGAATCACTAATGAGATGAAGAAAGAAAGTTTAAACTTAAATTTTTTAGAAAGGAGGAACTATTCATGTACTAATTTTCTTAAGAAAGGGGAAGACTGTTCACTAGTTTTTTTTTCATTTTTAATATATATGGACTAACAAGAATTGAAAAGTTAGTATAAAAAATAATTGAGAAATAATTTGGTGCTATAGAAAAATAAAAAAAGCTCATGTGTCTGTCAAACACTTCAAAAAATAAAAATGAGAGGCATTACGAGAACCAAACACGCAATCATATACATAATAAATGCAGCAAATATATGTTGCAAAAGAAACATTTTGATAATTAATCAAATTGTTCACTATTTATACAAATATAGCATACACTCATATAAAAGTACCCTAATATTTTGTGTGCCTTGATTTTTTGGGGCCCTGAATGATCATCCTGTTGGCACTGGGTTAAGGCCAGCCATGTGGGTCACCAATAGGAAATAAACACGTTAATCAACACTTAAATAATAATTCAATCATCAACAATCACATTATTTAGTTTACAAAATTTAATTTAAAATTATGATCTTTCTAGTATTACCTGATTAAAAATGAAATGAAGAAACAAAAGGAAAAGAAAATAAGCAAAATACAGGAATGGTTGACGATTTCTCTCAACCGTCAATAGTCATTACCACTTTTAGCCAAACTGCAACATGCTCAACCAGCATGCCTCTCTTCTCAGACGGAGTACATGTCTTTCCACTCTGACAAAGTCCCTCCACACAAACCACCGAAAAAGAAAGGCTTGCACAACACTGCATGGAGAAAAACTAGTCTCGATTCTCCTTCATACGAACACCCTAAGCCTAAAAAATATCTTGGATCTATATTTTTTATTGAGAAATTATCTTTGTCAATCAAAAGATGGTAAAGAAAAATAGTTTGGCCTTTTATTCACAATTCTATAAAAACATTAAAAAATAAAAATCTTGGGTATTAAGGTCATCTCCAACCGAAGGGTATAGAGGGCCAGATGACCGAAAATAGCCCGAAAACCGTCTTCAACCGAGGGCTAGGCCAAAGGGCTCGTGGGCCCACTGGACAAAAAAGAGCCAAAGAGCCAACCGGTTGGCCAGCCAGCCACCCCCAGGCTTGGCTGGATTTGTCATTATTCCTGTCGGTTATATCTAATAGCATTGTACTTATACATGTCGATTATATCCGACAGTAATGGTAGGCCAAAATTTCAAATACAACGGCTAGTTACCGTTGGATTCTTTTTTTTTTTGGGCCAATTTTTTTTTTTTATGAATTTAATTTGTAGTTTTTAAATTTAATTTGTAGTTTTTAAATTTAAGTTGTAGTTTTTAAATTTAAGTTGCTGTTGTTTTTAACTTTAAATAATAAATTATGTTTGGCCCTATGGCCTTTTCGCCCTTGGTTGGAGACGATTTTTTGTGACAGGGCTAAAACGAGCCTTATGGCCCTCGGTTGGAGATGGAGGCAAATATGGCCATGTACTGTTCATTAAAATATTAATATCTTGGAGGGTCAGAGGGCTAAAACGAGCCATCTGGCCAACCTTTGGTTGGAGATGGCCTAAGAGCACTTTCACCGGTTGGTGCAAGGCAAGGGCAAGGGCCTAAACTTGCTCTCCACCCCCAAACCTTACTCCACCAGTCCAAATTGGCAAGAGCAAGTGGTGGGCCAAGCAAAGTTCGCCCAAAGGCCCGAACATCCGAAGCCTAACTTTGCGCCAACGGACAAGGCTGATGTTAGTTATGTTTTGATTTATTTATTTATTTATTTTGTGTCTGGCACTTGCACTACATGCGTGAACTTAACAAGTTGGGCATCAACTTCTGCCTTTGTGAGGCCCATTGTGTGAGTCTAACAGAAGCCACCAAATGCTACATGAAGTGGCGTTTATGAGCTATTGGATTTCCAAGGATTAAAAAACTTAAAAATATTTACCATTGTGCCATATAACACTTTCCAGTGCGCCGGATTTCAGATGAGCAAAAAATTAACGATTGAGATTAATCTAACGGTACAAAAATTTTAAAAATGAGAGAAAACAACTTCGTTGATTGGGGAAGACTTTGCTTTGCTTGAGGGTTGGGTGTGTGCTACTCATGACCTGATCACGAGAAATGAGATAAGAGTGCAACAAATGTGGAAGAGGATTTAAGCACAATTTTTCAAGCTAATTCAAGGTACACCCCAAACTGATCAATCTTTGTTGAGCAGGTATAAACATTTACATAAAGATTTGAAAGCTTGCCAAAAAGCTCTCGCAAAATAGAGGTAATTTATCGATCAAAGTGACGATAATCTAGTCAATGAGGTAATAACATTTTATTAGTAATAAATTAAAATATAAATAACATGTTATTGTTTAGACCTTTATTTCTAGGCTAATGACACGTGGCACTTAGGGTAGTCAGATGACCAGAAAGCCTTCTAAGTGAGATTGGAGCTACATGGCCATACCTTATTGGATTACCATAATCAAGGTAATCTAGCACAACTCTATTAGCTCTAACATCATCAAAGATGTTACTCGTCTCCTTAGTATGAAAACCCTAGTTCAAGTCAAATTAGGATATCTTGGAGATTATACAACGTAATCGTAATCCTATGATGATTGGGTATCTCATCCTAGATTCCCTTCTTGATTGTTTCCCTATTTAGTTGTTGATTACTCTCCGACTATCAAGGTCTTCATAAATAACCTAGCATGGGTATATTTATTGACACGCTCTGATCCCGATGTCTGAAGGACAACGGGATGGTCACATGCTGGCCAACACCTGAGAATGACACAAGCCATTTAATGAATGCATATGCTGAGAATGACGCAAGCCATTTCGTGCGTAACAACGCAAAGTAGTAATCAAGTACAAACCTTAATAAGATATAATATTCAACTGCCAACAATTTAAAAGTGATAATGCATGACAGGTTTAGAGCATACTACTAATTCGAAATACAAGCAGAAGGAATATTAGAAAGTGCAATAACAAGATGAATAGGTCCTACATTGAGAGGACTCGAAGATACCAGCGCGGGAGTGCCTTGACACCGGGATTGTACGTCTCGATTCTAAATCATGAGAGGGCACAAAACAAAACATGGGTGGACCAAGTTTATATATATGTTATACTAAAACAGTTATTCTTCAACGTACTAACCCCCAGTTTAGAAAAATCATATAGCATAATAAGTAATAGGTTTTCTAAAAACCCTAGCATGCCATAAAACTTCATAAAAAATATATCATATAAAGTGTGCATATATATATATATATATATCTTCATTCACCTGAAGGCTTTTCATCTTCCACCTGTAGGCATATATAAATCTTCATTCGCCCCAAAGGCCCTACATCATCCAACCGAAGCCATATATAAATCTTCATTCGCCTGTAGGCCCTACATCACCTGACCGAAGCCATGTATAAGTATCATTCATCCGTAGGCCCTACATTACCCGACCGAAGCCATTTAATGATATCATTCGCCCGTAGGCATATATAAGCATAGAAAATCATAAATATAATATTTCCAACATATATCTCATCAGATCTCAATAGCTCAAACATCATATCATAAAACATGTTCACAATATAAAATCATAAATCCTTCAAAGAATGTAAATCTGATAAGGCATGATATTTCAATAAAGCGTAAATCCAATTCACTCATAAACGTTTCATAAAACGTAGTCATAAAACCATGTTTTTCATGTATGCATTTCTAATAGTAAAATCATGCAATTTGGAAGGGGTCCACTCACCTTACTCCGTCGTCGAAGAGCCGTGCAAATTAAAGAAGATGAAAACGCCACTAACAAACGCACCTAAGCACATAAAGGGACCAATTAATAAAACTATACTATAATGATTGAATTTGGGAAAACTGAGTGTGGATTTGGAATCAAGACGTCGAAATTAGTCTAGAAAAGGTCCCGGTCAAAAACCCAAAAAAGTAAACCAAAAGTCAATAGTTAACGGGTCATGTCAACGGTCAACAGGTCGGGTCAACAGTCAACGGGTCGGATCGGGGTCTGGGCTTTGGGTTTCTGGGTTGGACTAGGTTATTAGGTTGGGCCTGTTTTGTTGGGCTGGGCCTTACTTTGGTTGGGTTTAGTTTAGTGGGTTGGGCTTCTGGTTGTTGGGCTGGGTAGCATAATTGGGCCATGTAGCTGGGTTTGTGGGTCGGGTTGACCCGGTAACAGGAAACTAGATTTTTGGCCGGAAGTTTGGGAAATTTTCAAAACTTTGTAAATCACTTGTTTCTTAACCAAATTCGACCCAAATATCTCAAAATGAAGCTAGGAAAGTGTAAAACAAGATTGTACCTATTTGGAAGCCCAATGGTTGCTAGAGATGGCCAAAAAATGGCTTGAAAGGTGATTGGTTCGCGAGAAAACTAGGGAATTTGCTTGAAACTGAGTAAACTTTAAATGTTCATAACTTCTTCAATTCAACAGAATCAAGTGATTCAAAAAAGAAAATCATACTTCTCGACGAGACAAAGAGAATGGTACCTTTCTTGATGGCTAACTCGTCGTGGTTTGGTCAGAAAACACCTCGAAAGTGGCGGTGCTCTCCGAAAAACTGAGGAAGCTTTCCCCACGAGATTCCTATGTCCAAACATCACCAAAACTTCTCAAAACTACTTCCAGACATACACCAAGACATGATCTACAACTTTTGGATGAAGTTTAAGGCATACCTTGGTCGGAGAAGGTGAAAACTCATCGAAAAACTCGGTGAACAGTGAAAGTAATGTGCATCGAGTTTGGAAGGGTTTGAAGGCTTCTCCTTCAATTCTAAGTTCACCAGGGTTTTGGTGAGGATGTTGTTATCATTATTGTATTGTTTGTTTATGTGAAGAGCCCTCAAAGAGGGCGGTTTGAGAAAGAGCCGAGAGTGTAAAGAGGGAGAGAGATGAGAGAGTTATGAGAGAAAGTGTGCGTGTTTTTCAGAAAAGAAAAAAGGAATGAGGTCACGGGGAGGGAAAAAGGAGGAAACATGTGGGCCCTAGTGATGCACAAAACAAGGTCACTAAGGACGAAACACGAAAGTATCCAAAAACGTTCAACATTTCGAACGTAAAATCTTCGTTACAAAACCAATTTCAAATCCGTTCACGCTTAAGCGTTCATGGTGATGAGTACGATAAGAATAAATTAATAAAATTTGAAATAGGCATTTTGATGAGATGGTCAACGAAAGTTAACTTAAGGGTAAATTGGTAATTTCATAAGCCCGACAATATGAAAATACAACAAATTAGGGATGAGTTTCACATTTATCTCCCTGGTTCTAATTTATGTTACCAATCATATATATTCTCTCATAGATAATTCTTATATATGTTATCACTCATACATATTCTATCATACACGTTGTTGTTTACGTGTAGACATGAAGATGTTTCTCTTACACACCCCGCCATAGGTTACTTGTAAAGGATGGTTCACGATGCAGTATTGATAGACGCATATTTATGCGACTTAGTTAACTAGTTTTCTTGCATTTACGTTATTAGTTCTTAGTTATTTTAGTACTTTAAGCCATTTTCGTGTGTTTGTAGGTCCAAAGGGCTAAGGTAGCAAGAAAGTGCATTTTGGTGCATTTTGGAACAGTTTTGAGCTTGTAATGGATTACATATGATATGAGCAAGATGGATGGACGAATTTGAAGACAAAAGAGGCTAAGAACATGCTAAAAATCTGGTGAAACAAATACAAGTTGCAAGAAGGGATAAATTTCTAAAAGGATTGGCCAAAACTTCACTCAAAACACATCAATGCCGTGACTTTTACTTCCACCTCCACCAGAAATTTGAGTAATGATGCAATGCTTAAATCACCATGACATGTGAGTGGATGATGCAATGCTTAGCTAACCATGACATGTGAGTGGATGACTCAAAACCTACCCCAACAACAATTCCCACTCAATGCCGTGACTTACCTACCCATTCCACCAGAAATTTGTGCTTAAACAAGTCCATCATCTCCCTATAAATACCATGCAGCAACCTCATTGAAATCATCCAGAAATTAACCATTCTCCAAGCCTTTCCTTGCCTCTCCTACATATCTAAACCCCTTCCCATCCATTCCTCCAAATAACCAACCCTTCAACATCATTCCAACCTTGTTGTGGCGGCAAGGAGAAGGAGAAAAGTCCTTGGACGCGCTTGCTATCCAACATGGATCGTTGGAACGTTTAGGTGCTTTCTTCCCTTTGTTTTTCAATGGTTAAATTTGTTTATCTTTGTTTTGTAATAATGAGGAACTAAACCCCCCTAGCCAAGGGGGGGATTCAAAACCATGTTTATGCTTGCTATATGATTTGATTACTTCCAATTGCGTTTCTTGAATTGTGAATTCAATTTACTTATCCGTTCGTATAAAAACTAATTTGTGTATGTTGGTTGAGAGTGCACGCTTAATTTTCATGCATGAATTTGACGCTAGAATATAAGGGAGTTTCACCTAATCGTTATGAACTTATATTCACAAGTAGTGAAGGTTGCTAGTCACAATCACGTTAAGTAAATTCTTGGCATAAGTTTCATGCAAATCATAGTAACGAGTGCCTCGTCAATGCTTATGTTTTTCATAGAACTTAATGATTCTTGCTTGTATCTCTATTATGCAATTCATGTAGGGAACTTGTAGGGAATGTTTTGGGTTGTCGTATGCAATCATCCAATCTAATAACTTGTTGAAAAACTGAGAGTTAATTAGTGCAATTCACGGTTAATTTGGGGCGTTGAGTATTCATAACTTATCGAAGAGCAATTGGAAATCATTTTGTATGCAAGCAAGACATGTGTGGAGAAGAACCCCTTAGCTAGCCTTCCATTATCCATTCGACCCAAATTTGTTTAAAATCTATTTAAGTTTTTAGTTTATTCGTTTTTACTTTCAACTTCACCAAACTCAAATCCCCCTTTTACTTTCTTGTTTTAAAATCTTTTGTTTACATTTTTAACTTTGTTTCTTTTTGTTTTTGAGTCAGTTTAGAGGTTTTAGCAAGCCCTCCTAATCCCCGGTTTAGAACGATCCCTACTTACATACTTTGCTACAATTGTCAAAAAGAGGGTTTAATTTGTGTGTCAAGTAATTCTCGCATCAAATTTTGGCGCCGTTGCCGGGGATTAGCAACTTTGCTAAATCCCCATTGTTTCTTTTTATTTCTTTTTTGTGTGTTTTAATTTTAGTTTTAATTTTATTTGATTTTGTTTATTTCAGGTACTAGTTTATGACTCGTAGTTCTCAACCAGTTCGTGCACACATATCGGAGTTTGACGACAATTTTGAACGAACTTTTAGAAGGAAAAGGAAAGAACCAGAACCTAATCCACCTAGTTCTAGTTCTGAATCCGAATTTGAAGAAAAGGAGGAGGCAAAAAAAGACATGGAGGTGGACAATCGAACAATCAAAGAACTTTCAGCCTCGGGATTGGACAATGCCGCGCCTCTATGTATCCAATACCCCGCAGCAGCCCGAGGAAAGACAGAAGAATTTGAATTAAAGTCAAGCTTGTTACACCACATTCCGAAGTACCATGGGTTGTCCATGGAAGATCCTAACAAACACTTGAAAGAATTCGAGGTAGTGTGTTCGAGCATGACCCCCGTCAATGTCGATGGGAGTATTTTGAAGATGAAAGCCTTCCCTTTTTCTCTCTTGGAAAAGGCGAAGGATTGGTTGTACGAATTGGCGCCCGGAACCGTCACATCATGGGAAAGCATGAAACGGGCCTTCTTGGAGAAGTTTTTCCCAACTTCTCGAGTCATCCTCCTACGGAAAAGGATAAGTGGAATTCAACAAGAGGAAGGTGAATCTTTTCCTACTTATTATGAACGTTTTAAATCTCTTGTTGCTTCTTGTCCACAGCATCAGATGAAGGAGGAACTTCTTTTGCAATACTTCTACCAGGGGCTACTACCTATCGAACGTCAAATGCTAGATGCCTCGGCGGGAGGAGCCTTGGTGGACAAGACCCCCACGGCAGCAAAGACTTTAATTTCCAACCGTACGTTGAATGCTCAACAATACGAAGGCGTTGGACAAAGGAGTAACCCACGACCACATCAAGTCAATGAGGTAAGTGCCATAACCGAACTTCAAAATCAAATGGCTAACCTTACTACTTTGCTTTCTCAGGTAGTGGAAGGTCCAAAAGTGCAAAACGTGGCAGCTTGTGGCGTGTGTTCCATGCAAGGCCACCTTACGGACAAGTGCCCACAGTTGATAGAAAATGGAGGGTGGGAGACCCTCAATGCCGTGGGATTTGACAACCAATACCAACCAAGGAATGACCCCTTTTCCAATACTTACAATCCCGGTTGGCGTGATCATCCAAATTTCAAATGGCGAGAACCCCAATAAGGCCAACAACAAAGCGGATTTAGGCAACAACCCCCGGGTTTCTATCAAAAGCCGTTTGCACCAACTCAACCCCAAGCACAACCTGCCCAAAAATCAAGTTCGTCTATTGATAATGATCAAATTTTTAATTTACTAACTTCTATGGCGCAGGGAATGCAAAATAGGGACAAAAAGGTGGACGAGTTGGAGAAACAAGTAGGGCAAATTGCCGAGTTCATGGGGCAGTTTCGAGAGCAAGGCAAGTTGCCTAGCTCAACCATTGCAAATCCAAAAGGAGGCTTTGAAACCGTCAATGCAATCATGTTGAGAAGTGGTACACAGGTTGGAGCCAAACCAAAATCATCCAAATCAAGTCATGATGAGGATGAAAAGTTGCTACAAGAGGAAGCACAGGGACCAAAACTCACGGCCAATGATGAACAATCCTTGCCACCACCATCTATCCCTCCTAAGCCGTCCCAAACCACCAAGGTAAGTCCAAATTTGACTTTTTCTAGTTCCATTCCACTAAATGTGCCCTTTCCTGGCAGGTTTAGGCAATCAAAGAAGGAAGAAGCCGAGAAGGACATTCTAGAGACCTTTCGGAAAGTTCAAGTCAATATTCCGCTCCTTGATGCAATTAAGCAAGTCCCGAGGTATGCTCAGTTTTTAAAAGAACTTTGTACATCAAGGAGAAGGATTTCGAACAAAGAGGTGGTCCAAGTAAGTGAGAATGTTTCTGCCATGTTACAAAGGAAATTACCCCCTAAATGCAAAGATCCGGGTAGTTTTACAATTCCGTGCGTTATTGGCAAGACTAAGTTTGAACAATGCATGTTAGACTTAGGGGCTTCGATTAATGTTATGCCATACTCTATTTATGCATCTATGAACTTAGGTGAGCTTAAAAACGATGGTGTGATTATTCAATTAGCCGATCGTTCTAATGCATATCCAAAGGGTGTTTTGGAAGATGTGTTGGTGCAGGTGGGAAATTTGATTTTTCCAGCGGACTTTTACGTGCTTGACATGGAGGATTCACCCTATTCTACCCCATTGCCGATACTATTAGGGCGGCCCTTCATGAAGACAGCCCAAACCAAGATTGATGTGGCTAAGGGAGAGTTAACGATGGAGTTTGGTGATGAATTGATTAAATTCAAAGTTCCTGAATATGTTAAGAATCCTCATGATGTTCGTTCTTGTTTTGCAATAGATGTGATTAAACATGTGGGGAAGGAACATTCATGCGCACCAATCAAGAAGGATGTCCCTAGATGCATCATCGAAAAGGGTATTGGAGTGGAGCATACAAAGCATGTCATGGAGGATGTACCCCTCCATGCCGTGGCACCTAGTCAAGCTTAAACGGAGGTACCGTCCAGCTGGAAGACGTTAAAGAAAGCGCTTCGTGGGAGGCAACCCATGCATTCGACAAAGGAAGGCCTAGAGAGCACTCCAATTCCAGATTTGCGTTCCTAAACCCTTCTCTTTGTTGTTTAATTAGTTTCTGCCATATTTAGTTTGTTAGTGTTTGTTTGTTTGTTTATGTGTTTTTGTGTTAGTTATGCTTTGAAACATTGAGGACAATGTTTGGTTTAAGTGTGGGGGGGGTAACCAAAGTGTTTTGATGCAAATTCGTAGGGTTTTCTCACTCATACTTCCCAATGTTGTTTCTTGCTGTTTTTAGGTGTTTTTAGGCTGTTTTGGTGAGTTTTAGTGTGTGCTGACTTATAACTCCGAAAATCACATAAAAATTTGAAAAATTGCTTTGCAAAACCCAAAAAGAGTTGTTTTTGTGTGTTTGTTTGTGTCTTAGGGTACCTTCCAACACAATGATGAGGATTTGGTTTGTAATTTCATGGTTGTTAAAGAGAGTGATTAACATGGATGAAAGTTTGATTTACTCTTTGTTTATGCTTGGTTGTGGTTATAACTTATGAATTTACATGCAATCTTAAAGGAAAAATCAGTTTTTGTAACATGCTTGAAGGAAAGAACTCAAACTAACGCTACAACCTTGTGAGACTTGAGCCTAAACGTTTATTTGGAGAGTTAATAATCTGTGATTTATTGTTTTCTAAGTCGTTGCATGATCTCATTATTCTTTGCTTGGTTACTACTTAGAAGGCGTTTCATCATTTAGTTCCAAATGCTAGAACTCATACCCATTTCATTCAAAGCATGTCATTGATTTGCATAACACATATTCAAGATAAAGTTGTGTAGTGACCACCACCATAACCAAAAAGCCGTGAATCTCCTATGTCATTATGTTTTGTACGTTTTAATCCCGTTGAGCTTTGTGAGCCTTTTCTTTGTAAACCCACATTACCCTCACCTAGCTTAGATTAGGACCATCCATTAACCTTGTTCTTAAAGCGTAGTAAAGCATGATTCAAATTGAATTCCTTTGTGGCAGAAAACAAGTGTGGGGGAAGTGTTTTTCATAAGGAATTATGTGCCATAGGCACGGGTAAAAAGAAAAAAAAAAAAAGAAAAGAAAAATGTGAAAAGAATGCGAAAAGAGTTGAAAAGAAGTGAAAAAGAGTTCTAAAGTGTTGTTTGATGAAGAAGGGGTCCAAAACAATGAATTCGACCCTAAGGAGTTGTTTAAATCTTCCCCTTGTGTTTTAAAGCTAATTTCTGCAATCTAAGTAAATTCTAAGTCTCAATTTCATTACTTTGCTTACTATCACTTTAAGAACGTTTGTTTTCCTTATCCTTTCTTTGTTAGCCAATACCCCAAGCCCCGTTACAACCCTTGACTTCTATCTTGAGTGTTATGTGTTTCAATTTGTGGAGATTGAACTTGGTATGAGCATATGGTCACTAGTTTTCGCATCTAAGTAGTAGCATTCCATTCATGAGATCATATCTCAACATGCTTATTAACTCTAGAAATTGTGTTCTTTGTTATACATATATGTGAGCATTCGTTTTTATATCTACATCAATTCTCTCACATATAACTAGTATAGGGTGTGTAGTTAGAAAATCTGAGTGAAAATAGAGTGCGTATCTTGTAAGGATTGAGGGAATTCTCTAAGGCATGTTACTACATTCAAAACATTGTTTTAATTGGTTAATTGTGAATTAGTAAGTAGTGACTATGATTAAGTATGTGCTTAAGTGTTAAATTGACTCAATTATGTGGGAATGATAATCTTTAACATGTCATGTGCATTGGAAATCCCTAAGGCAAATGTTGGAAGGTTAGGTTATGTTTTATTTGTTTTATTTTGCTCGAGGACTAGCAATAGCTAAGTGTGGGGGAATTTGATAGACGCATATTTATGCGACTTAGTTAACTAGTTTTCTTGCATTTACGTTATTAGTTCTTAGTTATTTTAGTACTTTAAGCCATTTTCGTGTGTTTGTAGGTCCAAAGGGCTAAGGTAGCAAGAAAGTGCATTTTGGTGCATTTTGGAACAGTTTTGAGCTTGTAATGGATTACATATGATATGAGCAAGATGGATGGACGAATTTGAAGACAAAAGAGGCTAAGAACATGCTAAAAATCTGGTGAAACAAATACAAGTTGCAAGAAGGGATAAATTTCTAAAAGGATTGGCCAAAACTTCACTCAAAACACATCAATGCCGTGACTTTTACTTCCACCTCCACCAGAAATTTGAGTAATGATGCAATGCTTAAATCACCATGACATGTGAGTGGATGATGCAATGCTTAGCTAACCATGACATGTGAGTGGATGACTCAAAACCTACCCCAACAACAATTCCCACTCAATGCCGTGACTTACCTACCCATTCCACCAGAAATTTGTGCTTAAACAAGTCCATCATCTCCCTATAAATACCATGCAGCAACCTCATTGAAATCATCCAGAAATTAACCATTCTCCAAGCCTTTCCTTGCCTCTCCTACATATCTAAACCCCTTCCCATCCATTCCTCCAAATAACCAACCCTTCAACATCATTCCAACCTTGTTGTGGCGGCAAGGAGAAGGAGAAAAGTCCTTGGACGCGCTTGCTATCCAACATGGATCGTTGGAACGTTTAGGTGCTTTCTTCCCTTTGTTTTTCAATGGTTAAATTTGTTTATCTTTGTTTTGTAATAATGAGGAACTAAACCCCCCTAGCCAAGGGGGGGATTCAAAACCATGTTTATGCTTGCTATATGATTTGATTACTTCCAATTGCGTTTCTTGAATTGTGAATTCAATTTACTTATCCGTTCGTATAAAAACTAATTTGTGTATGTTGGTTGAGAGTGCACGCTTAATTTTCATGCATGAATTTGACGCTAGAATATAAGGGAGTTTCACCTAATCGTTATGAACTTATATTCACAAGTAGTGAAGGTTGCTAGTCACAATCACGTTAAGTAAATTCTTGGCATAAGTTTCATGCAAATCATAGTAACGAGTGCCTCGTCAATGCTTATGTTTTTCATAGAACTTAATGATTCTTGCTTGTATCTCTATTATGCAATTCATGTAGGGAACTTGTAGGGAATGTTTTGGGTTGTCGTATGCAATCATCCAATCTAATAACTTGTTGAAAAACTGAGAGTTAATTAGTGCAATTCACGGTTAATTTGGGGCGTTGAGTATTCATAACTTATCGAAGAGCAATTGGAAATCATTTTGTATGCAAGCAAGACATGTGTGGAGAAGAACCCCTTAGCTAGCCTTCCATTATCCATTCGACCCAAATTTGTTTAAAATCTATTTAAGTTTTTAGTTTATTCGTTTTTACTTTCAACTTCACCAAACTCAAATCCCCCTTTTACTTTCTTGTTTTAAAATCTTTTGTTTACATTTTTAACTTTGTTTCTTTTTGTTTTTGAGTCAGTTTAGAGGTTTTAGCAAGCCCTCATAATCCCCGGTTTAGAACGATCCCTACTTACATACTTTGCTACAATTGTCAAAAAGAGGGTTTAATTTGTGTGTCAAGTAATTCTCGCATCAAGTATACATCACACCTTTCCTTCTTTAGAACTATACATGTGATTTGATTCTCCTCCCCTGGAGATATGTAAGCAGTCAGATCTGGATTCAATCACACCCTCCAATCAACCTCATTCTCCCATCGCTATGTCCATGGGTAATTTTGACTGGATTTTGCTTCTGTCCTCAAATGTACGCAAATTTGGTTCCATCAATTATGTTGTTTCAGAATTTTTGTTCAACAACTATAGGCACAAATGTGGTTCAATCTTGAAAACAAGGAATCATTCACAATGCATGAATGTTGGAACATTATGAAGCATACTCCGAAGTACAAAGTTCAGCTTAGTGGTCCATGAGTTCAATTGAACATAGCTCTTATAACGAATTAACTACTGAAGAATTTTGAAACCTCGTCCTTGATTTATCATATTTTATACTATCGAATTTATGAAATTACCATTGTACCTTTGAGTTGACTTTCGTTGACCATCTCGTCAAAATGCATAGTCTTAATTTAATTAATTTATTCACATCGTACTCATCGTCATGCACACGTAGGTGCGAATGGATTCGAATTCGGATGTATAAGGAAGATTCTGCATTTGAACCGTCGAACGTTTTCAGATATTTTATGTTTCGTCTTATGGATTCTTAGATTGTGAACCAATGGGACCCACTTGGGATTCTTGTCCCTTTAGCCTTACCCTATCCGGATACCCTCTTATACTTTTCAGATTTTTCCTATTTCCTTTTATAACATTCTTTCTCTCTCTTCTCCTTACTTTCTCTCCTTTCCCTTTTAACTCTCCCCGTGCCCTCTCTTTGCGATCTCCTTCTTCTCTCTCTCTGAGTTCACTCTCACAACAATAACAACCCCAAGACTCAAGGCTTGGACATTGGACCTCGAAACCCCATGCCAAACTCGACACTTGACAGTCACGGTGCACCTTCCCTCGACGAACTCCAACGACTTTCGTGACTTTTTCAACATGGGTAAGTTCCTAGAAACCCTTGAGATGTGTTTTAAGGTTAGATCAAGGCTTGTTGTAAGTTATTTAAGCTTGTTAAATGTAGTAATAGCTCGGAGTAAGTTTTCCCCAGTTTTCCGATAGCACCGCCACTTTCGAGCCGTTTTTCGGTCAACCCACGATGAGTTAGCCATTTTATGAGATACCATTCTCTTCATCTCATTAAGAACTACAACTTTTGTTTTTGTATTACTTGATTTGGTAGAGTATTGAAGAAGTTATGAGCGTTTGAAGGTTTGCCTAGAAACAGGCCGATCCACAGCTTGAAATCGGGTCGACCCGACCTAATAACCCTAAAACCATGATCCAAACCCAACTGCTACCCGGCCCAAACCTTTGGGCCATGCTACCGGGCCAACTTAGAGACCCAGCCCATTAAGCCAAGCCCAAACCCAAACCTTTGGCATAACCTAGATTCCAGTTAGTGCGTGGGTTCGTGCATAGGCCTGCGTATGGGCATGCGTAGGCACCTGTCTTGGCCTGTGCATGGAGCATACGTGCCTCCATTAGAGGTACTGTTCTCCATCGCCATCCACGTCGGCAATGCCGGTAACTTTTCCGGCCAATTTTTCAACAACCCAACTCGGCGCGTGGGGGTACCTGAGGCTACCATTTAGGTTTTTCAACTTCCTGAATCCTCTTATGACATCTGTTTCCCGAAATTCAATCGTTTTAGTATAGTTTTATTAATTGGTCCCTTTATGTGCTTAGGTGCCTTTGTTAGTGGCGTCTTTGTCCTCCCTAGTTCGCACGACTCTTCGACTACGGAGTATCTGTGAGTGGACCCCTTCCAAATGCATGATTTTACTATTAGAAATGGATACATGAAAGACATGATTTTATATCTACGTTTTATGAAACGTTTATGAGTAAATTAGATTTACGCTTTATGAAATATCATGCTTCACTGGATTTATGCTTGTTGAGATATTCATGAATATGATTTAAGATATGATGTTCGAGCTATTAAGCTCTATTGAGATATATACATATATTTTTGGAAATATTATGTTCATGTTTTTATTGTGCTTATTCAGTGGTTACTCATACTATGTGCCTATGGGCGAATGATATTTATATATGGCTTCGGTCGGGTGCTGTTAGGGCCTACGGGTGAATAAAGATACATATATGGCTTCGGTCGGGTGATGTAAAGGCCTAAGGGCAAATGAAGGCCTTTGGACGATTCTAATACCACTACTAAGCACACTATATATGATATATGTTTTATGAAGTTTTATGGCATGCTAGGGTTTTCAGAAAACCTATTACCTATTATACTATTGAGTTTTCATAAACTTTGGGGGTTAGTACATTGATGAATAACTGTTTTAGTATTACTTATATATCAACTTGGTCCACTCATGTTTTGTTTTGCGCCCCCTTAGGACCTAGGAACGAGGCATACGATCCGAGCTACGAGGCATTCCCATACCAGTGAATTTGTGTCATTCTCTCCGCTTGGACATTCTTGTAATATCACTTTCTGTTACACCTTCTACTTGTGTTTGTACCATACTTGACCAATCTCGAAACTATTAAGCACTGGTCAACGTTATACCGTCAAGGACCCAAAAGAGTTTTCCTCCAACCAGGAGGCCAATCACAGCGCAACACGTGTCGACATCAGAAGCAAATCACAACACGACACGTGTCAATGTCAGAATGAAACTAGAAACTCTCTTCTATAAATAGAGATCATTCTCTCATAATATTTCCTAATGTCATTTGTACTAAATCATTCACTAGTACTCACTAAAGGAGAGCTTGAACCTATGTAATTGTGAAAACCCTTCACAATTAATGAGAACTCCTCTACTTTGTGGACGTAGCCAATCTGGGTAAACCACGTACATCTTGTGTTTGCTTCCCTGTCCTTATCCATTTACATACTTATTCACACTAGTGACCGGAGCAATCTAGCGAAGGTCACAAACTTAACACTTTCTGTTGTACCAAAGTCTTCACCGATTTTGTGCATCAACATTTGGCGCCGTCTGTGGGAACGACACTTAGTCCCACTCTCTTCAGCTTTGTCAAGCTGGTTTCCACCATTCGTAGACTCTCTTTTGACCAGGCATCCCTCTCCAATATGGGGAGCGAAGGAAGCCACATCACACAGTTGACACCCTTCTTGCACCTAGTGCGAAGCAACGAAAGAAGGAAGGAAATAGGGTTGCTCTTCAAGCTAAAGTCAATGAGCTAGAAGCTCAAAAAAACAAGATAGCAATGAAGAATAAGGTCCTCCAGGAGCAGTATGAGAAGCTCTTTGAGACGCTCCACGAAACTATGCGTACTCAAACACTCGAGTTTGTTGCCCTTGTGGACATCAACCATCATCTGGGTGCCCTCCAACACGGAGGGTCACCTTCCTTCGACATTGGTATCCCTGATGAGGAGCGAGCTAATCATCAAAACATTGATCAACATGAGACTTCTCTCAACCCAGCTGCTTCGACCCGAAGCAGGAGAAGTGGAGGAAGACACCTCCTTGTAGAAGGGTTGGAAGGATCGAAAGTAGTTTATCGTGACTGCCGAGACTTCCTAAAGCAACGTCGAGAGAATCCCCTCCACATATGCTCGAAGATCAATGACCCAAGGGTTTCTAAAAGACTCGGTCCCTTCCCACGACCTAGGCTAGCTGCCAATTTAGGGAAGGAACGACATGTCCTAGAAGAACATAAAGGTACAGGCGACTCTGAGGTATTCTGACAGACTCGCCCTAAAAGTCAGTAGGTGAGTCCAAGGAAAAATCACATGCCCTTGCTCAAACTTTCCTACTTCCAAGAGGCGATAAAGACTTACGAAAGAAAATCCCAGTGGTACATGACTCCACTCAAGACCCCCTTGTCCTACAGCTCATTGAGGAAGTAAACAAGTTGAAGGCCGAACGTCAGGCCGAGATACCTAACTAGAACCAACCCAGGCCTGGCCCTCTCACAAGGAGGATCATTGACACCCCCATTCAAGCGAAGACAAAACAAAAGCTTGGTTTACAACTCTATACTGGAAGGGAAGACCCAATTGAATACCTTAACCTCTTTGAGTCCACCATGGCATATCGGATGCACAACGACGAAGAACGATGTTTTCTCTTCCCCTCTACCCTCTCTGGCGGAGCTCTAAACTGGTATTGCCATCTTCCACCTGAGACAGTAGACTCGTTTGAGGAACTGAGGAAACTGTTTGTCTCTCAACACATCATCCAGACCGATCGCTTGCATTTTACAGATGACTTGTACACTATTCGCCAGAAGCCAGACGAGTCACTACGAGAGTATGCAGGTTGTTTCAGCCATGAGTATTCTCGCTGTGCTGAGGCAGATGACAAGACCGCCCTCAAAGCCTTCACAGCAGGCCTACGTGATTGTTTCTTCAAGTACATGATCAATGCCAACACTTGGAAGACTTACTCTGAGGTGATGGCACAGGCTTACAACCATGCCTCCGCCGAGACAATGACATATCAAGGGAAACCCCTCACAACCAACCCTTATCAACAAGTAGGGAGTGGAAGCCAGATCCAACCAAATGAGAAGACATCGACCTTCTAAACGGCAGCGGTACCTCCCTCTGCCTTACTTAAATACTTTGCCAAGTCAACAGACATATCAATCTCAGGGCAAAAGGAAAGATTTTCATCCTCACCAGTCTCATTTTGGTAAAAGGAGTAAGGGACACTACCGCGATAACCAAGGGTATCGCCATGATAATCCTTGACCTTAGGCAGTCAACACAGCAGGTCAAACACGTGTCAGGACAACCCATACCCTAAGGTATGAGGCATACACACCTTTGAAAACCACATGCGTGGCCATTTACCCCAGCATAGCACACCTGATACCGAAGCCAAAGCCAAGGCACTCGGATTACAAGCCCACGAAGAACACGGGCATATTTTGCTGCTACCACGAGCATAACTGCCATGACGGCGAGAAGTGTATCACCCTTCGTGATCATATTGAAGCTTTGGCACATGAAGGAAAAATTGATCAATTCTTCATTCACCCTCCAAGGGTAACAGTAACCAACGCCAGGTGAATGTGATATATTCCATAAGTGGTGGCACACGCATATCTAAATCTTCCAACAGGGCCATGAAAAATAACGAACGAGCTTTAAGGTCTGGCCACCAAGTGTTTCACGTGGAAGACATCAAGGGAGGTAAGCATCAAAAGCCTAACTAGGATCCAATATGTTTCTACCTCGAGGAAGAAAGAGGTATCATCTACCCTCACAACGACCCACTGATCGTGGAAGCTCACATAGCCAACTTTGAAGTACGACGAATCCTGGTAGACACGGGGGCTTCGATCAATATCATGTTTGCCGAAGCTTTCAGGGCACTTAATGTAGCTGAACACTTGCTCGATCGCTCGATTTCCCCTCTGATAAGCTTTTTCGGTGATATCGTGCAACCTTTGGGGAGCATACACTTACCTTTCACCATTGGTATAGGCCTTGACACAGCTACCATTACCACTAACTTCCTGGTGGTTGATTGCCCAACGACATACAATGTCATATTCGGACGCACAAGCATCAATGATCTCAAGGCCATGGTATTCACACATATGTTATGGATGAAATTTCCAACCCCCTATGGCAATGGTTACATCAGAAGAGATCAACTTAGTGCACGATCATGTTACAACACTTCGGTCAAGCAACAACACCTGCCTGTGCCCAAGGAAACCCTTTCTATACATGACCAAGTCATAAAGACCAGCCCAGACGAAGCCAACTTGGATCTTCATGGTGGCAACAGTCAACCCGACGATCCTCGAGATGACTTTTTCACCCAGCAAGCACAACCCGATGAAGAGTTGGAGAAGGTCTCTATCTCAAAAGGTTATCCGGATCGCATGGTGAAGATTGGCACCACCTTGTCACCACCCATGCGGTTGACATTGATCTCTTTTTTGCAAGAGAATAGGGAGGTCTTCGCCTGGTTATACGAGGACATGCCAGGTATCTCTCCCGATATCATCTGTCATCGCTTAAGTATTGACCCCAAGACCAAGCCAGTGAGACAGAAGCGAAGATCTTATGACGCTGAACGGTACAAGGCAATGAAGGCAGAAGTTGAAAAACTCAAAGGCATAGGTTTCGTCCGCGAAATCAATTATCCAACGTGGGTAGCAAATGTTGTCCTTGTTAA
This sequence comes from Malus sylvestris, assembly GCF_916048215.2. Taxonomy (NCBI): domain Eukaryota; kingdom Viridiplantae; phylum Streptophyta; class Magnoliopsida; order Rosales; family Rosaceae; genus Malus; species Malus sylvestris. The sequence goes on along the minus strand of NC_062270.1, from coordinate 36,205,089 downwards.
GAAGAATCCGACCAAGGAAAGTCTCCTGCTCCAAAAGGTCTTGTGGAGAATGTGTGTCGATTACACCGACCTAAACAAAGGATGCCTGAATGATAGTTTTCCTCTTCCTCTCATAGACAGACTTATAGACTCTACGGTAGGGTGTGAACTTCTGAGCTTCATGGATGCTTACTCAAGATACAACTAAATCCTCATAAACCCTCCAGACCAAGAACACACAGCCTTCACTACTGACAGATGACTATATTGCTATAAAGTCATGCCTTTCGGCCTAAAGAATGCAGGAACGATTTATCAGAGACTGGTCAATTCAATGTTCGCCGAACAGATTGGGAAGAGCATGAAAGTTTACGTTGATGATATGCTAGTTAAGAGCAAACACGCTGACCAACACATCACCAACCTATCTGAAACTTTCACCATTCCGAAGAGGTATCGAATGAGGTTGAACCCCAACAAATGTGCCTTCGGCATAAGCTCTGGCAAATTCTTAGGTTTCATGATAAGCCAACGAGGCATTGAGGCTAATCCCGAGAAGATCAAAGTAATCCTCGACATGAAGGAACCGGTAACTTCAAAAGACATCCAGAGCCTTACTGGCAAGGTGGCAGCCTTAACTAGGTTCATTTCTAAGGCCACAGACAGATGTGCTCCTTTTTTCAAAGCATTTAAGGGAAGTAAGAAGTACATTACATGGACTGATGAATGTGCTGAGGCATTCAAGAACCTCAAAGACTACATGAGTCAAGCCCCTCTGCTTTCCAAACCTGAGGTTGGTGACACTTTCATTATCTATCTGTCGGTATCGGCTTCAGCAGTAAGTTCTGTTCTTATTCGAAATGATGGTAATGTCGAACGGCCTGTCTACTACGCTAGCAAGGCCTTACAAGATGCAGAGACACGATACTCCAACATTGAGAAATTGGCTCTATCATTGGTCATGTCTGCTCGAAAACTTCGCCCTTACTTCCAAGCACACTCCATCATCATGCTTACCAATCATCATCTTCGACAAATACTCCAAAGTCATGCCATTTCCGGGCGAATGATCAAATGGGCGATAGCATTGGGTGAGTTTAACATCTCTTACCAACCAAAGCCAGCTGAAAAGGGCCAAGCAGTGGCAGACTTAATCGCCGACTTCACATATCTTGTTGACATTGTTTCTATGCCTAAAGAAGTGGTTTCATTACCCTCGGAAGCTCAGAAAATAGAACCAACAGCCCCAGCATGGAGTCTATATGTTGATGGCTCGTCCAACCAACAAGGTTGTGGAACAGGACTAATCCTTACGATCCCTGACAAAGTGGCAATAGAGTATGTTATTCGTTTCAAATTCAAGGCGTCGAACAATGAGGCCGAATATGAAGCCCTCTTAGCAGGCTTACGTTTGGCCAAACACCTTGGGGTTAAACGAATTGATATCTTTAGTGACTCCCAATTGGTGGTTAACCAGGTCACCAACAACTTTGATGCTAAGGATAACTCTATGGCAGCATATCTGGCACAAACACAATTGTTGCTCCAACACTTCCACTACTAGATCACCCAAATTCCTCGAGCGGTAAACAGTCATGCAAATGCTTTGGCTCGCCTTGCCTCAGCGGTGGAAGACAAGATTGGGAGAAAAATTCAAGTCGAATTGTTGGCAGCACCAAGCACCATGGCTGCAGAAGTGTGCAACTTACAACATAGGGATAGTTGGATTACCCCGATTTATAGATTCCTTGCTCATAACACCCTTCCAAATGACAAAGTTCAAGCTAAGCAGATTCGATACAAGGCTACCCGTTACTTGATCATTAATGACCAACTCTACAAACGGGGTTTTAACCTACCATACCTAAGATGCCTTACGCTTGCAGAGGCGGAAACTGTCATTCGGGAAATACATGAAGGAGTATGCGGAGATGATGCTGGATCTCGATCCCTAGCACACAAGGCTTTTCGCCAAGGATGTTACTGGCTAACACTCCACCAAGATGCCATCAGAATATATCGCTCATGTGATAAGTGTCAACATTACGCAAATATTCCTCACTCCCCTCCCGAGCCGCTTACTCCCATGATCAGCCCTTGGCCTTTCGCCCAATAGGGACTTGATTTGATCGGCCCAATGCCTGCAGGGAAGGGCAAGGTCCGATATTCAATCGTTACAGTTGACTACTTCACAAAGTGGGCCGAAGTAGAACCCTTGGCAACCATTACTGAGGCAAAAATAGAAGACTTCGTATGGAAAAACATCCTTTGAAGATTCGGCATTCCTAATGCGATAGTCACTGATAACGGGCGACAGTTCGACAACAATAAGTTCAGGATGTTCTGCTCTAAGTTCAACATCAACTTATGTTTTGCCTCCCTAGCTCATCCCAAGTCTAATGGACAAGTTGAAGCTATCAACAAAATAATCAAGCGAACTTTGAAAACCAGCTTGGACAAGGCTAAAGGTTGTTGGCCAGAATTTGTACCTTAAGTTCTTTGGTCATACCTCACTTCGTATCAGACATCAACATGAGAAACCCCATTCTCACTTGCCTTTGGTATAGAGGCAGTTGTCCCAGTTGAGCTTGAGCAAGCAACGTTCCGAGTCCAGAACTACGTGCAAAGCGAAAATGACAAACAACTTACCCTCAACTTAGATCTAGTCGAGGAACACAGAAACCAGGCTCACTTGAGGAATGTCGCCTACAAGCAACGCATCTCCAACTACTATGACTCAAGGGTCAAACCTCATTCTTTCAAAGTGGGGGACTGGGTATTGAAAAAAAGATTACTCTGCGACAAAGTCCCGAGTGAAGGAACACTTAGTCCAAATTAGGATGGACCGTTTGAAGTTGTTGACATCAGTCGCCCTGCTCTTACAAGCTTAGAAGCTCCGATGGCAAGACCCTTGGCCATCTATGGAACACTGATCACTTGAAGTACTATTACAAGTAAACTCACATTGTACAAGTGTTAAGCTTTAGCCATTCGGCATCCTATGTAACGAAGACTATTTGGCATGAATTCAATAAAGAGGTGATTTAGACAACTCGATCCTAATCCTCTTACATTCCTAGCAATGAAACACTCGGGTTCAAAATTTCAACATGAATGCTTCCAACATGAAACAAAGTCTAAGTATATGTCAACAAGACTATACAAATAAACGAACAGCTTCACAGTATATTCGTTCAATCATACATTCCAACACATTCATACATAAGCCAACTGTGCTTTGAAAGGGTTCAACATATTTTGTGTCATTCGACACTTGCTACAATGTACCTAGACACCTTGCCCTTATTCTCACCAACCAAGTGATGACATGTGAAGAAGGAACTCATCTTCATGCCACCAACCAGGTGATGAAATGTATAACCTGTACTCTCCTTCATGCCACCAACCAGGTGATGACATGTACAACCCGTACTCTAATATCATTTGGCAACTTGCCACTCATGCCACCAACCAGGTGAAGAAAGAACTCATTTTCATGCCACCAACCAGGTGATAAAATGGACAACCCGTACTCTCCTTCATGCCACCAACCAGGTGATGAAATGTACAACCCGTACTCTAATATCATTTGGCAACTTGCCACTTATGCCACCAACCAGGTGAAGAAGAAACTCATCTTCATGCCACCAACCAGGTGATGAAATGTACAACCCGTACTCTCCTTCATGCCACCAACCAGGTGATGAAATGTACAACCCGTACTCTAATATCATTTGGTAACTTGCCATTCATGCCACCAACCATGGGAAGAAAGAACTCACCTTCGTGCCACCAACCAAGTGATGAAAGCAACTCACCATTCATTCCACCTACCAGAAGACGAGCGGTACAATTTGTACATGTGAACTCCTAGCATTCACAAATAATCAGAAACCCTTAAACTTGACAACTCAACTAGAGAAGCACTTATGCCCAACAAGAGTTATAGTCACCAACAAAGTCTTATTGCAAGCCAACAACAACTTCAGTGCATGGCATACGAAGATCAAGCTATTCAGCCCTCTTGCATCAGTTTCAAACATTTCCCCTCTGTAACAATGCAAACACTACAACTCGTAGAAAGCTTCACACACTCTTGATCAAGACAGTGTGAAGCAAAACCAATTTATGGTGCCAACAAGAGCTTCATCAAAGGAGTTCAACCCCCACAATTCTCAAAAGCTTCACACTCTTGATCAAGACAGTGTAAAGCAAAACCAATTTATGGTGCCAACAAGAGCTTCATCAATAGAGGGCAACCACAATTCTTAAAAGCTTCACACACTCTTAATCAAGACAATGTGAAGCAAAACCAATTTATGGTGCCAACAACAAGAGCTTCATCAATGGAGGGCAACCACAATTCTCAAAAGCTTCACATACTCTTGATCAAGACAGTGTGAAGCAAAACCAATTTATGGTGCCAACAAAAGCTTCATCAAAGGAGTTCAACCACAATTCTCAAAAGCTTCACACACTCTTGATCAAGATAGTGTGAAGCAAAACCAATTTATGGTGCCAACAAAAGATTCATCAATGGAGGGCAACTATAATTCTCAAACATTCGAAGCAAATTCAAGATTGTTCGAAGCAAATTCAATTTATATGGTTCATCCAAACCTTCGACTACTTCAAGGTGTGGCTTGCATCATAATCTCTTGCTCAACAGTGTGGAAGCAAAATTTGTATATGTTGTCTCTCCTACATCTTCAAATTTCTAGTTTCTTAAAAAAATAAAAAATAATAAAAAAAAGGGAAATTCAATAAAGCTTAATCAATGGAGGACAACTACAAATTCTCAAAAGCTTCACACTATCTTGATCAAGATAGTGTGAAGCAAAATCAATTCATGGTACCCAACAAAAGCTTCAACTCCAAAGCTTCACCTACAAAGCTTCAACTCCGAAGCTTCACCTACAAAAGCTTCAACACAAAAGCTTCACCCACAAAAGCTTCAACACAGAAGCTTCACCAACAAAAGCTTCATCAATGGAAGACAACTACAAATTCTCAAAAGCTTCACACTATCTTGATCAAGATAGTGTGAAGCAAAATCAATTCATGGTACCCAACAAAAGCTTCAACTCCAAAGCTTCACCTACAAAGCTTCAACTTCAAAGCTTCACCTACAAAAGCTTCAACACAAAAGCTTCACCCACAAAAGCTTCAACACAAAAGCTTCACCTACAAAAGCTTGACCCACAAAAGCTTGACCTATAAAAGCTTCACCCACAAAAGCTTCACCTAAAAAAGCTTTACTCACAAAAGCTTCACCCACAAAAGCTTGACCCATAAAAGCTTGACCTATAAAACCTTCACCTACAAAAGCTTCACCCACAAAAGCTTCAACACAAAAGCTTGACCCACAAAAGCTTCACCTACAAAAGCTTGACCCACAAAAGCTTCACCTACAAAAGCTTGACCAACAAAAGCTTGACCAACAAAAGCTTGACCCACAAAAGCTTCACCTACAAAAGCTTCACACTATCTTGATCAAGATAGTGTGAAGCAAAATCAATTCATGGTGCCCAACAAAACTTCAACCTCAAAGCTTCACCTACAAAGCTTCAGCACCAAAGCTTCAGCTACAAAGCTTTAATATATATATATTTTCCGAAATTCAAAAATTCAAAAATTCAAAAATTAAAAAATTTGAAAATTAAAAAAAAATCGAAAAAAAAAATTTGCCTAGGCCTCCTCTTCTTTGGGCCTAATAACTTTCATAACAAATATATATGAAGAAGGAGTTTTTGGCTACCATTTAGAAAGGAAATGCCTCATTCGTCAACTCCATCGACCGGAAACTTAGGGGACTCCTACCATATGATACTGCACCTTGATACTCAGAAGTTTCACGACCACTCAGTGACTTGGATTTTTCAAGTCTACAAATGAGAAGTTTTCCTCACTTGGGAAATTAAGGGAGCACTACCTCAACCTACATGCTTCACTCACAAAGCTTCAACATACAAGCTTCAACAAAAGGAAAAATTCAAAGAACTTAGTGAAGAAGGCCTTGGTGTATTTAACACAATACGTTGAAATGAAGCAAACTTGTTTATTGATATCTCCAATAAGTTACAAATATGTACATATACATGAATCAAAATAAACAAACAAGAAGGAACCTTCACAAAGGTTGCTCAGGAGAAGTCTTAGCAGTCGGCAGAGCCCCAGAAAGATGAGGCACCAGAGGGTGATTATTCGGAGCCTTAGTATTAGGCAGAACCCCAGAATGAAGCGGCACCGAAGGTTGATCATTTGGAGCTTCATTACGCAGTACAGCCTCAGAAGACGAAGGCAATAAATGCCTTTGGAACAAACCCACAAACCTCTGATGATCAAGTGAAATCTGACCATCAAATTCTTGCAGCTGGTCGTGCTTCCTCTTCATGTTTGTAGCATAGTCATGTGCGAGCCTGTGCAACTGTTTATTCTCATGCTTGAGCCCTCTGATCTCCTATTTGAGACTTATCACTTCAGCTGCCAATGATTCAACTTGGCGGGTTCGAGTAAATAGGCGTTGGGCTATATTAGACATAAAACCTGCACACTGAACACTGAGAGCCAGAGAATCCTTAACAGCCAACTCATCAGACCGTTTGGAAAGTAGTCTGTTATCTTTGGGAGTTAGAAGGTTCCTGGCCACCACCGCAGCGGTCATATCATTCTTCATCACAAAGTCCCAAACGGTAAGATGACCAGTAATGGATAAGAAGGATGGGCGCTATATGTTGTCTTGAGAAGGCATGGCTGTCTCTTCACCAAAGTTCAAGTCAAAACGACAGTCGAATGGGCCAGACATTCTCAGAAATGATGAAGGAGAAATAAGGTGCAATAAATCTCTGAAGTAAGGGGAAATTTCCTACAAGCAATAACTCTCTGAATGTACTTCTTGCACACAATTGGTGCCCTTATAAAAGAAAAGGCAACAAGGCCGTTGGTTCAAAAATCGAAGAGGCACCATTCTCCGAATTCCGAAGAGGCACCACTTTCCACACGCAACATCAGCTTCTTGGGTACCACATATAACTTTGCCAAAGATCTCTGACAAAGTTTAGACACATAAATTTTGAAGGTCCAGCTACCCTACTATTACCCATAAGGGTAAAGGAACAGCACCACTGCTTGATAACTAGAAAGTCCTAATGTGTGTTAACCTTCGTGGTCCGTGGCAAGGTAGACTGGTAAAAATACCCAACCTTTACTCACATTCGAGAAAACACTCCCAACAAGATTGCTTGCCCAAAAATTGAAGAGGCGCAGCTCTCCAAATCTCGAAAGCCAGACTCCCAACAGGATTACGTGCTCAAAAATCAAAGAGGCACCGCCCTTCGAATCTCGAGAGCAATCTCAAAAATCGAAGAGGCACCACTCTCCAAATCTCGAGAGCCAGACTTCCAACAGGATTACGTGCTCAAAAATCGAAGAGGCACTGCCCTCCGAATCTCGAGAGCCAGACTCCTAACAGGATTACTTTCTCAAAAATCGAAGAGACACTGCTATTCGAATCTCAAGAGTCAGACTCCCTACAAGATTACTTTATCAAAAATCGAAGAGACACTGCTCTCATAATCTCGAGAGCCAGACTCCCTACAAGATTACTTTATCAAAAATCAAAGAGACACTCATCTCCGAATCTCAAGAGTCAGACTCCCAACAGGATTGTTTTCTCAAAAATCGAAGAGGCACCGCTCTCCGAATCTCGAGAGCCAGACTCCTAACAGGATTACGTGCTCAAAAATCGAAAAGGCACCGCTCTCCGAATCTCGAGAGCCTGACTCCCAACATGATTACTTTCTCAAAAATCGAAGAGGCACCGCTCTCCGAATCTCGAGAGCCAGACTCCTAACAGGATTACTTTCTCAAATATAAAGAGGCATCGTTCTCTGAATCTCGAGAGCCAGATACCCGACAGGATTGCATGTTCGAAAACCGAAGAGGCACCACTCTCCGAACTTTAAGAGCCAGATTTCTTTGGATAAAGCTTGTCTGCAATCTTCACACACAACATCAGCTTTCCAGATACCACAGACCACTTTTTCAAAGTGCCCTGACAAAGTTAAAACACGTGAAGCTTGCAGCTCTCACTACATTGCTATGACCAAGAAGGGTAAAGGAATAACAATACTACTTGTTGTTAGGGAGGCTCCTATATATGTTGACCTCCATCCTCCACAGCCAGGCAGACCTACAAATAAAAAAAATGCTCAACTTTTCTTCACATCCGAGAGGGCACTCTCAGAAGAGTCTCTCGAAATACTCAGCTTCTTTTTCTCCTGATAATACCTCTGCAAACAAGCCATACCAAAGCAAGAGTATCTCATATCATCAGGGTTAAAAGCAAGAGTATCCCATATCATGTTTTTTCCCTGTCTTTTCCTTTGGCCTTATTCTTACCTGCAAGACAAAGAGAAAAAGAGCAATCAATCAGCACTTGGAATTAAGCTTCCAGTCAGGAAATGACTGCCTGGAACCCCTTGCCTGATTACTTACCTGGCATTGCTCTCGAGTACTCATCTTCAACATCTTATGCTTTCAGAGAAGATACCACATCTGCCTGAGGAACAGATAGGGCAAGTGAGAATGATACAATGAAGCATGTGGAGACAAGTGTAACAGAACGCGTTTCGATACATCCACTACTTTGTCAACAGCAAAAGTATCCCATATCATCAGGGTCGAACTGTAGACATCGAAATTTCGGTAAAATAAATGTTTATCAATAATTAAAATTTCAACGTTTATGTGTCACATAAATTTTACACATAACATGTGACTAAACGAAAAATCAAAATAAATCGGAAAAGTCATCAAACAGGACATGTGTCAACACCTGGCAGAAATGATTTATTTCATCTAATTATTTAAATCCAAAAAATCAAGTTTTGGAATTCTATAAATATGAGGCCAAGGCATTCATTTTAGACACCAATTCATAACCAATTCACCTTACATCACAACCTTGAAGCTTTGAAACTCCAAAGCTCCTAAGCAAATCCCGAAGGATCAAGAAAGCTCTCTTCGTTCTTCGTCAAATCCTCATTCAAAAGCAAGCTCCAACGGTCCTTGAAAAACTTCCACTAATTCAAGATCAAGCCCTCCCCCACGGCCCTTGAATAAAGTGTTCATCATTCATCATTCGTTCATCCCTAGATCAAGCCCCGACGGCCCTTTGGATCAACGACGTCAACAAATCCGCACAACTGTTTATCCCAAGATCAAGCCCCGACGGCCCTTGGGATCAACAACATCAAATCCACCCATTACAAAGATAGAATCAGAGGCTAAATTTGTAGAAGAGATTGTAACCCCTAAATCATCAATACAAATATTATTTTGTACACGTGTTCTTGTCTCGTTCATCGCAGGAATTTCCGTGTTTACAAATTTGGCACGCCCGGTGGGATCATCTCTACCTCTCATCTCTATCTTTGAATCCATAAAAAGCACAAATGGCATCAAAGAAGGCTCAAGTTGTTCTCGCAACCAATGCAAGGAACAAGAGCGTCATCATCGCAGGCAGTGTCACTTCGGGCGTCATAACTCGAAGCAAGGCAAGAGCTCTTTCTGCCGCCTCTTCCACCCCTGCATCAACTCCGCCGAAGGAACAAGAGCACTTGAGGCACGAACCTGTGATCACCCTGGCCTCGTTAAGGGCGCCAAGGAAGGAAAGCCCAAGGAAGTATTCTGGTTTCATGCTTTCCGATGCCGACTCAAGCAGCAACTCAGCCATGCAAGTCATGACTACTGGAGCGACTTCAATCGATGAGCAGTTGGCTCATATGAATGAAGCGATCGCAAGGCTAACACGGATTGTGGAAGAAAAATACCAGCAAATCGCCGCACTCGTCAACCAACTAAATGTAAAGCCCAACGTGAAAATCGAGCAAGGGGATGGTTTAGTAAAGAAGGAAAACGACGAGGATGAAAAGCCTCTGGTGGAGAAAATCGATGTGAAGCCGGAGCCAGGCCAAGCAGAGGCACTCATGACATCTCTTTCTATCTAACAACTGCAAGAGATGATCGCCAGCACCATCAAGGCACAGTACGAAGGAAGTTCACATGACTCCGTACTATACTCAAAACCCTACTCCAAGAAAATTGACGCGTTGAAGATGCCAAGGGGTTATCAGCCACCAAAGTTCATGCAGTTCGATGGAAAGGGAAACCCGAAGCAACACGTCGCCCATTTCATTGAGACTTGCAACAACGCGGGGACAGAAGGAGATTACCTCACTAAGCAGTTTGTACGCTCGCTGAAAGGAAATGTCTTTGAGTGGTACACAGACCTAGAGCCTGAGTCCATCAACAGTTGGGAGCAATTGGAAAAGGAATTCCTCAACCGCTTCTACAGCACCCGCCGCACCGTGAGCATGCTAGAGCTGACAAGCACAAAACAATGGAGGGATGAGCCAGTCGTGGACTACATCAACCGATGGCGCAATCTAAGCCTTGACTGCAAGGACAGGCTCTCGGAAATCTTTTCGATCGAGATGTGCGTCCAAGGCATGCAATGGGGGTTACACTATATCCTTCAAGGCATCAAACCACGGACATTTGAAGAGTTAGCCACCCGTGCCCACGACATGGAGCTAAGTATTGCCCATCACGGGAAGAAAGAGCCAATCACCGACTTCAAAAAGGATAAGGTGTTCTCCTCAAATGTAGACAAGACTGGGAAGAAGCCCCCCAAGGAAGCGTTCACCGTCAACACTACGCCCGTCAAGACCGCCTCCGCGCCTATCAAGATCTCCTCCAAAACCAAAGCAAAGGAGATAAAGAGAGGTGAGCCTCCTCGCACCTAAGAAAGGTACAAAAGCACCTTGAGGGAATTGGAGCAGAAGGCGTACCCTTTTCCTGACTCAGACATGGATGCAATGTTAGACGACTTGCTAGAAAAAAAGGTAATCGAGCTACCCGAATGCAAGCGGCCTGAAGAAATGAATCGCATAAACGATCCTAAATACTGCAAGTACCATCGAATCGTGAGTCATCATGTGGGTAAGTGTTTCGTCCTCAAAGAGCTCATCATGAAGCTAGCACAACAAGGGCGAATCGAGCTCGACCTCGAAGACACGGCCGCAACACATACTACTACAATTACATTTGGATCTTTCGATCCCGTACCTCTCCAAACAACACCTGACTGTTCCTATTAATGCTCAAGTTACACAATACCTTCTGCACAACCATCGCCGGGGGCAAACGAACATGATGCACATACCGAGGATGAAGAATGATGGACATTGGTGACCTACAAAAAAACAAGGAAACCAAAACCACAAGCCACAAGACCAAAGGTGGAACAAGTGAGAAAACACCGTCGCCGCAACAGTAGGAAGCCCAAAAGAAACGTAAAATTTGATAAGCCAACGTATGCTGGGGAACCTATGGAGCAAGAGCCACGCATTCCTATCTCCTTGCACGAGTACTTCCCGAATAACTTTTTCCAGCAGTGCACTATCGCTGCATGCCACATGGTCGAAGTAGAAATGGAAGAACCTTCAAAAGGCAAAGATATCACCATTGAGGGAGAAAAAACTCTCACGCTCGAAGAAGGTCTGCCAACACACTTTAGCATTGAGGAAGCGCTACGATTGCCAAATAAGATGCAAAGAGCATTAGCAGCGGTCTTGGAAAGTCCCAATGACCACGAAGCGCAAGAAGGCAAAGACGAAGGCTTGAAGCTTCGGCCACATGAATGTGTCATTGAGGACGTAATCCACTTCACCGATGAAGACTTACTGCTAGGATCCAAGCCTCACAACCGTCATCTCTTCGTCTCTGGGTACGTAAGGGAGCACAAAGTCAACCGCATGCTTGTGGACGGTGGATCAGCCATCAACATCATGCCAAAGTCAACAATGAATAAAATCGACATCAAGGCAGATGAACTGTCCCTAAGTCGTCTACTAATCCAAGGTTTTAATCAAGGAGGACAAAGAGCGATAGGCATGATCCGAGTGGAGATGACTATTGGTGAACTCAAGTCAAGCACGATATTCCACGTGATTGATGCAAGAACTTCCTACGGCTTGCTCTTAGGAAGGCCTTGGATCCATGCGAATGGAGTAGTACCGTCCACCCTTCACCAATGCTTAAAATTCTACCGAGAAAGAGTGAAGGTGATCTATGGCGACACTAAACCATTCACCGAAGCCGAATCACATTTCGCAGACGCCAAGTTCTACATGGATGAAGACATAGTGCCTGAAGCTCTTCCAAAAGAGATCAAAACCATGGGTAAAGCAACACCTAAAAAACAGGAGTGGCAAGCCATGCCCAAGAAGCAAGAAGAAGAAGCCATGCTGTCTTCAAACAAGAACGATGATGAGCTTGCTAAACCTGCAACAACCAAAGGAAGTAGGACGCCCTCAAATGGATCAAACACACCCGTTTTCCGATACATCCCGATGTCAAGAAGAAAGAATGGTCAATCCCCGTTCGAAACTGAAGCAAGCAATGCCGATGCACAGCGGCATATGGATAATGTAAAGTTGCTCAAGACGAATGCAGTTCTACCTCTGACACAGCTAAGCAACGCTAAGGTTGCAAGATTACCATAAGGCTTCGTAAAAGCTCTACCAAAGAGGGCGGAACCAAGTTTTCTCCCTACCAAGAGAACCGAAGAAGGTTTTGATCTGAACGCCTACAAACTCATGTCAAAAGCTGGGTACGACTTCGCTTCTTCTTCGAATCCTGGGAAAAAGGTTTCAAACACCGTCAACAATAAAGAACGTGACCTCACCGAGACTCAAAAGAAGTTGAAGAAGCATGGTTACGGAGTTAACAACAACAAAGCTGGACTTGGCTTCACACCAAATGCACCCGTGAAGATTTCAAGCCAAGCAAAAAATGCTAGCACTCAACATATCAGCGTGAGCATTGAACAAGATCAAGAGGAGCCTAAATCCACCCCTCGAATGCCAGTCTTCGATAGGATGAATCGTTCAAGACCCAGAACGTCAGCCCTTGATCACATTGGTGGTCAAAACCGAACCTCCGTCTTCAAGAGGCTTAACAGGCCAACCTTCCGAAGCTCTATTTTTTAAAGGTTGTCAAAACCTAAAAAGCAAAGCAACAAGGCTAGCTCTCCTCCTCGTCAGTCAGCTTTGGAAAAACTTGAAGACAACAGGAAGTTTTCTAGAAATAGGAAGACAACGTCAAAGGAAGAAAAGCTCGACAGGCTAGCAGAAAAAGGCGACATTCGAAGCTCAATTCCTTCAAGGATGAAACGCCAAGCAATCTTGGAGGTTGACGCAAATGGATCGCTGATAGTGAGAAGGCGCACCATCATCCATACTGGACACTCTTCATACCAACAAGCCCAAGAGGACGACACTAAAGAGGAAGTCCAAGATGTCTTCCACATCACGATCCAAGAAGGCAAAGAAGACGAGATCCCCGAAGAAGATGTCACTGTTGCACCACCGTAACTTGAGGATAGGGGGCAAGCCACGGTTGACGATCTCAAAGAGCTCAACTTGGGCACAAAAGATGATCAAAAACCTATCTTTGTAAGTGCACTGCTAAGAGCAGACGAGATAGAAGAGTACTACCAACTGCTATCAGAGTACAAAGACGTCTTTGCTTGGACTTACAAAGAAATGTCCAGCCTTGACCCTATCATCGTTGTGCATCATCTTGCAGTCAAGCCTGGAACGCGACCAATAAAGCAAACTCAAAGGCGTTATCGATCCGAGCTCATTCTACAAATCGAGGCAGAGATTGACAAGCTAATCGAATCAGGATTCATTCGAGAAGTGCAATACCCCAAGTGGATCTCCAACATCATCATCGTCCTTAAGAAATCTGGACAAATACGTGTTTACGTAGACTTTCGGGACCTCAACGACGCTTGCCCGAATGACGACTTCCCCTTGCCAATCATTGAAATCATGGTGGACACAACCACTGGCCACGAGGCACTGTCATTCATGGACGGCTCTTATGGATACAATCAAATTCGTATGGCTCTTGAAGACGATGAACTAACAGCATTCCGCACTCCAAAAGGTATCTACTGTTACAAGGTGATGCCCTTTGGTCTAAAGAACGCTGGAGCTACATATCAACGCGCAATGCAGAAAATCTTCAATGACATGCTACACAAGAACGTAGAATGTTATGTGGACGATGTGGTAGTCAAAATAAAGAAAATATCAGATCACTTGAAGGATTTGCGAGTAGTGTTTGAAAGGCTGCGAAAATACAACCTCAAGATGAACCCGTTAAAATGTGCGTTTGGTGTCACCTCTGGAAAGTTCCTCGGCTTCATCGTCAAGCACCGTGGTATTGAAGTGGACCAATCAAAAATCAAGGCCATTCAAAGCATGCCTGAGCCAAGAAACCTGCACGAGCTGAAAAGTCTACAAGGACGGCTAGCCTTCATCAGACGCTTCATCTCTAACCTTGCAGGGCGTTGTCAACCGTTCAGCCGACTCATGAAGAAGGATGTTCCGTTTGTATGGGACGAAGTATGCCACAATGCTTTTGAAAGCATAAAAAAGTATTTGTCAACTCCACCTGTCTTGGGGGCGCCTGTGCCCGGGAAACCACTCATATTATACATCGCCGCCCAGGAAAGTTCAGTTGGAGCACTCTTGGCCCAAAAGAATGAATCCCAGAAAGAATGAGCGTTCTACTACCTCAGCCGAACCCTCATCGGCGCCGAGTTGAACTACTCCCCAATAGAAAAGATGTGCCTTGCCTTAGTGTTCGCCATCCAGAAACTCAGGCATTACATGCATGCTTACACCATCCATTTGGTTGCTAAAGCTGACCCGGTCAAATACGTCATGTCCAAACCAGTCTTGACAGGGCGACTCGCTAAATGGGCGCTGCTGCTTAACCAATATGAGATCATCTACGTCCCAGCTAAAGCCGTAAAGGGATAAGCGCTAGCAGATTTTCTTGCCGATCACCCAATCGCAGCTGATTGGAAAATCTCAGACGACTTGCCTGACAAGGAAGTGTTCTACATCGACATCTTCCCGACATGGACGATGTTCTTCGACGGATCTGCACGAGCAGACGGAGCAGGGGCAGGAGTAGTATTCATGTCGCCACAAAGGCAGGCATTACCTTATTCCTTTCAACTAAGTGAATTATGCTTCAACAATGTCGTTGAGTACCAAGCACTGATCATCGGACTCCAAATGGCGATCAACATGGGAATCACAGCCCTTGAGGTATTTGGCGACTCCAAGCTCATAATCAATCAACTCTTAACTGAATATGAGGTGAGGAAAGATGATCTCGTCCTATACTTCCGGTTGGCAACTCAACTGCTACAAGAGTTTGAGACTGTGACACTAGAACATGTGCCAAGGAAAGAAAACCAAATGGAAGACGCTCTTGCCAACCTAGCCTTAAGCATGACATTAGGAGAACACGAAGCTACAGACGTGCCAGTCTGCCAAAGATGGGTGATCCCCCTCGTCACCAAAATGTTACTGGATGATACAAATGTTATCTCAGTACTTCCAGTCGATGTTGAAGAGTGGAGACAACCACTGATCGATTACTTAGAGCATGGAAAACTTCCAGACGATCCTAGACACCACTCCGAAATACGTCGACGAGCATCGCGTTTTCTTTATTACAAAGAAACACTCTACCGACGCTCTTTCGAATGAGTACTTCTGAGATGCCTAGATGAGGAAGAAATTAATCAAGCCATGGAAAAAACACACTCAAGCGTATACGGGGCGCATCAATCTGGACCAAAGCTACATTTCCAGCTCAAAAGAATGGGTTACTACTGGCCAAGCATGGTGAAGAACTGCCTGGAACATGCCAAAAGGTGCCAAGCCTGCCAATTCCACGCCAACTTCATACACCAACCACCTGAGCCATTACACCCTACAGCTGCTTCATGGTCATTCGATGCATGGGGATTGGACGTCGTAGGACCAATTACTCCAAAATCATCTGCAGGAGAAGCTTACATCCTAGCTGCAACAGATTACTTCTCCAAGTGGGCTGAAGCCATATCCCTAAGAGAAGTAAAGAAGGAAACTGTCGTCCGTTTTATCAAGGAGCACATCATCCACCTATATGGGGTGCCTCGCTACATCATCACTGACAACGGAAAGCAATTCTCCAACCGACTCGTGGATGAGCTCTGTGAGAAATACAAGTTCAAGCAGCACAAGTCTTCCATGTATCATGCCCCGGCCAACGGTCTTGCAGAAGCATTCAACAAAACATTGTGCAATATCTTAAAGAAGGTGATCGGCCGAACAAAGAGAGACTGGCATGAAAGAATAAGCGAAGCACTTTGGGCATATCAGACGACACATAGGACTCCTACCAAGCTACGCCTTATTCTCTTGTATATGGCGTGGAAGCTGTTCTACCGCTCGAAAGTCAGATCCACTCACTAAGAATGGCTATACAAGAAGGCTTGACTGATGAAGAGAATGCAAAGTTGCGCCTTCAAGAGTTAGAAGCACTCGACGAAAGAAGGCTCGAAGCTCAACAACACTTGGAATGCTACCAAGCACGGCTATCCAAGGCATTCAACAAAAAGGTCCGCCCAAGGTCTTTCTAAACTGAAGATCTCGTCCTCGCATTGCGTAGGCCTATCATCACAACTCACAAGACGAAAAGCAAGTTCACATCAAAGTGGGATGGACCATACGTAATACAAGAAGTCTACACCAACAGCGCCTACTTAATCATGGCAGAAGACGGCTTGAAGATTAGCCCTATCAATGGAAGATTCTTGAAGCGCTACTACCCCTAAAAGGTGACAACCAACGCTCCTGGCCCGCAAGAGCATAAACTGTGTACGGCAAAATCATCATCAAAATCACTGCTAAATTCATCGCTCATTTGAACTACGTTATGACTTGATCCCTCCTCAACAGAGGGTACGTAGGCAACTTGAAATATCAAAACTTCAAGTACAGTCACACCATCTAAAAAAAAAACACTTTGAAAAATGAAGAGCACATTCAAGAATGTAAATACTTTATTTCTTTGAAAGAAGGAGTCGGCTCCAAAAGCCTTATTACAAAAAAAAAAAAAAAAAACAGAAGATACTACTTGAAAACTATGTCCCCAAAACTACGAAGACAATCTTCAAGCAAGCCTTCCAAAGTCTTCAAAGTCTCTGCCTCGGTGGGAGACAAGATGGGCAACTCCATAGTCATGCATTTCTCTCGTTCTAGGCGTGAAATCTCCTCCTGGTACTGAGAAAATGTAGTTCCCTGCTCCGCGAGAACACTTTCAAGTTGCGATGCTTCGATTACCAACTGCTCTCGCTCTCTCGCCAACGCATCTAGACGCTCTTGGACATAAGTTAAGGAAGTCTCTGTAACTTGATAATTTCCCGAAGCAGCTTGCTGAAAAGACTGGACTTGAGCTAGTGACGAATTTATTGTTGCTAGCTGATGAACTATAACATCTGGACTCAACTTCTCCAAGGAAATAGCACGCAAGGAAGAATACTCAGTCGAGGCGACCATAAGTTCGGCAATCTTGATCTTCAAGGATGAAGAATCAACGTTAAGGTTGTCAATCACAGAAACAAACTTCGACAAATCCTCATTGAGCAACATAAGGTCTTCCAACGGGCACTTAGAAATCCTCTTCTCTATATGGCTCTTGATATCTATTGCCGCACCAAGACTGATACGATGGATGACTTGCTCAGTACCGCTAAGGTTCGGCCCTCTTAAAGAGATTTCAGAGCTAGCTGGCAAAGGTGTTGGACGCATGACGGGTTCTTGCTTACCTTCACCTACACATGGCAAACTTGGGAAGTTCGGTGGATTTGGAACAAGCTCTGCACCAGGCGGATCCCCGATCTCCCTGTCTGTAGGTAGTTCACCCACAAATAGCATCTCCGTATAGGAATAAACATCTGCAGTTGCCAAATCAAAAGAACAAGAAGGCCCAACCTAAAGAAGACAAAGAAATATGTTAGAAACGAAAGCTAAAATGATGAAAGCATAAGAAATCACGAGAGAAAATGAAGTACGTACATCTCTCTCAAATGGCACATGGTCATCGAGTAGATGAGGTCTAAACACTTCTTTCCTCTTATGACGAAAATTGACATCGCTGTCAACCTGAGCATCCTCAAGTGGTCGCTTGTTTGAAACTTGTTGACGTTGTTGCAAAATAAATCCATCTTCGTGCGAGTCAACTTCATCTCCCCCCTCTTCAGAAGCATCTGGATGTCGAGGAGACAAGCATGGGCGTTGAGGAGCTAAAGCTACAGGTCTATCTTGTAAAGGAGCCACACTGGTGCAATCAAGAGCGACCACTTGCATAGGAACCACATGACAGCCCTCTCTCAACATATCATTGCCCGAGTGAGAAGAATTGGTACCACTTGCCATCCCCAAGTTCTTATAATATACCTTTGACCACCAACGAGCATAAACGTGGGTCACTAGATTACTCTTGAACTCGTCATTGGCTGGCAGCGTGATAACAACATTTGTACATGCACGGGTACAAGACTCCCAATGCATATACACGGCTTGCAAGGATGCTGATTGGTTCTTTTCCTTCAGCTTGCCTGGCAAGTTTTGGACAAAACCAAATTGCCTGCTGAAACGGTGGGGACTATATGGCTGAACAATGCATCGGTCTTCTTGCCGTAAAGAAACAAACCCCGAACGAAGACTTATAAGATAAGACAAGTCTGACGAGCGGAGATGCGAATTGTCTACGATGCCTCGCCGCACCGAGCCAACTCTCGCTAAGGGGTCCATCCTCAAATCTTCACAACTTTCAAATAGCGCTCGTGCCTACAAATCATCAATGCTCTTCGCGGAGAGCACACCAGAATACTTCGCCATCAAAGGCCCCATCTTGGCTGCAGTTGATGAAGAAGGCCTTGACTTGTCTAGAGTCGTCAAAGAAAAGTGAGTGCCAAAATATTCACCCAACCAACCATACACATAGTGGTAGGGAAGCACCGCAGCACGATCTTCAGTGCTTGCCGAGTTTGAAACAATGCTCAAGCTATTGTAAATGTTGGCTAAAACCGGAATAGCAAGGCTAAAAGACTCACCTGCAGCCATCTTGCTAGCAATTTTGAAAACTCCAGGACGAATTAAGTTGACGTCGCCTGTCGAGAAAACAAACTTACAAAGCCAGCAAGCTAAGAAAGCAGCTAAGTAAGACTCCTCCACATGCTCTGATGTTATGCCAAGATCCTCAAACGCTCTCAACTCGTCAGAAGAGCGGCGCCTGGTTGAGCCAATAACACCAGACGGGTCTAAGTCTCCCTTTAGCCTAGTGGTCTTGTTACGGCCATTTTTGTTCAAAGACTTCTTATACCTCATGGCCTCCCAGTACCAAAATCGGATCCATGAGGAAATCTTCATGCCTGATTTACCTTGAGCGTCCTGGAAAAGCTTGTGATACGCCCAAAACAAACAGCGGCAACTCGCAGGTAATCTTCGGCTATTGCAAAGAGAAGGTTCCTCCGCGTTGGGAACGACCTCGTCATAAAACTTACCTTGGATCGGCAAGCCTCCTATCCTGTGAAGATCCCAAAGTGAAATTGACATCTCCCCTTGCACCGTGTGAAGTGTGTTGGTCGCTGAACACCAATGCTCAAAGAACACACGAATGATGGAAGGGTGACGATCATAACTAAACAAAGATGCGTACACAGCGTGGTAAAGGCCCGCTTTAGTAAGCACATCTTTAGATTGGCTTAGGACATCTTCAAGCCACTCCCAATAAAACTCATCAAAGACGGCTTCTCCAGTAGTCGATAGGGTACCATTCCAAGCCATGGCTCCGCTGCGAATGTGATCACGAAGAAGCTTAAACGAGGTCGGATGATGGTCACGAGCATGGTACGAATGGTTCAAAATAAGAACCCTCAATGTGCACGCCTTTTTCTTCGTATTTGGTTGAACAGTGTCTACCACCTCCCAAGATACTTCAGAAGACCATGACTTAATATGCATGGAATTGTCTTTCACAAGAAAAGCAAGCGCCTTAGGACCAGTTAGTGGCGGGTAAAGCTTCAACGTTGTTCCCTCATCTTGTGAATCGTCTTCCTTCGCAAGAATGGTGATGTGTTGTTCCTAAAACATTTGAAAAATACCATGACCGCAAATCAACCACAAAACTTGAGCAGCACGACAAAGATGGCAGCTACAGGATGGTCCTTCAAGGCACGCTACAATGGCAAAGGAAACCAAAATGCTACGCAATCGCACTACGTAAACCCGCAGCGATTACGCAAGCAGTTTCTTGCACCGCATATCGACGTTACCGCCAAGAGAAAACTGTGGTCAAAAGGCACTAAACAGCGAAACCTCGTTGCAGTCTCTTGCACAGCACCACACGGCAGCGCGCCACCGAGGGAAAACTGTGGTTAAAAGGCACTACACAACGAAACCTCGTTGCAGTCTCTTGCACAAGCACACCCACGGCCTGCTACCACGGCTCTAAAAGCTTCGCGAAGATCCTGGCGTCAAGCTCTGCCTTCTCAAGATTAAAGATTCCTGACATTACAAACAAAGAAATCCATCAGTGGGGACACACACATTGTGTAAAAAAATAAAACACATTATATTATGTTATATATATATATATATATAGACATATGTGTGCACGGTTTGGTGATGGGACAAGTGCACGGAATGGAGATGGTCACGGGACGATCAACTTCCATATATATATATATATATGGCTTGAAAAGATGCAAATGGTGATGGTGATGGGACAAATATATATATATACATATATGCATGGCTCAAAAGATGAAAATGGTATGCACAGCTCAAAAGACATATATACATATATATATATATATATATACACACACACACACATGTGACTCACCAAGTAAAAGCAGCATGAAGGAATTGCAGAGGGCAAAGCACATTATATTACATATATGTATGTATGCACGGTGATAAAGCAAACTACAACAGCAGCTTTCCGTATATATATATATATATATGTATATACTCATGTGACTCACCAAGTAAAAGCAGCAGCGCAGGATTGCTAGACAATGGTGTAGTGGCGATACAAGGCAGCAAGCAACGCAGTGGTTGAAGCTGTATAATGAGTGTACAAGCAAAGGAGCGATCCTATATATATATATAAAGGTCCCCGGAGAAGAAAATGAAATGTTGTGGCTATTCAAAACGCAGGTTTGTGACTGTGCAAATAATAGTGACTGTGCAAATGACCACCCGTGCTTGGAAAAGAAAACCAGAATGAGAAGTAATGATTGTGCCAGCATCATCGAAAGCAAAGAAATGAAGTGATTGACAAGCACCATCCAAAGGAAATGATAATAAGCAAGCAAGTCAAGAATGGAGAAATGGATGCCAGCATCACCAAAAGCAAAGAAAAGAAGTGATTGACAAGCACCATCCAAAGGAAATGATAATAAGCAAGAAAGACAGGTCATGATGCATGCTACTATTAGCAAGTCAAGAATGGAGAAATGGATGCATCAGGCACCATCAAAAAAAAAAATGGTGGAGACATAATGATTGAAAGGAAGAAAGGTTTCCGTCATTAAAAAAAAAAAAAAAAAAAAAAAAGTGAAAAAATGGTGAAGACATAATGATTGAAAGGAAGAAGGTTTTCCATCTAATAAAAATAAATAAATAAATAAAAATAAAAAGGTGAAAAGGGTGGTGGAGACATAATAGGGGTAAAAGAATAGTGTGCATCAGGCACCATCTAAATAAAAAATAAAAAAAGGAGTAACACATCTTAGTCAGATATACGTTTTAGCACAACATACTGAATAAAATAAAGCATGTCCATTGATATCTCTAAGAAATTACAAGTGCGCAAAAAAAAAAAAAAAAAAGGAGCCTTCATAAATGTCACTTATGTGAAGCCTCAGTACTTGAAACCTTAGTACTCGGCGGAACCCTGGAAGAGGGAGGCACTGGTGATGGATTATTCGGGGCCGCAATACTTGGTCGAACTCCAGATGACGAAGGCAAAAGGTGCCTCTGGAATACATCCACAAATCTCCGATTGTCACTTTGAATCCGACCTTCGGAGTCCAGCAACTGATCAAGCTTCCTCTTCATGCTCGTCGAATAATTATTTGCAAGCACGTGCAACTCTCTATTCTCGTGCTTCAGCTGTCTGATCACTTGCTTAAGAGCTACCACCTCGGCTGTCAATGATTCAACCTGGCGAGTTCGAACAAGTAAGCGTTGGCCCATGTTGGAAACAAAGTTCGCACACTGGACACTGAGAGCCTGGGACTCTCGAACAGCTAATTCATCGGACCGTCGTGAAAGTATCCTATTATCTTTAGGAGTGATAAGGTTCCTAGCTACAACCGTAGCCGTTGCTGCATCCCTTATTACAGAGTCTTCAACTGTAAGAGGGTCATTAGAAGATAAGAAGGACGGGCGCCATATATTACCCTGACGCGGTGCACCTGCATCACTGCTGAGACTCAAATCTAAACAAATGTTAAATGGGTTAGCTATTTCCAAAAAGATGGTAAAAGAAAAGGGTTGGAGTGAGTAAAAATCTCAGAAATACAGCAAAGACAATTTTCAAAGGCGGGCAATCTTCAAAGTGTGCAGGTTGAAAACGATTGACACCTCTTTAAAAAGAAAAGGCAACACAACCACTTGTTCAAAAAAAAAAAATCGAAGAGACACCGCTCTTCGAATTTCAAAACCTGGATTTTCCTGCATAAAATCCGTCAACACTTTTCAGACGCAGTTTCAGCTTTCGGCTATCACGTGCAACTTTGCCAGAGATCACTAACAAAGTTGAAAACGTGTGGAGTCCATCATACCCACCTACCCGACTTTTGGCCGACAAAGCATGGGAGACAAGGCCACATCCACCCTGCCACTTGCTGTTGAGAGCTCACCATATAATTCGACCTTCATCCTCTATAGCAAGACACATATCCAACTTCTCTTCTTCCTTGCCAAATGTATCCGCAACCAAAACTCAGTTTTCTTCCTCCCTGAAAATACAAACGCCTAACTCTTCTTCCTTACCAAGAATACATCTCCAACTAAAACCTCTTGACACACTCAGTTTTCTTCCTCCTTGGAAACACCTCTTCAACCAAGTCACACCGGAGCAAAGGTATCTCATATCACTGAGGTTGAGAGCAAGAATATCTCATAGCATGCTTTCTCCCTGTCTTTTCCTTTGTCCTTGTTCTTACCTACAAAGACAAGGATAAAGAAAGGAATATGTCGGAACCTCCACTCAAGCTCCTGGTAAGGAACCGACTGCTTGGAACCTTTCCTGATTGCTCATCTAGCACTGCTCTCAAAGTACCCATTATCTCAACATCTTATGCTTCTAGAGAAGATACCACATCTGCCGGGAGAACAGAAGAGGCGAGTGAAAATGATGCATCGAAGCATGTGGAGACAAGCTCAACAAATACATGTGCTGATCATCCGCTACTTCTTCAAAAGCAAAAATATCTCATATCATCGGGGTTGAAAGCAAAGGTATCTCATATCATGTTTTTTCCCTATCATTTCCTTTGCCCTTGTTCTTGCCTACAGAACAAGGAGAAATGAAGCAATCAGTCGGAACCTGAAATTAAACGTCCGATCAGAAACTGATTGCCCGGAACCTTTGCCTGGTTGCTTACCTAGCGTTGCTCTCGAGTACTCATCTTCAACTGTTGACGGATCTCGAATTTCCTCAGCAAATATTTCGAAACAGTTGATATGGTGTTGGCTTTTTACATTGAAGCTGCCAAGCATGGATGAGTGGCTGAAAAGTGATGCTCTGAAGGACCATTTAAAGGCAAAAGGTTGCGCACCACTTCGGCTAGGCGAAAGAAACAAGCAAAGAAAAACGTAGCACGATGAGCTGGAACAAATCATTATGGCATAACACCCTTCTCGGCAGAACTGCATAATCCAGACGGAATGGTCTAAGTCAAATCCAAGCCTGCCATCGTTGCTATAATCAAAGAGCTCCAGAAGTTTCAACAATCTTTCGCTGGCACTATCGCCAAAGAACAACGTCTCGATAATCCTTAAAGATCAAGTCACCAACTGGAAGAAGAGCCCATCAATCTTGAAGATCATATCGTTGACCAAACTGCTCAGGGTTCATATGAAAATGCTGCGAACTTCCTTGATCTTTCAAAGCATGCATGTCCTGAAACTGCTCGTGGTCATGTTTAAGTTCGAGATCAAGCCTCGACGGCCCTTAAAGAAATCACAAGTCCGATTCAAGATCAAGTGGCCACCACCCTTGAATCAAATCCAGTTCAAGATTAAGTCTGTGGAAAGTCCTTTGGAAGAAACCAGAAAACCCTCCAGCCCAGTTCATGAATAGCCTGTGGAAAGTCAACAATTGGAGGAAACCAGAAAATCCTCCAACCCAGTTCAAGAATAAGCCTGTGGAAAGTCAACAATTGGAGGAAACCAGAAAATCCTCCGAACCAGTTCAAGATCAAAGTTGTGGAAAGTCAACAAGTGCAACAAAATATGTGCCGATTCACCCACTACCAAAGCAAAAGATCATCTACCACATGAAGCTTCTTGTGGTCAATGTAGACATCGAAATTTATTTCGTGTTCACAGTCAAATTTCAACCTTCAAGATCAAGCCTCAACGGCCTTTGAAGAAATTTCAAACAAAGTTCAAGATCAAGCCCCAACGGCCCTTGAAGAAATTACCAACCCAGTTCAAAAACAAGCCTCACCGGCCCTTGGATCAACATCTGCAGTAAGGGACTTCAAAACGCATCTTCTACACATGACAAGCACATGTATACGACGTGCCTTGAAGTGGGGGCATTTGTAGACATCGAAATTTCGATAAAATAAATGTTGATCAATAATTAAAATTTCAACGTTTATATGTCACATAAATTTTACACATAGCATGTGACTAAACGAAAAATCAAAATAAATCGGAAAAGTCATCAAACAGGACATGTGTCAACACCTGGCAGAAATGATTTATTTCATCTAATTATTTAAATCCAAAAAATCAAGTTTTGGAATTCTATAAATAGGAGGCCAACGCATTCATTTTAGACACCAATTCATAACCAATTCACCTTACACCACAACCTTGAAGCTTTGAAACTCCAAAGCTCCCAAGCAAATCCTAAAGGATCAAGAAAGTTATCTTCGTTCTTCGTCAAATCCTTATTCAAAAGCAAGCCCCAATGGTCCTTGAAGAACTTCCACTAATTCAAGATCAAGCCCTCCCCCACGGCCCTTGAATAAAGTGTTCATCATTCATCATTCGTTCATCCCTAGATCAAGCCCCGACGGCCCTTTGGATCAACAACATCAAATCCACCCATTACAAAGATAGAATCAGAGGCTAAATTTGTAGACGAGATTGTAACCCCTAAATCATCAATACAAATATTATTTTGTACACGTGTTCTTGTCTCGTTCATCGCAAGAATTTCCGTGTTTACACGAACGTACTCTAGATTTGATGGACTTGTTTTGACCCTCAAATTCTTGACTCGGCCTTATACACTAGAGGAAACCAGAAAACCCTCCAGCCCAGTTCAAGAATAAGCATGTGGAAAGTTACTTCTTCAAAAGCAAAAGTATCTCATATCATCTCTTCTCCATTTGCTTCTCCTTATCCTTGTTGCTGTTTACGATACAAGGAGAAGGAGAACAATCAATCGGAAGCCGAAGTCTAACCTCAAATCCAGGTTGTTTGCTTGGAAGTCTGATTGCTTACCTTGTCTGTTACCTCATTCAACAAATCTCCTAGCTCGGCGACTTGGGGGACTCTTACTATAGGGTTTGTATCACACTTGACCAAGCCCGAAACTACAAGTAAGCTTCAAGTGAAATTGATACATTACCTTGTGCATCTTCATCGGTTAAAGATACCACCCCTGGATGGAGGAAAAGTACTTCCAGAGAAGATGCCACATCTACATATGAGACAGATAAGGCAAGTGAAAATGATACCACACTTCGGTACTTAGAAGTTTCGTGATTACTCAATGGCTTGGATCTTGTAAGTTCCCAACCGAGGAGATTCCCTCACTCGGGAACTTAGGGGAGCACTATTTGTACCATATTTGACCAATCCCGAAACTACTGAGCACCGGTCAACGTTATATCGTCAAGGACCCAGAAGAGTTTTCCTCCAACCAGGAGGCCAATCATAGCGCAACACGTGTCAACATCAGAAGCAAATCACAACACGACACGTGTCAATGTCAGAATGAAACTAGAAACTCTCTTCTATAAATAAAGATCATTCTCTCATAATATTTCCTAATGTCATTTGTACTAAGTCATTCACTAGTACTCACTAAAGGAGAGCTTGAACCTATGTACTTGTGTAAACCCTTCACAATTAATGAGAACTCCTCTACTTCGTGGACGTAGCCAATCTAGGTAAACCACGTATATCTTGTGTTTGCTTCCCTGTCCCTATCCATTTACATACTTATTCACACCAATGACCGGAGCAATCTAGTGAATGTCACAAACTTAACACTTTCTGTTGTACCAAAGTCCTCACTGATTTTGTGCATCAACAACTTGTATTTTGAATTAGTAGTATGATCTGAACATGTCATGCATTATCACTATTATCTTGTTGGCAGTTGAACTTATTATATTATTTTGTTAAAGTTGTATTTGAATATTACATTAAGTAGTTATGCGTGAAATTTATATGCATGTTTCACATGTTCTCGACACATGCATTCATAAAATAGCTTGAGTCACCTCGGGTGTCGCCAGCATATGACCATTATGTTGTCCTTCGGACATCGGGATCGGGGCATGTCAAGAATCATCATTGGAGGCACCATAGGAAACCCCAATTGAATTGCTCACACAAACCCAAGAAACCTCGAGGCCTATTTGTAAGAAGGTTGCTAAGAAAAGAGTTGCAAGAAGGAATTCTTCAAATAATGATTACTAAAATTAATTTTCAAATTGGCTCGCCAACATGCACTGAATATGGAGCAAGACAAGGCTAGAGATGGAGCAAAAATAAGAGATAAGGAGTTAGGCAAGAAGAGAAGGATCAGGTATCACACGACGCCTTGACAATATATCTTTTGATTCAAGACGTTTTTGGAAAATACAAAAAATTGCGTCATGCGAAGAAGGTTTTCTGCGGAAGATGCAAAAGTTTCATACATTCTAAGGAAAGACGGACCTAGTCCCACTAATTTTATCCCATTGGTTGTAGAATACTAAGAATAATATTGTTTCAATATCGTAGTTGGTTATGCTAAGATTCGTATTTATCCTTAATTAAGAATAAATTATTGATTTTTTGTTTGTTTGTTGAATAAATGATATTATCTCCACTAAGTCACAATGAGCTAGCAATAATGTGGTTAAAATTCGTTTTAGACGAGAATGAAACTAAAACATCTCGTTTACAAATAAAAAAGAATAACACAAATTATTAGAATTAGACAATCATTTTATTTTTTAAATATTCTCATCTTTCAAGTAATACATTACAATAAAATAAAACTATCGAAAAACATTATAGATTTCTATAACGATTTATTATATTTACACAATCACATTCCTAACCAAAATAGAACTACAACAAATATGAGACACAAACAAACAAAGTATAAGCCATAAATGGCAGTCACTGTTACGGTACTCTGCCGCGAACGGGTTTCAGCTGTTAACGTTGAATAGGACCAGTCAAACGCCCACCACACTTTGACTACACCACTAACCTCACATCCCCGTCACCCAACGCCCCTTCACCACCACATCCCATCTCCCCACGCGTCCAATCCTCGTTCTCCCATTGGCCTCCAAAATATCACCCGTCACAGCCCCGTCTCTCTATCAAAACTCATTTTCTCCCATTCATCATCAACCCCTACCACTCTCGCTCTCTTTTCTCTCTGTAAGGAGAAAAAACTGCTTCTCTTTACCAGCAAGTTCGAGATCGGAACCCTAACCCTAGAGCCCCAATCTGAACCCATGTCTCTGCGGAAAGCCTTTCGCTCCCGGAAATTCTCCAAATCGTTCAGGGAATTGAAGCTCAGCGACGAGGATCAGGCGCGTGGGGGCGACCGCCGAGTCGTCCGCGACTCGGACTGTGCTGACTCATCTTCGTCGCCGTCGTCGTCTTCGTGGTCGGATATGCTCCCGGAGCTGCTCGGTGAGATCATACGGAGAGTGGAGGCCAGCGAGGACAAGTGGCCTCACCGCAAAAACGTCGTCGCTTGTGCCTGTGTCTGCAAGCGGTGGAGGGATATCACCAAGGAGATCGCGCGGTCTCTTTCGTACAGTGGCAAAATTACCTTCCCTTCGTGCCTTAAACAGGTATGCCCTTGGCGATGTAATTTTCGATTTGTTTGTTTAGTTTTTAGGAGAATTTAGGTTAAATGAGTTTGTGTAATTTGGAATTTGAATAGTTTTTAGAAGATCGGTAATGATTGTGTGGAAAGTTGTTTTTTTTCCTGGAATATTTCGCATTCTGCAGTTTCCCAAAAACAAATGGTGAAATTCACTGTTGGAATCTGAAAACTTTGATTGGGATGCCAAGGGGGTTCATCTGTGAACAGAGTGAATTTTGAAAAAAGTGAGTGACTTTCAAAGAATGTGCATTTTTAAGGTGTATGCTTTGAAACGCACCACATTTGTATCCTTTTGCGGGATTAGCTCAACATTCTTCCCCATTTGCTGCTGTTTTGGTTCCCCCTTTGAGTACGATGTCGTGATTGGTTTCAAAAATGAAATTTACTATTGAAGTCTGCAATTATAAGCGTATTTTCTTGGATGATCGCAATTCGCAAGATCAAGGAATATGAACTAGCTTAAAACTTTATTGGATCGCAGGCTTCATCTGTGATCAGAGTGAATTTGCGTAATTCTGAGGAAAAAATAGCAAGATTTGGAGAATGTGCATTGTTAAGAAGTTGCATGCCTTGAAACACCACATTTATATCCTTTTGTGGGTTTAATCAATATTCTCCCCATTTTGCAGCTGATTTGGTTCCCCCTTTGGGGTATGAGTGTATGCTTGTTAACCAAGAATTTGGAAGTTCGAAATTTATACATGCTCTTCCCAGAAAATACCCAGATATTTGTATTTCGTATAGTGTTTTGAATCTTGTGTTTTGTCTGAAAAACAATGAATTTTATGAAATTCCCCATACTAAGTTATGTCTCCATTTACCAGAACTAAAATCTAAACTGTTAATGAAGAAATTATGGATTTTTTGGCAGATTATTGTTATACTCTAATGATAGTCCGTACGGAGAAAAGAGAATGAAATTTTAAGATTGTTTCTTTTATGCTTCTGGTTATCTTGTTTTCAGTCATGTCTTGAAGTGAGATTGAAGTTTTAATATTAAGTTGCTTCCGGTTTATCATTGACAATGGGATCGTGTTCAGTGGTTTAAATTTAGTGTTTTTAATAAATTGATCTGAAACTGATGATCTTACACTTTTGTCATTCTTGCAGCCAGGACCACGCGATTTTCCCCACCAATGTCTAATAAAACGAAACAAGAAGACCTCAACGTTTTACCTTTATCTTGCACTTACCTCATGTAAGTATGTACATGAGAACAACTTCAGGATTACTTACTCCTATGTGTCTTCAGAAGCTGTTTTACCTTTACTATTTCAAATTTTGACCTGTAAGTCGCCAAGTCAATACTCGAAGGGGGACAATTTCTTGGGCCAACCCTATTTAAGTTGACTTTAATGTGACGGAAAAAATGGAAGATTTTTCCGGGTGATTGAATTGCTAAGTTGACTTGACTCAGCAGGATCTGGGCAATCTCAGAATTGTCAAACAAAACCTTTAATATCTTGGTCTTACATAGCTTTTGACTTTATATCAATTTGGTTCGCAGCCTTTCCTAACCTAATTACATGTAAAGAGCAGGTTTAGCTCTAACAATTAGAGAGTTATAGGTTTTAAACTGTTAACCATTTGCTGAAGAAAAAATTTTGGAGGAGCACTTGATCAATACTGAAAATTACTTTTGTAGAGTAGACTTTTAAGTTTGAAAGGTTTATCTTACTGAGAGTCTTTTGGTTTGTGACACAGACAAATTATTATTTATGGTAGTCGTTTAGTTGTGCAGAAGATCGGGACTATAGTAACTCTCATTTCCTACTTAATACTCCTATTGAATACAGTGGAGTTAAACTTTTGTTTTATTTGATACTTTTTATGTGAGTGGCTCGTGACAGCTTGCATGGATGCTTAAAGGTTGAATGTTTTCTCATTCTC
The DNA here is from genome assembly GCF_916048215.2 of Malus sylvestris. Lineage (NCBI taxonomy): Eukaryota > Viridiplantae > Streptophyta > Magnoliopsida > Rosales > Rosaceae > Malus > Malus sylvestris. The sequence continues at coordinate 36,174,918 of NC_062270.1, read as the reverse complement.
CTGTGATATTTTTTTTCCTCTCCCCTTCCCAGCATTCACCGATAAGGGAAAGTTTCTTTTAGCAGCACGGAGATACAGGCATGGCACTAACTATGAGTATATAATATCACTTGATGCTGATGACATATCCCAAGGAAGTAATGCTTATGTGGGAAAATTAAGGTAAGACATTCTTGGGAAAGGAAGTTAAGTTAGGGGACCCTTTTTTGGAATGTCTGTAAGAGGTTTTATACCAAGTTAGGTTGACATGATCTCATTTTTTAGAATTCAGAATCAGCTTGACTGATTTTTTAGGAGGTTTCATTACATTGAATTAAAAGAACAAATTTGAATGTTAACTTGGTTTCTTAAACTTTTTCAGCTCCGATTTTCTGGGCACCAATTTTACAATCTATGACAGCCAGCCACCGCATAGTGGTGCAAAGCCTGCTAGCAGTAGGTCTACTCGTCGTTTTGCAAGCAAGCAAATAAGCCCCCAAGTTCCGGCAGGCAACTTTGAAGTTGGGCAGGTCTCTTACAAGTTCAACCTTCTAAAATCAAGAGGTCCAAGGAGGATGATTTGCCCGCTTATTTGCCCACCATCAGATGAAACTGCCATTGGAAAACCTTTGGACAATTTAAAGTTGAAGAAAACAGCTTCTACAAGTTCTGGTTACACCTTTTTGAGGAACAAAGCTCCAAGATGGCATGATCAGTTGCAGTGCTGGTGTTTGAATTTCCATGGTCGGGTCACGGTGGCATCAGTAAAGAACTTTCAACTGGTTGCAGCTGTGGACCCAAGCCAGCCAGGAGGGAAAGGAGACGAAGAAACGGCTCTCCAGTTCGGGAAAGTGGGTGATGATACATTTACCATGGATTATAGGCAGCCTTTGTCAGCGTTCCAGGCATTTGCTATTTGCCTTACCAGCTTTGGCACCAAACTGGCGTGCGAGTAAGATAATTTCTTTTGTATTGTTTTTTTCTCTTAAATGTTTATTTAAAGAGCCGGTGCTGGTGCCTGTGGAGATTTCCATTATGTAAGAAAACTCAACGGTTCAGTTTCGGCTTCGGTTGGACGATGCTTATCATGTAAATGTTGCTTTTGTATGATTATGTCATGGGCTGCTGTTGAAATCATTGGTGGTGTTTAATATATGTAATTTTAAAAATAATTGTAAAATGTTGAATGGGGTCGGTTTTGCCGTTCATGTTGCATCTCAATGGCTTTGAATGAAAGATTTGATTTTTTTCACCTCAAGATATGACACTGAAGCTAAAAGCTTCCGGGCTATTGAATACTCCGCCATGACGATCCCTTCGATCCAGTCCAATGGTTGTCCATTTTTCTTTGAATCCTTTGGGTTGGATCTAAAGGCTCCATGAGGCGGACTACTGTAGATTTTTTTCGTATATTAGGATCCCTGAAGCCATTGAGCCGAGAAGCCTTAGTCGCAAACATGGACGATGAAAAGTTTCTGCGAAGGTCTGAGCACCCAATTGAAGCACACTGGGAGTTGTTGCAATGAATTTGATTAGATTCAAAATCAAATCATATGTGGTTCAGGTTTTGGGTTACTTGGGACTTGGTTTTCAAGTTTCAATGTCTTGGATTCGATGTTTGGAGTTTGGAATCGCAGTCTAGATCGCAAGTTCCAAGTCCATATCTGAGGCCGCAAGTTCTAGATCTGTAATCTTGGGCCAGGAACTTGAAATTTTCGAAGTTCGCCAAATGGTGCTAATTGGTAGTGCGTATCACTGAGTGATTTAGAAAACCAACGGTTTGGTTTTGCATACAGGAATCTAAAGAATCTTTCCACCAGTTGGATTTTGATTAAAATTTGTACTGTTTAGTAAGTACCATTGCAACCGAACTCAAAACTTTCCAATCTCTTATGCAAACAAGAGACATCATAACGTGGAAGTGCGACCGTCACAATAAAAGAAAGAAACTCTTTCAAAAGGACAAATGCATATATTCAACACATCCATTGAAGAATGGCCTTGCAAAAGCTTTAGCTAAGTTAACATTTACAACAAAGTGCCACATATGAAATTCTACTATTGATTCACAAGATCAACTTAAATGATGATCGATACACCGAATCGTCATTGTGACCAAGCTGATCTCTCTTAGGATTGTCCTGCCGGGAAAAGCGATGTCGTTGCACTCGAATATAACTAAGATTGCCAAACACGTACCTCTTTGGGAGTTATGTCAACATTACCGCTGTTTCTAAATTTTCCATAAAGACATTCAAATCTTCACTTCGACCATCCACATTTTTGTCAGGTTCAGCCTGCAATTTCAAAATTATAACCAAGTTTTAACAATCAGATGTAACTATGAATGTATGACATACACATTATCACCAACGAAAAAATAACCTGCGACTCGCCTGACTTTGTTGAGGAGTGAACAACTGAGTTCAAACTCACCCGCAACCCAGGTACCGTAAATGTTCCATCACCATGAGCACCATCAGATTCCTCTTTTGGAACTGTTTCACCATTATAACCACTGATAGAGTCCATGTTTTCATTTGAAACAACCACATTTTCCTCGGGCACACCCTGCAATTTTAAAATGAGATCCAAGTTACTGAAATGTTACTATGAATTTATGATGTATATACACGTCAGTAAGCACAAAATAATAATATGCGACTCACTTGACTTTGTTGAGGAAAGAACAAGTTGAAACTGACCTGCATCTCAGGTGTCTGTGATGTTCCGTTACTGTGAGCAACATCAGATTCCTCATTTGAAACCATTTCACGATTATAACCACTCATGCAGTCCACATTTTCATTTGATACAACCATGTTATCCTTGTCATTGTCAACATTTTCCTCCACTTCACCCTGCAATGTTCAAATTTACAATACTTATAGAACTGAAGAACCATAGTCAACATATCATACGCACATATTACTGACCGGCAAATTGTCTGACTCTGACAAAGGTTCTCCAAGAGTTTTATCCATGGAGCCAATGGTTGGAGGCTGACCAATATCCCAACCAAGGAGTTTACAAATAACCTGCCCATAAGCCCTATGAGCCGCCTTCTTCTTTGTCTTTAATATTGCATTGCAGTGCTGAAGAAGCGCAACACCACCTTTAAACCTCTTCCACCCTTTCTTCATTAATGCGCAACAAACCAAACAGCAAAATTCCCCACCTTCGTAATTTTTCTCATAAAAACTCCTCAACTCACCATCCTCCGTAAATATTCTTGAAAAGAACTTTAGCTCACTTTCCTCACACCCATCTTCATCCATCAAATCACCCTCCTCGTCATCTTCGCTGTTGTCTTCATCACTGTATGAGCCATCTTTCTCAGAAAAGAAATCCAGGCATTCTTTCAAGGCCTTCTGCTGTATCCTCGCTTCAGCAGACCTCGCTTGTTCTTCCACTGGAATAGAGCATGTTGCAGAAGCTGGGGGAGAAGTACAGGTCGGCCAACCTAACACTGTCGATGAGGAAATGCTGGACTCTTTACATGGCCATTCATTCTTTGACACCAGTGTTTGATCAGTTCCCTGCATTTTACAAAAGTGAGTAAAAATACAAATTTTTGGATAACACATGATTTTAACAAAAAATGCAGTAGGCACGTATGCCATTAAATTCTTTTAACCAACAAAGCCCTGGGCAGGGTGCTAAAATCAAATATAAAATTTAAAAAGAAAAAAGGGAAAAAAAAAAAAAAAAAAAAAAAAACGAAAACTAGTTCATTTGAAAAGTGGATTATCAATTTAGTTCAATTTAAGAGCAATCATCTTCCCCACTTAGTGGGAAAAGGCTTTGTTGTTGTTGTTGTTGTTGTTGTTGTTGTTGTAAGAGCAATCATCTTACCCAAGTATCCACTGTTTCTTTGTTTGCTTCCATTTCTGATATTCCTCTATCCATGCTTTCTGTGCTTTCATTTGTATAATCACCTTCGAAAGATTTCTGAAAAAACATATCCCATATCAGAAATCACATTACAAAAAAAATTCACATTTTGTTATGTCTGAAACTCATGTACAACTCATGCACCAAAAATTACGTTAAACAGCGAAAGACATAACTAACCTGGCAATCCATTACTTCATTACACAAAGCATTGGCTTCAGCAAACCAAATATCTTCGTCAGCATTTTCAGCTGTCACTATCTCTTCAACAGAATTTTCAGTTGCCACATTGCCTTCGACGGCATTTTCTGCTACCACATTGTTTTCCACAGCATTTTTTATTTCCATAGCCTTTTCGGCTGGCAAATTGTCTTCCATAGCATTTTTAGTTACCAGATTGTCTTCCACAGCATTTTTGGCTGCCAGATTATCTTCCCTAGCATTTTCAGTTACAACATTGTCTTCCATAGCGTCTCCAGGTGCTACATCGTCCTCCATAGCGTCTTTGGGTGCCACATTGTCTTCCACAGCATTTTCGGATGCCACATTGTCTTCCAAAGCAATTTCAGCTTCCATAGCATTTTCAAGTGCCACATTGTCTTCAACAGAAACCAAAACTCCCTCAGATGAACCAGCATTCACGGCAGCCTCACCCTGCAGCATTCGCAACTCAACCCAATTCATATACACCAAAACAACCACCACCACAAAGCAATATTAAACAATGAAAAAAACCCCACTTACTTGTTCCTGGCCCTGGTTCTCCAACGAAAGACCGAGCCTTTCGCCTTTGAGCACAATCGTCGGCAGCCTGTCAAAATCCCAACCCAAAACCTTACACACCACCTGTGCAAAAGCCCTATGAACCCGCTTCTTCTTCGTGTTGGTAATGGAAATCGAGTGCTGAACAAGCCCAACACAGCTCCTGACCCTCTTCTTCTTTCCCAACACGTCGCACACCAAGCAACAGAACTCCCCATTCTCATAATTCACCTCATAGTACCTCCTCAGCTCAGTCCTCTCAACAAACAAATTCAACAGCACCTTGTACTCCTCTGTTTCGCCGTTCTCAACACAGTAGTCCTCTCCATCTTCACTCTCTTCCGCCTCGGACTCCTCCCCGTCCGACCCATCATTGCCGGAAAACAACCCCCGGCAAAAGTCTAGGGCGCCGTGCTGCAGTTTCAGTGCAGCGAGCCTTGCTTGTTCTTCAGGGGAAGGGGGTTGGGCCACCGCAGCCGAATTGGGCTTGGCGGGCATTGCAGGCCACTGGGTGGATGAGCCCGGGGCAGAGTCACGGGCGGGGCTGGGGCAGGGCCAAGGAGGCCCGGAATGCGGAGGAAGCGGGTCGGGTTGGGAGGGGTTCTTCTTGGCCGGTCTTTCTCTTTCGTGCCTTGAATTTCTATTTCTCTTCCTCTTAGAGGAGGAGGAGGAGGGGCCTTGATGACCCGATTGGGGAAGGGGGTCGGGTTGCGAGGGGTTTGTAACATTTCTTCTGGGTCTGGGTCTGTTATACGGATTGGGATTGGGATTGGGATTGGGATTGGGATTGGGATTGAAATTGGGATTGCGATTGGGATAGGGATTGGGTTGGTGGAGTCTAGGGTTAGGATTAGAGGAGGAGGAAGGGGGACCCTGGTACCAGAGAGAGTGGAGGTAGATGACTTCATCTCTTAGTCTCTGCTGGAAGTAGGGATCCATGGCTTTTGCTTTTGCTTTTGCTGCTGATTATTCCTGAATCCTGATTGCTTTTGTTAGCCAATTCCTTCTGTGACCAATCCAATTCAATTCATTTTATACAACTAGGAACTAGGAACTAGGAACCTGCTTCTTCTTCTTGCTGTTGGATCGTACTATTGCATGGGATGTTGCCACGTTTCACGGAGGCATTTTTCTGAAATACGATCCACAAAGTGTTGTAATAGAATTGGTTGGAAACCTGAAAAAGAAAAATTTAACCAATTACATTATGATACTTGGTGTACTGAACTATGTTCTTATCACATTGAAAATTTTCTCCAAGTTGCACACTTTGAGTTTTACACTTACCGAACACTCAAATACTTATAACGTGCGTCACCTAAGTAACGACGGTAGAAAAGGAAATTACCAAATTATCAAAAAGACCAATTTTTTTAGTAATCCGGACTACTCAATAGCACGAGAAATGAACGGTCATAATTGAATCGAGAAAATAATATTTTTGTTTACTTGCCAATTTAATGAATATAAAGCAGGACTAGACAATATTTTTGTGTACCAAACCGTGTTCTCAGCACATTGGAAATTTTCTCCGAGTCACAAGCTTTGAGTTTACACTTACCGGACACTAAAATGCTTATGTTGTGCGTCACCTAGGTAACGAGTGCAAAAACAGAAATTACCAAATTACCAAATTTTTTTTTTTTTAATAATCTGGATTACTCAGTAGTATGAGAAATAAACGATCATGATTGAATTGAGAAAATAATATTTTTGTTACTTGCCAATTTAATGAATATATAGCAAGACTAGACGATAATCCGGACCACTAAATACTAACTCCAAAAAGACACTCATAAACTAGAGAAGTTACCTTTTTTCTTGCCCCCCAAACCAGAAAAGTTACTTTTAAACAATAGTTTTGCTGCTCTGGTTTATGTGTGCCCCTCATAAGACTGCCCCGTTGCAAAAGAACATGCCCTCCAAACCCATTAGTCCGAACTACCCAGCAGCAAACACAATGGGCTGTGCGAGGCCATTATACAGGAGCGGGGTGTTTTGTGTGTGACAGCCACAAAGTCTAGACGGCCGCACCCAAAAATTTCTCTATGCGCAGATACAAGAATATTGAGTTAACGTGGGAAGAATGTATAGAAGTGAATTCATCAAATCCATTCTCCTTTCAAAAGAAAACAGAATCTTTGCGACACTACACAGTGGAAAGTAACTTATCCTAATCCAAGAATTTACAAGTAGGGTTTCATCCGGTGCTTAATTCATTGCAACAGAGAGGAGCATAGCAAGAAAAGAAAAATAAAATCTAATTTTAAACATCCCCTACAACATTGACAGCCAACGTGACGCTGAATTTTGCAGTTGGAGGCTGGAGCTGGTGACCGAAAAATTCCTCAAACACCAAAGTATTCCTCTGGGACGTAAAACTTAACACCAACGGCCTGCAAAGACAGAAAAACTATAAGCACCGATCCTCCTTTAGATTTATTTTGAAAGGGAGAGTAATCTCAAACCAGCAAGGATAATGTCCAAGCACTAGAACCATTGTTCGACTATACTAGATAAACCAAAGAAACCTCGGTGACTGGCAATCATTTACTCATTTGCATGTTTACACGTTTACTAACAACAAGAAGAAAGTCATGAAAGGCTCATGTGGACTAAGACTATGAACCAAGATTAAACAATCCTAACTCACGAATTCATGTATAAATCCTTCCAAGAACCGTTTATTATCAAGCTTTGTTCACTAATCCTGTTCTGTGTAAGTAATTTTTACTGTTCTTACCAGAGAAAAAGTCATACTGCTCTGATACAGTGGAACTGCGGCACAATTTTAGCACTTACTATTTACTAACATATATAGAGATGTTATTCAGAAACTGCATGAACTTACATATTCTTTTTCAGATTGATGTTCCCTTTTAGTAGATTGACAGAGGCGGGACTACGACAATGCTCAAAGGATTTAATAAATGGATGATGGGAAATAGAAAGTCCTTGTACACCAGTAAGTACAACTGTAGCATAGAAAATAATACGCCAGCTTAAATTTCTACATGCGTGTGATGTAGTATTGTATGTTTGTACCTCCGCAAATTTAATATCAGCATCACTATGATCCTTTTGTCTCCCGGCTGCATCACCAACATAAAAGGATCTGCAATGCAGACAGAAAGGGCTTTTATACGATCACTGATCCTGTTCTTTTGATAATAAATGCCATTGAAACAAACTAAACTAACTGATCATTAAGGATAACGCTGAGGAGACCAAATTTTTAAACCAAATGATGTATCACCAATAGGAAATAAGCAAGTTAAACGACACTTAATTAATAATCCAATCATCACCAACCACATTATTTGGTTTACACAATTTGGTTTAAAAATTTGATCTCCCTAGCATTACCCGATCATTAAGGTAGCTATTCTAAGTCTTTCATGTGGAGAACAGTGATATAGAAACAAAACAAGAGATAAAAATAGTTTACTGATCCATGTCGATGGAAATGCCAGAGTTGAAGTGTTGTTCCAAAATATGCCACATCCCAGGTTTGGGCTTGCGAAAGGGGTCTTCTGCTTTACCAACTTTGCCTAGGCCACAAGCTATGAAAACCTGGACACAGATAACTTCAATATTCCTTGCGTATTTTTCTTGAAAAAAGAAAATAAAACTCATTTCATAGTTTGTCTAGATAATGGTTCTCTCAATAGAGTTTTGGAGGTAATAATTAAAGATGAAATGATGAATATATTAGTTGCATCAGAAATGGCCATTGCACGATTGGATGTTGTGACCACATAAGAAATAATGTAGGTTAGTCGGAGAGAATTTACCTGAATTGGGACCCTTACTTGCCCAATAAAATTGTTGAGGCGCCCAATTTTTGAGTCCACAGCTACTTGTCTCTTATTCTTCCAGCGCTCTATGTTGGATTCATTCGTAAAGATTACCTGATGTAGTCAAATTTCCAATCAATTCAAGCCCAGACAACTAAACAAATGTGAATCTCAAGACTTTTGCATATAACCTCATTAGCTTAGACTTAAAATAAAAAATAAAAAATAAATTAAAAAATAAAAAAACACAAACCAGCTTGTAGCCATCTTTGTACAGGCTCTGCAGCTTATCAGGTATTGAAGGATACATAAGAGACCAAGCATCAGGACCTACTCTGAGATCAGACCAGCATGTCAGGCCAAATGAGAGTACAAATGAAACTTGCTTATAACATTTACATTGCTGGAACCATTAAAAAAGATACATATCAGACTGTCATCATGAACATATTTACTAATACTATATACTTATAATTCACAAAGCATTCCCCAAATCCACTTCACAGACTCGGACTTGAATTAATGCATCCAATATATGTCACAATTTAGCATTATACTTGAATGAACAAAAACATGTACAAGTAGTAACATCCACTACCCTTGCAATCTTCAAAGTTTCTTAGTCCATAACTTATATGGCATATTAAGTTACACATTCTTAAAATTTGTTCCATTTTACAAGAAATATTTCAACTCCTTTTCTTTAATATTACACCTGATTGACAGAGATGATATATGTTAATTACAAAATTCTGTATTTTGTCACCTAGACATGGATGAGCATAGAAATACATTCTGCTGTCTGCATACATGGATCTACATCATACATTAAGGTGTCGCCAATAATTGAGATGGCTTGTCTGTTGAAAATGCTTTGTGCATCATTCATTATTGGCCAATACCTTGTTCAAAAATAAAATAGTTCCATACACATTTCAATAAGATATATTCCACCCAAGATAATGCCTGAAACATCAGATTGGCTTTACCTCTTTACATTAGTGTTGGCAAGACATCCATCAAAATCAAAAGCAGCAATTTTACTCGAATCATGTAGACCTTCATCCTGTATTAATAAACACACACAACAAAATGTCAAGAGCATTGAACTACCTCTGCACGGAATTATCATGAGATGTTTTGTAGGTCTAATTTATAATTTATAACTGCATGTGTGCCACAGAAAAGCAAAAGGGAAATCCAGCAAATACTTTGTTCATTAAGCTAAATAAAATATATAGATAAACACACTCAAGTAAGAATTAAGAAGCTTTTCAAAATCACTATTACAAAGAAGGATAATATCTCTTACCCGTTCAAGAAATATGATTGTTTGAAATGCTTTCCATTTAGGTGAAAGAGTTGCATCCTGAACCAGTAAACATTTCCAATGAAAGAAAACAAAGGAAAGCGTACATTTATGCAAGCACAAAGGGATTTCCCAAATGCCAGAGTTTGCAGATGCAAATTTAAAGGACAATCAACATATATTGAGGCCAAGCCTTTGGGTTTAGCCCAAGTGGCGAGGGAGGGAGGGTGGTGCAATATATTAAGATTAAAAAATTCCAAGGTTCAGTTCCCTCCAATGTACCCACCAAAAGAAAATACCCAGGCCTAAATAAATAATAAATATGAGGAAGGATTAGTCCTGGTGAAAAAGAAAGAGAGTACATGAATCAGACCTTGTACTTGTCTTTCACATCAGAAATTGAAAGGGATATTTCCAGCTTAGCTTGTCCATCAAATTTAGAGGACTGCAAAGAGAAACAAATAATAATTAAGCTATGTCAAGAGGAGAAACAACATCTAGCTTAACTTCTTATTTAAAATAGTTCACCACTACAAAGCAGCAATCATATGTCCAATTATTGTACCTATCTGTTGATCCAGGAAAACTACGAGTACTACAAGTAACATGTATTCAGTCCATGTGATACTTGTAAACTAATTAAAGGAAAATTGAGGATCAAAATTCACATGTACAATGTTTGCAACCGCACGAATCTACTTGGGAACAAAAAGGGATAGACACGGAAAACCTCAAGGAACAAGGAAGAGCAATCTGGAAACAAATGGAAAAAAACAGTGTAGGACAACAGTTTCGAACCAACCAGAAAACCCAATCAAAGTATACAAAAACTGAATAAAAAGCTTGAATAAGGCAGTAGTACATAGGCAAAACCAATCTATGGTGTTATGCAATTCCTTGACATTTTATGATGGAATATTTAAGGAAGCATGATTTCCATAAGAGATGTTCAACAGAAGTAGTGCGATTGCAAATTAAACAGAAGTATCTCAGAGCCCACCTAGCATCATGTAGAAGAAATCCAAGAGATATACAAATAAAGATATGTTTACGCATTTCAAAAGAGCATCTGCATACCTTTGCTTTCTTCGGACTCCTTTCCTCTATTTCATTTTCATTTTCATCAACTTCACAAACCTATGTAAGCAAAACATAACAAATCACCATAGGAACTTTCCTTTGCAAATCAAAGCTAATTAGGAAGACAAAAACATAGTATGTTTACCCTTTTTCCATGAGAACCTTGCTTTCCTTCAATTGCATATTTACTTTCATTTGTATCCTGAAAGATTCAATTTTATTTTCAAAAAAGAAAAGAAAAACGGTTTTGTAAACAGGACATTATGATCTGTCAGATTCACCAAGAAAATGAAAAACCAAAATCAAACAAAGAGACCAAAGAGGTTCATTTCAGCATGAATTGTGCACACTTAAAAGGTTGGAATTCATCCGACAAGTTCCCTTTAATATACAATAAAACAAATGTAATGCATTTGAGTAAGAGAAAATATTTGTCTTTTCTGTATAGTTTTTTCAGTTAATTGCTAGGCTAGAATATGTGTGCCATAATGCCATTTAATTTAGGGCATTATCTGTTGGTTTTGGTTCTTCATTGCAAGTTAGGTACATAATTGGTCCTTGTGGTTTACTCTAATTTTCCTTTTAAGTACAGTGGTTTCAAGTTTGTTAATTTAATCACTGGGATCTACTTATGTTACTACTCTTAGTTCCGTAAATTGGTATAACTTGGTGTGCAGTCTTTTAGTGTTCAATCTCACTTGACAATTGAAATAACACCAATTTCACTCCAAGTAAACCCAGAAACTTGGGTTGCAATACCCTTCGCCCCAAGAAATTGTGTTCTAAGGCTTGAGCAACATTCTTCCAACTTATTGAGTTTAGACACGGAAAGAATATAATGCCACTGCACATGATGGGCTTTGGACACAAAGTTATACTAATTCACGAGAATTGAGCATTTGACCAAAATTGTTAACAGAAGTAAATCACAGGGGTAAAGTTACCAAAATTGAACAAAAAGTGACAAATATGATAAATCACAGGGACCATTTGAAATTTTTGGCTTTTTGTATATGTGATGCTCGATAACCTTAGGTACCTAGGCTGTTCTATCTTTTGTTCTCCACCAATCGTTCACTTTATCCAAACTCAGTTTTAGCCTCAATGATGCAGGAAACCCAAATAACATCGAGAAATAATCTTGAATCGCATTAGTGTAGCACAAAAGTGTTCACAATTTTGCAACAGTTTGTTCCCCTACTGAGAGAATCCTGGTCGGGCTTCAGTCCTTACATCTATTGATGATTCCATAGACTGATATAAATCATTCAAATGAACCCAAAATCAGCAGAAACTGTGTACATATTGATTTTCCGAACTTATTGAATGTTTTACTTGTTACAAAGGCCAATGTCTAATGTACATTAATATTAGTCTCTCTTTTCCCCAAATTCACAATCGAAAGCGTGAAATGACAGAAAATCAACTTGTACCTCCTCTCGAGATTCATGTGACGCACCCACTAACTTCTTCAAAGCCTCCTGATCACTGCACTGAAAACATAACAAAGTGAGAGAAACAATCAAATGGAGTAGAAACCCATTTCTGCTAAACCAATTTGCACCCTTCCACTCCGAGTTCATGTTTGCTTGCAGAGAAAATTACGAAAAAGAAAAGGAAAATGAAGTTCAAAAATTTGATTCACGTTTATAAAAACAAATTTCAATGCTTTGCACTTTTAAACTCAGCTTCGAATTCAAACAAAAAAATAAAATAAAAAACTTAAAGGGTCTGTTTGGTATCGTTATTAGAAGCAATTTTTTGTTTTTGAAAGTAACGAGTACTAAGTGATTTAGCTACATTCATCATCTCCGAAGGTTTTTAATTGAAGATCAAACAAAGCCTTACTTCAAAATATTCATCCTCTCAATTTCTTTTTTCCTTAAAAAAACAGAAGCTTTAATTAATTAAGTAATTCCCATTAACCAAACAAAGAAAATCCCAAAACTGCCAATCGATCAAACCTTCAAAGACTGAAACCCTTTAATCTTCTCAACCGAAGCAACCAAGTCGGACCTAAAATTGAAGCAATCCAAATGGTGCCATTTGGTCACATCGAAACCTTTAGGGTCTCTGCTGACCAACCCCAGCCGCAGAGCCTGGGCGGCGATCGGTTCCGAGCACTTTTTGCACGATGACCTCTTCGACTTCGCGTACTCCGCCGCCAATTTGGTCGAAGAAGAAGCCGACATTGGTGGTGTGTCGAGGCCGATACAAGCGAAACGTTTCGGGGTGTGGAAATTGACGAAACGTGTCGGAGAGGGTTTCGGGGAATTAGGGTTTTTGGGGAGGAAGGGAATCAGGTGGGTGAAGATAGAGTTGCGGGTGGGTATGGTTAGCATTGGAAGTTGGGTAACTGGGGTTTTAGGGATTTCCCGCCATCTTTAAGTGCAAGAACAAGAGAAAAGCTATAGATTCCAAAGAAAAATAAATTTTGTCACCTTCCGGTATGACATTCTATTAATTTACATTTTTTTGTTAAATTAGTACATGATTGTAAGCTCCGGATCCTTTTTTTCTAACCCATCAAGTTCGGAAATCTGGATTATTAAAATTTAATCCAACATCTAAAACTATTATAACTTTAAAGTATACTTCTATTTGTAATCATTTGATCAAATTTCAATGGTCTCAAATTTCCGAACTTGATGGATTAGAAGGAATAAAACCAGACAGAACAAACATGATCCCTTTCCTTGTAAGAAAATCGCTTCTTTCGATGTTTTGACATTCAATAATTTATACGTTTTTATTACATTAATCGAGTGGTCAACTATTATATGTTGACCTGATTGTAAAAGAACCGCTTTTGAACTCACTGAGGCCATATTCATATTAGGAGTAGGTCCAATAGATTAACCAAACGGACAACTTAACAGAATGTTTAAATGACCGATTCTAAAAATATTGGGGGATTCAAGAAAGTCTGTGTGGAAGGAGATTCTAAACTTGTTATTGATTCAATCAAAGGGTTCTAAGTGACTCATTGGCAGTTAAGGAACTTTATTGAATATATCAGGTGGTTGGCATCTATGTTTGGTACCATTTCATAGAGTCATGTCTACAAAGAGGCAAATTCTTGGCAGATCCCTATAACGAGTTTTATTTTTAATAATTTCCATGTTTAGTATAGGACTCTGTCATCTGTGGCAAGATATATTTTTCTGTTCGACTATATTAGAACTGGTTATGACTGTGGTCAATCAATTTAATGTTTTATTTTCTTATAAAAATGTGAGTAAATTTACCAAAACGCTTCTCATGAGTGACACTTCAAAAATATAGGATAAAGACTGCAAAAATGGCAAAAGCCCAAAACCTTGTTGTGAAAAGAAAGAGTCACATAGGTGACAGTCCAAGAGTAGAAGACTGGAACTTATATAGGTCTTCTATTTCCACCACAGCAGCACTAAAAAAAAGTATCTCTTTCACAAGATTTATGTAAGTGAAGGGTCGAACCGCTGCTTGCAAAAACAACTACGGAGGAATCTTACTATTCTTGATCATTTTCCTCCATGGACCACACCCAGCAATCTTCTATTATTCAGCACTCATTGTCGGTCGTTTTCCCCTCATGATTGTTTCATCACCATCACTTTCTTCTTTGTCTTCCAAGTTTCGATTTTTGTTCGTTTCCATTGTCCTCAATTGCTTCTTATAGTACTCAGTAGTTGCCTTTACACTCTGTTTTACTAGCTTTTCCATTGCATCTGCATCTGAGCTACTTACCGCATTTTCAAGCTCCTTACCCCAATACTTCTTATCTTTTTCTTCACTCAATTCTTCCTCTGCGGCTCGAACCTACACTAATAAATCGGCCTCTTCACGTATATGATATTGAGTCTCATCTAAGATGCACACTTTTTTTTTTTTTTTTTTTTTTTTTTTTTTGGAAAACAAAGGATCCAATAACCGGGCAAAGATGCCAAACAGTACAAAGAGAGCCTACACCGAAGCAAACAGCCAATAACTACTTGGAAAGGGTAGAGCGAGGAGGTTACAGAGAAAACATGACGCCGCAACAAATGCTAGAGCGTCCCTCTACGCAATACCACAAACCATTAAGGCGGACAAGGTAAACCGTCGTTACACAAAACATGAACCAAGGAAGATGGGGGTCTATCAACCCACACATGATCACATACTTCCCTACTACTTCGCGATGCCAAATGGTCCGCTGCCGAATTGGTCGGTCTTGGAACCCAAGACCAGCGACAATCAAGAAACTCATTTCCCAATCTAACACAATTCAGAAGAGAGGGGAAGGCATCCCAACTGCCTTTCTTAGCCATATCCCTAAGGCAAGAAATCAATTCCAACCCATCCTCTTGCCAAGCATACACTCGTGCAAGATTGCCATAGCCTCTCCCATAGCCACACTAGTAGCCTTCACACATGATCTACTAGCAGCAAGAAACCTCCCTTCCTCATCCCGTGCAACAATACCCGTGAATCCCCGTCCATCATATGATCCCCAGCTAGCATCCACATTTATCTTAACGAAACCCGGACACGGAGGAGACCAACAAACATCAACTAATTGATCCAGGCCACGAGGTGGAGGCGTAGTCCGAGGACCACCCCGAGCTTCTTTGAATGTAGAGACCGATAAAGAAATGGCCAAAATAACCTGCCTAGGATGAAGTGGTTGCTGGTTGAACTGCATATTACATCGGGCTTTCCATATATGCCAACAAGTGAAGGCGATATATGAGAGCATATTGTTTCTCACCTCAATTGATCCCTTCGCTGAATCAAACCTCTGGAGCAACCAGCCCACCCAAGAAGAAGTATCCGTTTGATTAATCCTCATACTCAAGCTTCCCCCGAACCAAACAGCCTCCACCCACGGGCATTGCAAAAATATATGTATAATTGTTTCATCCTGATTCTTACAAATCGGGCATAACGGAGATGGGGAAGATCTTATTCGGAAGAGGTTTGCCATAGTAGCCACAGCTTCCTGAAGGGTCTTCCATAAAAATCATCTGATTTTTGGATAAGCCTCAAGTTTCCACACACATTTCCACAGATGGGCAGGAATGGTGACCGATGATCCAATATTAATACCCCCATGGGGCAGATTCTGACCAACCACCCATTTATATCCGGATTTAACTAAATATACCCCCTTTTTATCCAGGGGTCAAACCAAACGATCACGTAACAAAGGGTCTCAAATATGGGTCTCAAGGATAGCATCAAACTCGGACCTTTCCAAGAATGGCTTTAGAAAATCAATATCCCACATTCTATTCTCAGAGCAAATAAGCGAATTAACCACCAAATTATTAGAAATCTATACCGTCCCCGATGGAGAAGGTCTTCCCATTGGAATAGACGGGATCCATGTATTAACCCACACCCTAACCTCATTTCCACTCATAATCTGTCAATGAGCTCCATTACATAAAATGTCCCTTCCAGTGAGGAGGCTAGACCAGGCCCAAGAGGCTCTCCCACCCCTTTTAGCATCCATGAATGAACAATTAGGGAAGTACTGTGCCTTAAGCACCAAACCCCACAGAGAATTCGGCTCCTCAATTAATCTCCAACACTGCTTAGCCAACAGGGCATCGTTGAACACCTCGAAACTCCTAAGACCTAACCCGCCCATATCATTTGCCCATCCCAACTTCTCTCTAGAAACCTAATGAATACGTTGTTCACCATCTTTTTGCCCCCACTAGAACTTCGACATCATGGCATCCAACTCATTGCATAGAGAAGTAGGAAACTTGAATAAGTTCATAGGATATGCAGGGATTGCTTACACCACCGCTTTTATGAGGACCTCCCGCCCCGCTTGAGAGAGAACGGCTTTCTTCCATCCCCTGAGCTTACCTAATAATCTTTCTTTAACATAGGCTAGCCCACTTTTTTTCGAACGACCCCAAATAGCGGGAACCCCCAGGTAGACACCTGGATCTCCAACCCTCTCCATACCCAGGATGTTCGCCAAATGAAATGATAAAGACTCAGGCACATTGTTTCTAAAAAATACGCTTGACTTTGACTTATTAACTTTTTGACCCGACGCCAAGCAATAATCATCAATGACTTGGGATAATTTTCGACAATTCTCCTCCTCAACTCTCAGGAAAATCAGAGTATCGTCAGCAAAGAAAATATGGGATATTGTCGGGCCAAGCTTGTACATTTGGACTCCTCTGATCCAACCTCTATCACTAGCCTGCTGGATACGAAGTGATAACACTTCACTAACCAACAAGAATAGGTAGGGGGAAAGCGGATCTCCTTGTCTGAGCCCCCTAGAAGGTGCAAACTTAGTTCCAGGAAGACCATTCAGAATGATTGCAAAATTCACAGAAGAAATGCATCCCAGGATCAAGCTTATCCACTTACTGTCAAACCCCAATTTCTCCATCACTGCCATTAAAAAATCCCATTCCACCCAATCGTAGGCCTTATGCATATCCAGTTTAATGCCCAACTCGAATTTGCATTTCGCTTTCCTCAATTTAAGAAAATGGAATAATTCATGCGCAATTCCAATATTGTCTTGGATTTGCCTTCCTGCCACAAAGGCGTTTTGGGTAGGGGAAATTAACTCCGGAAGAAACGGCTTGAGATGATTCACCAAAATCTTCGAAAAAACCTTATAAGGATAGTTGCATAAACTGATGGGCCGAAATTGAGAAACGGATTTCGGGTTTTGAACTTTCGGTATCAGAACCAAATGAGTAGCATTGATTCTCATGGGATTTTCTAAACCATGCATCAATTCTCCAATAATTTCATTCACATCCGCAACAAGAATGTCCCAATGAGCCTGACAGAAAATCCCCGGGAAGCTATCGGGACCAGGGGCCTTCATCCCACCCATCTGTAAAGTAACATCTTTCACTTCATCAACCGAGACCGTACCAGTAAGGGTAGCATTCATTTCATTGGTAACCTTTGGAAGCATACAATTGAGGATTTCTCCCCACTCCCGGTTCCCAGATGATTTGAATAACTCCATGAAATGATCATCCACCAAACTCCTAATCAGACTTGGGCTTTCAATCCACTCTCCGTTGCTATTTTTTAAAGTCACCACCTTATTTCTTCGTCTTCTTTGAAGGGTAGACTGATGAAAGAATTTGGTGTTGGCGTCTCCCTCGTTTAGCCACTGCACCCGGGATCTTTGCTGCTAGTAACACTCCTCCTGCCTTCATAATTGATCAACATTGTTGGAAAGAGCCACAATTTCCTTCTTATTCTCCTTCCAATTATGTTAGAGCCGACCCAGACATTCCAACATCTCTTTAATTTGCCTTCCAAGGTTACTGAATTTTCCCCTGCTCCAGTTGATTAATTTGGCACGACAAATATTGATTTTATGATTCCATCTCTCAATAGGACTCCCCTCCCTGGAATGATTCCAAGCATTTCTCACGATGTCCCTGCACTCCCCGTCCTTAGCCCAAAGGCCTCAAAGCGAAACATCTTTTTCGATTTATTACTCTTAGGCTCACAAATTACCACCACAGGACTATGGTCAGACCCTAGAGACGTTCCGATTTTAATCGACGTATTTGGCCAAGTAGCATTCACCAATCCCCTATCCAGCCTAGCCTCCACCAGCTGTCCATTTCGAGTCCCCCTCCAAGTAAATTTGGGTCCATTAAATCCCAAATCCATAACCTCCACCTTGCACATAAACTCCTCCAGGTATCTGGGACGGTTGTATCTCACTTTCGCTCGCCCAGATTTTTCATGATCCCATAAGACTTCGTTAAAATCCCCTCCACAAATCCATGACATATTATCCGGGCTGAAATTCTGAATCATACCCCTCCAAAATTCCTCATTCTCCATCCTGTACGATGTCGCGTAAACTCCGGTAAACTGAAATTTAACCTGCGAGTCAACCAACCCACATCCAGCATCAATAAAATGCTTAGAAAATTCCATCACCTCCACTTGGACAGAGTCCTCCCACCATAAGCTAAGCCCTCCAGCTCTCCCGATCGGAGCTACATCAAAACCATTTGAGTACCCCATCCGCCTTCTTACTCCAGCTATTCGATGATCTTTCATTTTGGTTTTTGAAAGAAAAATCATCAAAGGTCTGTGTTCCCTTATTTGCCCATGTAAGGCACGAACCATCGTGTCCGACCCTAGACCACGGTAGTTCCAAAACAGGTGTATCATGGCGATCTTGCGGCTGAGTAAGGCCAGTCGCCACCACCTCGGGATGAAGACCCCATTTTTTTGGACCTCATCAACGATCTAGTCAAATTCCCAAGCCTGCCCATCAAACTCCACTTGTCCAACCTCTGTTTTTCGCCTTCCACCACTACCTCACACACCAAAGTCCACTGCTGCCACGGCAAATCCAAAAACCGCCACCTCGGGTGCCTCACAAACACCCAAAAGTACTTCATCCCCTTGCTTCTATCCAATTGCTCTGATCTCTTACCAAAATCTTGGCTCATCTCAAATTGCTCAATCTTTTCCCACTCCTCTTGGTCCTTCACTTCCCTAATCATCATCACCCTCTTGTCGGTGAACCTCCCCCGGATCAGTTGGCCAACAACAACCTCACATCACATGCACGGCCCCGTATTCCCCGTGCTTGTACCAATCATGTGGGTGACGCAAATTGGGGTTGTCTTTCTCCATAAACCGGACCATCCAGTCGTACCCGAGCCCAATTTGCTGGAGCTCATCGTCAGTGAAGTTATCGGTGTACTTTCGGCCATGGTTCTTGAGTCGGTAGAAAATTCGACAAGCCTTTTGCTTTTCCGCCGAGCAATCTCCTTCACTTCCCGGTAAAACTTTGCGTTACCCTCGATTCTGCTTGGGGATGGCCAGTTTCAAGCCTTCTTTTTGCTCTGCTCGGCGTATAAGCGGAGGTTCCGCCAGAGTTGGGAAATTTGGCAGGAAAATGTGAAATTGGGGTCCGAATTTTATGGGAATTGGAAGAAAGAGTTGATGGAGAGTGTTTTTGGGGGCCGCGGTGAGGGGTTTTAAGGTTAGGGTTTTGTGGAGGAGATTGAAGAATGGCGTGAGGAGGAAGAGAGAGGGGTTTAGAGAGGGAAGGGTCTTGACTCAGCATTTTCGATTTCTTAGACGATTAGACCAGTGCAGTCTTTAATTAGAGATTAAATAGATGATTTTATCTCTACATACGATATGATGATATTTCTTTTTACTCGTAAGTAAGAGATTTTATATTTGAATCTCTTAAATAACGAATTTGATACTAAATTAGATTATCTATTGTGCAATTTACCTGAATTGCTATCGTGATTCATCACAAGTAGGTTTTAAAGTCACATTAAAAGTACCATGTCATCTTAAAAATCACGAAAAAAATTTAACCAAAAAAAAAAAGTTGGTTACACTGTAACTTTCTTAGGGTGAGTAACATCTCGTTTTAAATTTAATAAATTTAGAAATTAAATTTGATTTACAATTATTTTAGGTAGATTTCACAAAAGAAAAAATAGTTGGGTTAGTTCATACCAAAAAAAAAAAAATAGTTGGGTTAGTTGATCGTTGGTACATCACCTTCATTTCAAGAAATTTTTCATTATGATCGGAACATGAATGAATGGTATATCACGTATTTTTATACAAATTGTAAGAAATTTTATTTGTTAAATTATTAATTTTTTAACACATATATCATAATCATACTATCATTTATACAGTAACACGTGTGCCATCCGTACGGTTTCACTGAAAAATTTCTCCCTTCTGCTACTTTTAACGGCTAAACGATGCGGGCTTCGGGCACTTAAATTAAACAAAAAGTACTGCCTGTAAATTTCCACCTCTTGCTTCAACCTCCTCCTCCTTTTCTAACTCCGACCCAATCAACCATGGCGAAGCGAACTCATACGACGGAGCTGGGCAGCATCGCCTGCGAGGAGCTCGGCGAGCTCGGCGCGGGAAAGGAAGGCTGGTTCGACAACCCCAACCTCCTCTGCGCCCTGGACACCCAGTCGCTCGCTCTCGCCAACCGCTCCGTTATTGTGTTTCTCGGGTGGGCCGACTCCGACGGGACCCCCCTCAAAATTCGACCCGAATTGTCCCCGATCGAGGCGGAGTTCGTCACGGCGGTGGAGTGGTTGGTGTTTGACGAGGTAAGGGTGGTTGTGGCCGGGACTTCGTCTGGGTATCTCCTATTTTTCTCTTTGGATGGAGATTTGATTCATAAGCAGGTAAAGCTGCTGCATTGGTAATCTGGGTTTGATTAGATGAAAATTTGTCTTTGAATGATGTGAATTTTATTGTGTTTGGTAGATTTTTGCATATGGGGTTTGTAAATGCAATAATTATGTATGGCATTGTGATTTTTTCTTGTAGTGGTCATTGAAAATTTGAATTATTGAGTTTAATTTGTTTAGATTTTGCATGTTGGGTATGTAAATATGATAGTTTTGTATGCCATTGTGATTACTTTTGGTATTGGAACCCATAACCAATTGAGAGAGGGATCAAATGGAGTAGAAACTAGAAACCCATGTCTGGTAGAAAAATTTGCACTCTTATCATTCAGTTCCTGTTTGCTTGCAAGGAAACTTCAGAAACTGATAGGGAAAATGAAGTTCAAAATTTTTATTCATGTTCTTAGAAACAAATCTACAATGCTGTACACTTTTAAACTCAGCTTCCAATCAAGAAAAAAATCGACATTACTTCAGATCATTCATCCTTTGAATTTCATTTTTCTTAAAAACAGAAGCTTTAATGAATTCCCATTAACCAAACAAAGTAAAACCTAAAATTAAAATTTGAACAAACCTTCAAAGACAGAAATCCTTTAACCTTTTCTACCGAAGCAACTGACTCAGACCCAAAGTCAAAGCAATCCAAAATGACACCACTTGGTCACATAGAAACCTTTAGGGTCTCTGCTGACCAACCCCAGCCTCAGAGCCTGGGCGCAATCAGTTCCAAGCACTTCTTGCACAGCAACCTTTTTGATTTCGCGTATGGGTTTGTTAGATTTTTGCGTACGGGGTTTTTAAGTACAACAGTTTCGTATGGCATTGCGATTATATCTGGTGGTGATTATTGAAATGTTGAGTTATTGAATTTAATTCGTTTAGATTCTGCATATATGATAGTTTTGTATGCCATTGTGATTACTTTTGGTATTGGTTCTGTTGGAAAATTGAGTTATGGTCTACTGGTCTTGGTCATGCAACTTTAATGATTTTATGTAGGGTTAAACTCTGTTTACTACCCTGAAGTTTTGTAGTTTTCAACATTTAGTACATGAAGTTTTTTTCATCCCAGAGTCATACCTCAAGTCTTAATTTTGGGATAGTTTCATATATCCGTTAAGTTTTCTGTTAGAAATTCTGTTAAGTGATGACATGGCGCTTATGTGGACAATGACTGGGCGCCACGTGTCATTAAAAAATATTAAAATAAATTAAATAAAAGTAAATAAAAAAAAAAAAAAAAAAATCCAACTCCACACCCGTGCCCACTCACCCGTCTTCCACCTCCCTTCCTTCTTCCCTCTGCAACACCCTCTTCGGCTCCCCCTTTTCTCTCCCCCATTTTTATCCCCCCTTCTCCACAACCATCACCTCATCCACCATTCCTCTCCTAACCCCACCCCCCTCTTCCTCCTCCTTATCCTGCACCCCAACCCAAACCCCCGCCCCCAAACTGCAAGCTATACTAACCACACCATTTTCGACCCCAATCCAGCCTCACCCTCCTTCCCCCATAAATTCATCCAACCAAACCCACATAACCCACCTTAGAACCCCAGAAGGAAAAGCTTCCAAACACTAGCAGAGCGCCGTCGAACACCGTCGCTCACACGCCACACCCTCCCTCCTACCCCGTCTGCCTCCTCCTTCCCCTATCACTCCCCCAAACCCACCATTTAATTCCCCTTCAACCCCAAACCGTACCCTCACCCTCACCACCGCACCACCCTCATACGCCTCTTGGCCTCCATCGAAGCCCCATAAAAGATCGAAAAGCTCCACCTTAAGAGGATGGTTGTCTATGACGAAAGTCTCGAGCTTCTTTCTAGGTAATTCCCCAATTCCAAGTCTCTTCCTCTCTCCTCACATTTCAACCCAAAACTGAAACCCTCAACGTCGCCGCAGAGCTTAAAAATCTGCAGCTTTTTGTTGCTATTCTTCCTCCAGTGGTGAGAGAGGAAGGTCAAAGTGGGAAGGAGAGTGGGGATCTTGCGGGAGTGTGGGAGTGATTTGGAGGTGGGTGAGGCCGCGAGGGTGCACGTTCCCAGTTCCAGTTGGTTTTCGTCGGAGGAGGTAGAAAGGGAAATGGAGAAATGGGGTTTCCGTGCACGATAAGGAGGATGAAGGTGGGGTTTCGGTCTGGATTTAGGTTAGGGTGCAGGATAAGGAGGAGGAAGAGGAGGGTGGGGTTTAGGATGGATGTGCAGAGGTTGGGTAGGTGCAGAGAAGAGAAGGGAGGGGGGTCGGGGTGGGGAAGACAATAGGGTTATGGGTTTTTTTTTTTAATTAATTATTTTAATATTTTTTTAATGACACGTGGCTTCCAATCATTGTCCACATGGCGCTACGTCATCACTTAACGGGAGAATTAATAGTTTGACTAATGGATGTATGAAACTGTCCCAAAATTAACACTTTAGGTATGACTCTAGGACGAAAAAAACTTTATGTACTAAATGTTGAAAATCACGAAACTTCATGTAGTAAACAGAGTTTAACCCTTTTATGTATTAACAGATGGTATATCCCGAGCGGATTATAAGGTTGAGAGTCCGTGGAACGAAGAGAGATTTTACCCATGAAACATCCTCAGAGGAGGTTTGTGTTGTTATGCCTGGCATAGTTGCTCGTTTTGATGGCTCGGATATTCAGGTAGGGAAAACCTTTTGTTTTTTCATTCCTTGCTATGAAGAGTTGTACCTGTAAAGTCATCTTTGAGCATGAAGCATGTGTCTTGAATCTTTAAGTTCCCATACTTTCACTTAATGTAATGTAATGATAAAGTATTTCTAGTTTAAATTAACAAGATTGTATGTGATGTCTATAGGCAGAGACTTCGAAAAATTTAGGTCCCCTTATTTTGTGGGTTAAAATTTGGAGTTGTTTCTAGCGTTTAGAAGCTCAGTTGGTGTGGGTTCTAATAATATGCTTGGAATACAGAATATGCTGCTCCAGTGGTTTGAAGATACACAGTCTCAGTTCTGGGATCAAACACTCAAAAAGCGAGGCTCAGATGATTTTGAACATTCCTATGGTAAATTACCTTACCAGTTATGGAGTGTCAGCAAGTATGGTACTTGTGCTGATGCAGCCATTACTGGCATTATGCCTCCGCCACTGATGGAAATCCAGGTATATTCGCCCTGCGTATTTAAATATGCTGATGCTTTCCATTTTAATTGCATGAAAAGGATCAAGATTATAAAAACACACATTGTACCCAAAACATAATAAAACAAGATGGTCATTTGTCAAGTTCAAGAAATTAAAAGCACACATACCATGTAATGTTAAACTGCAATTAGTGTAGTCAAAAGTCAGAAATAATCAATTCCATTGAGAATAACACCAACTGTTCAATAAAAGGACTTTAGTCTGCCCCGGATATAGGAGACCAGCTCAAAAAGGAAGTTATCTTCATGATGAAATTGTTGATTCTCTTGAGAAGCACAGGATCCTGGGAGCTATTGATAGACATTTTCTATTTTATACCTACATGCTTCACTCAGAAAGCTTCAACATACAAGCTTCAACAAAAGAAAATTCAAAGAACTTAGCGAAGAAGGCTTTGGTGTATTTAACACAATACGTTGAAATGAAGGAAAGCTTATTTATTGATATCCCCGATAAGCTACAAATATGTACATATACATGAGTCAAAATAAACACACAAGAGGAAGCCTTCACAAAGGTTGCTTAGGAGAAGTCTCAGCAGTCGGTAGAGCTCCAGAAAGAGAAGGCACCGGAGGGGGATCATTTGGAGCCTCAGTACTGGACAGAACCCTAGAAGGAGGAGGCATCAGAGGTTGATCATTCGGAGCTTCATTACGCGGTACAGCCCCAGAAGACGAAGGCAATAAATGCCTTTGGAACAAACCCACAAATCTCTGATGATCAAGTAAAACTTGACCATCAGTTTCCTTCATCTGGTCAAGCTTCCTCTTCATGTTTGTAGCATAGTCATGTGCGAGCCGGTGCAACTGTTTATTCTCATGCTTGAGCCCTCTAATCTCCTGTTTAAGACTCATCACTTCAGCCGCCAATGATTCAACTTGGCGGGTTCGAGCAAATAGGCGTTGGGCCATATTAGACACAGAACCTGCACACTGAACACTGAGAGCCAGCGAATCCTTAACAGCTAACTCATCAGACCGTTTGGAAAGTAGTCTGTTATCTTTGGGAGTGAGAAGGTTCCTGGCCACCACCGCAGCGGTCATATCATTCTTCATCACGGAATCCCCAACGGTAAGAGGACCAGTAGGGGAGACGAAGGATGGGCGCCATATGTTGTCTGGAGAAGGCGGGGCTGCCTCTTCAACAAGGTTCAAGTCAAAACGACGGTCGGAGGGGCCAGACATTTTCAAAGGTGTTGAAGAGAGAAGAGGTCGGACAAATCAAGATCTTAGAAGTGCAAGAATGAAGCTTCTACTGGTGGAGATTCAAGTGTGCTTTGGAACTTAATGACAGCCTCTATAAAAATCTGCACTCGACGGAGCTTCAGAAATCGAAGAGGCGCCTGCTCAGAAATCGAAGAGGCGTTTGCTTTCTCAAAAGCTGGGCTGCTTAGAGATCACGAGGGTTGATCTCAGAAATCGAAGAGGCGTTTGCTTTCTCAAAAGTTGGGCTGCTCAAAGACCACGAAGGCCGATCTCAGAAATCGAAGAAGCACCTACTTTTCCAGTTTTGTCAGCACCTGTCACACGCACACTCAGCTTTGCGGAAATTATGGGCATTCTGTCGAAGACTTCTGGGGAAGTAGAAAACACATGAATCTTACCGTTCAATCACCCACTTCCCACACGCAACAATAGCTCATGGGTACCACAGATAACTTTGCCAAAGTTCTCTGCCAAAGTTGAGCACGTGAAGCTTGCAGCTCCCACTACATCGCTCTGACCAAGAAGGGTAAAAGAATAGCAAAGAAACAGCACTAACAAAGTTTAGACCCATAAATTTTGAAGGTCTAGCTACCATATTATTACCCACAAGGGTAAAGGAACAGTACCACTGCTGGATAATTGGAAAGTCCCTGTGTGTCAACCTCTGTGCTTCGTGGCAAGGTAGACTAGCAAACATGCCCAACCTTTACTCACATTCAAGAAAACACTCCCAATAAGATTGCTTGCTCCAAAATCGACGAGGCACCGTCCTCCGAATCTCGAGAGCCAAACTCCCAACATGACTACTTTCTTAAAAATCGAAGAGAGGGTAAAGGAACAGTACCATTGCTGGATAATTGGAAAGTCCCTGTGTGTCAACCTCTGTGCTTCGTGGCAAGGTAGACTAGCAAACATGCCCAACCTTTACTCACATTCGAGAAAACACTCCCAACAAGATTGCTTGTTACAAAATCGAAGAGGCACCGCCCTCCGAATCTCGAGAGCCAGACTCCCAACATGATTACTTTCTCAAAAATCGAAGAGACACTGCTCCCCGAATCTTCGAGAGCCAGACCCCCAGCATGATTGCTTTCTAAAAAATCGATGAGGCATCGTTCTTCGAATCAATCGAAGAGGCGTTCGCTTTCTCAAAAGCTGGGCTGCTCAGAGACCACGAGGGCCGATCTCAGAAATCGAAGAGGCACCTACTTTTCCAGTTTTGTCAGCACCTGTCACACGCACACTCAGCTTTGCGGAAATTATGGGCATTCTGTCGAAGACTTCTGGGGAAGTAGAAAACACATGAATCTTACCGTTCAATCACCCACTTCCCACACGCAACAATAGCTCATGGGTACCACAGATAACTTTGCCAAAGTTCTCTGCCAAAGTTGAGCACGTGAAGCTTGCAGCTCCCACTACATCGCTCTGACCAAGAAGGGTAAAAGAATAGCAAAGAAACAGCACTAACAAAGTTTAGACCCATAAATTTTGAAGGTCTAGCTACCATATTATTACCCACAAGGGTAAAGGAACAGTACCACTGCTGGATAATTGGAAAGTCCCTGTGTGTCAACCTCTGTGCTTCGTGGCAAGGTAGACTAGCAAACATGCCCAACCTTTACTCACATTCGAGAAAACACTCCCAACAAGATTGCTTGCTCCAAAATCGAAGAGGCACCGTTCTCCGAATCTCGAGAGCCAGACTCCCAACATGACTACTTTCTCAAAAGCGAAGAGAGGGTAAAGGAACAGTACCATTGCTGGATAATTGGAAAGTCCCTGTGTGTCAACCTTTGTGCTTCGTGGCAAGGTAGACTAGCAAACATGCCCAACCTTTACTCACATTCGAGACAACACTCCCAACAGGATTGCTTGCTCCAAAATCGAAGAGGCACCGCCCTCCGAATCTCGAGAGCCAGACTCCCAACATGATTACTTCCTAAAAAATCGAAGAGACACTGCTCTCCGAATCTCGAGAGCCAGACCCCCAGCATGATTGCTTTCTCAAAAATCGAAGAGGCATCGTTCTCCGAATCTCGAGAGCCAGATACCACAGACCACTTTTTCAAAGTGCTCTGACAGAGTTAAAACATGTGAAACTGGCAGCTCCCACTACCGTGCTATGACCAAGCAGGGTAAAGGAATAGCATTACTACTTGTTGTTAGGGAGACTCCTATATATGTCGACCTCCATCCCCAACGGACAGGCAGACCTGCAAAAATGCTCAACCCTTCATCATATCTGAGAGGGCACTCCCAACGAAGCCTTTCGAAATATTCAGCTTTCTTTCCCCCCGATAATACCTCTGCAAACAAGCTATACTAGAGCAAGAATATCTCATATCATCAGGGTTAAAAGCAAGAGTATCCCATATCATGCTTTTTTCCTGTCTTTTCCTTTGGCCTTGTTTTTACCTGCAAGACAAGGAGAAAGAGAGCAATCAGTCAGCACTTGGAATCAAGCTTCCAGCCAGGAAATGACTGCCTGGAACCCCTTACCTGATTACTTACCTGGCATTGCTCTCGAGTACTCATCTTCAACATCTTATGTTTCCAGGGAAGATTCCGCATCTGCTTGAGGAACAGATAGGGCAAGTACGAAGGATACAAGGAAGCATGTGGAGACAAGCGTAACAGCACACGTGCCGATACATCCATTACTCTGTCAAAAGCAAAAGTATCCCATATCAGCAGGGTGGAACGTACTCTAGATTTGATGGACTTGTTTTGACCCTCAAATTCTTCAGTCGGCCTTATACTCTGGAGGAAACCAGAAAACCCTCCAGCTCAGTTCAAGAATAAGCCTGTGGAAAGTTACTTCTTCAAAAGCAAAAGTATCTCATATCATCTCTTCTCATTTTTCTTCTCTTTATCCTTCATGCTGCTGCAAGATGGGGAGAAGGTGAACAATCAGTCGGAGCTGTGATTGCTTACCTTGTCTGTCACCTCTTTCAGCAGACCCCCTAGCTCGGCGACTTGGGGGACTCCTACTACATGGTTTGTATCGCGCTTGACCAAGCCTGAAACTACAAGTAAGCTTCAAGTGAAATTGATACATTACCTTGTGCATCTCCACCAGTTAAAGATACCACCCCTGGATGGAGGAAGAGTACTTCCAGAGAAGATGCCACATCTACCTATGAGACAGATAAGGCAAGTCAAGACGACACCACACTCCGATACTTAGAAGTTTCGTGATTACGAGATAATTCTCCCACAATATTTCCTAATGTCATTTGTACTAAATCATTCACTTGTACTCACTAAAGGAGAGCTTGAACCTATGTACTTGTGTAAACCCTTCACAATTAATGAGAACTCTTCTATTCCGTGGACGTAGCCAATCTGGGTGAACCACGTACATCTTGTGTTTGTTTTCCTATCTCTATCCATTTATATACTTATCCACACTAATGACCGGAGCAATCTAGCGAAGATCACAAAAAGTGACCGTTTTC
This sequence comes from Malus sylvestris, assembly GCF_916048215.2. Lineage (NCBI taxonomy): Eukaryota > Viridiplantae > Streptophyta > Magnoliopsida > Rosales > Rosaceae > Malus > Malus sylvestris. The sequence goes on along the minus strand of NC_062270.1, from coordinate 36,146,070 downwards.
GCTACCTAGGATCTATCTTGCAAGAGAACGGAGAATTAGATGGAGATCTCAACCATAGAATACGAGCTGGATGGATGAAGTGTAAGAGTGCATCCGGCGTGTTGTGTGACCGTCGTAGGCCACTGAAGCTCAAGGGAAAATTTTATAGGACGGCAATAAGGCCAGCGATGTTGTATGGCACAGAATGTTGGGCGGTGAAGCATCAACACGTACACAAAATGGGTGTAGCGGAGATGAGGATGCCTCGTGGGATGTGTGGGCACACGAGAAAGGATAAGATTGGGAATGAGGATATCCGAGGTAAAGTAGGAGTAGCCGAAATTGTAGGAAAGATGAGAGAAAATCGGCTCCGGTGATTTGGACATGTGCAAAGAAGGCCGACTGACGCTCCGGTTCAAAGATGTGACTACGGGACAGAGGTTCAGGGCCGAATGGGTAGAGGAAGACCTAGGAAAACTTTGGAAGAGACTCTAAGAAAAGACTTAGAGTACTTGGATCTAACGGAGGACATGACACAAAACCGAGCGCAATGGCGTTCTAGGATTCATATAGCCGACCCCACTTAATGGGAAAAGGCTTTGTTGTTGTTGTTGTTGTTGTTGTTGTATTTCCTTTTACTTGTCTCCATCGTCTATGTTATTAGGTTGACAGATTCATTTTCAAATGAAAATCTCTCTTCATCTTCATCTGCTGAATTATTCGGTTCATTGGATGGAGAGCAAACTCCATGTACATTATAATCTATCAGAGCATTTATTCTTCACTTTCACACCTTCGCCTATGTTCTTGAGCTTCCTCCAGATCCTTTTTCCAGTGTTTCTCCATTTCAATCAAATAATGTATGTTCATGTCACCCTGTCCTGTGACATTTGCAAGGTTTATCAGCTTCCATCTTGATGGAACAAGGTTCTGTTGAGTTGACAAGTTAAAAAGAAGTTAATAGGTGGGGGATATATATGACAAGATACCTTGCATCAAAGTCAATTGGAAGCTTGAAAGTTCTTGAAGAACTATTTTCCCCCATTGACAAATCTCAAAATCTTAACATTTATACCACACTGATTTTGTTTGTCATCTTGTAAATAATGAAATAATCAAAGGAACTTCATTCTTAGATTTATGCAAATTTCTTTCGGTAATGTTTACAATTTTGTTTTGTTGCCATTTTGGTCAATTTTTTCGTAGTTGTTTTTTGTTCTCTCTATTCCCCTTCTTCTGATAGTAATGCTTCGGTCTTTTCCCCATAAATCATGGAAAACCTTCTGAAGTTATTCTGGGTTTGAATTCAGCTGCTTTTATTGTTGGGCAGTCAACTGAACATTATTTATGTGGAATCACTGTTGGAGAGGATGCAGTGATTTCGGCCTTCAGGTTAGTGTGGTGGGATGATGCAACTTACAGGTTTTCTACTGAGTGTTAAATGCAGTCTTATATCTGTTTCACTTAAAAGTGCCCATATTTATTGACGACATTTGGTTTCTCCATATAAAGACTATCGGAAGACAATAATAGGTCTTTGGTGGGGGCAATCTTGTCTAAAGTTGTGCCTGCAACATTTTCAACAATAGCTTCATTATCAAAAATGATTTGGGGGAGCGATCAGACTTCATCTAAAAAATCAGAGGAGAAACCTCAACCATTTGCACAAGGTGAGATTAATTTACTGTAGTTATTTATTTAAAGTTCATAATGTTGTTGCCTAAGTACATTTGTGTAGTCTTTCCACTAGAATGTATAAATGAAAGAAGAACAGGGTTATAAGCACAAAGAAGAGAGAAATGGCAACTCATCTCGAAAGTATCTACTTCCCTTGCATCCATGTATTTGGTGGTCATGCCCCCTACTTGCATCACTATTTGTGTTTTCCATACTTTGTTGGCTCTTGGAACTTTGCTAATATTGTTTGTATAGAAAGAAATAACAGTAACCTTTTTTTTTTGGTTAAAAAATAAGAAGAAATATGCACGAACATGCATTTGGACTGGTAATGGAACTAAAGTAGGTACCTCAGTTCCTCTGTGTGTGCAACATTCATTCAAGTCTAAGGAGGTAAGTGATTTGACCTGGCTTTTTGTCAGCTCAAAGGGAATTAAACTATAAGGGCTCGTATGGTGCCTAGGATTGGAATGGATTGGATCATAAAATGCATGGTATGTGGTGGGTGATTTTAATATTTGAGGAGATTAGAAGGGTATTAGACATGAAGAAAACTTATCCCTTCTAATCCTACCATTTTGGAGAGGAGTGTAATTAATAAGTTTTCTTAATGAGTAATCCATCTTCTACCTTCAAGTAAACAACAAACGAGGCCTAAGTTTTAAACACTACTATTATAATTGATTTTTTCTTCATGGATTTGGGAGTCTAGTTACCAATCATTAGTTAACTCTTGTTTTTTGCTCACATGTGATTTTATTTGTGACAGCTTCTCCATTGACATGTTTGAAGGATTTCCCAAGAAAGGGTGAGAAGCTTACCTTATCACCTAGTGGCACATTGACTGCGATTACAGATTCACTTGGTCGTATATTGCTTTTAGATACTCAAGCACTTGTGATAGTGCGGCTTTGGAAGGTTTTCTCCCAGAAACCTTAAATTACTTAAAAGTTTTTCTTTCTCCTTCGTTTTGATGTTGTAGTTTTTCCCTGATGGTGGTATGAGTCGATTTGCAGGGATATCGGGATGCTAGTTGCCTATTCATGGAGATGCTGGTCAAAAAAGATACTGCAGCTTCAAATTCAAGTCACTATGAACCCACGAAGAGTGATTACTGCCTGTGTTTGGTTATTCATGCCCCTCGAAAAGGAATTATTGAGGTAGTTTCTTTTACCGTTTCCTTTAAGGAACTCTCTCCTTTTTCGGACATGCAAGCAATCAAAGATCTTTTTCATTCTCTTAGTTGCATTTTTTGTAGTTTATATATTTACAATAATGAGACTGCAAAATTAAAATAGCATAGACTCCATTTCCTCTTATCTTCAAAGAAACTATCCATACCTGGCATTCTTTAGTACATTGTTACTTATTTCAAAAAAACAGAACGCAAAGGTAAGAGTCATTCTATACATGCTTGTTTTGGGTTTTATTGGAACCGTGCACCGCTCTTCCATTTTAACTCAAATGAAGCAGATGAGTATAAGGGAATATGTGCTGGATGGCAGCCTAGAAATCGAATGAATGGATATCATTAAGTAAGGTCAAGAAATTGTTTTAGTTTTGGACTGATGGGAACTTCTTTCTTGTATTTATTAAAAGAACTGCAATGGTACTTCAAGTGATTAACATCTGACTCACGCATAATTTCTAATAATATGTTTTCTCTCGTGGCAATATCGTGCAGATTTGGCAGATGAGAACCGGACCAAGGCTTCGAGCATTTCAGTGTGCGAAGGGTAGCAAAATACTGCAACCTACGTATAGATTTGGTTCGTCAATAGCCTCTCCTTATGTTCCTTTGGAGGTTTTCTTGTTGAACGGCGACTCACGTCAAATATCAGTTTTGAACCGCACTCTCTAATCGAATGTAAATATCAAACATTTGTAAATCTTTTTATGCAAATGAAACGATGAAATCCTTTACCAGAGTAATTTAGTGGTCTTTATTGGATTATTCTTCATCTGCTCCTTACTTAACGACTAAACCCTGAGACCACCCGATCTTGAAACCGGCCAAACCGCTAGGCTGCAAGTACAACAATTACAACGTTGAGAGCAATGCAGTTTGGTTTGCTTTGGGTTGTTTTTTGGGTTGGGTACTTGCTTCTGGTGGACCATCTCCTCAATCGAATCGCCTTCATTTGTTTTACATACTTGTTTCTGGGACGGATTTAGCGGCACTATCTTCTTTACGCAACATTTGGCATGCATTTTTTGGAATCAATTTCGTAATATATTTCAGTTATTCGAATTGTCTATTTTTTAAGTCTTCATTTAAAGATTATATGTACCAAAAAGCACACAAATCCACAACCATATGATCGTTAGACTAAGGGTATAGGGTTTCGTTGCAGAACTGTATTTGTCTATTTTCTTCACAACAAATGAATATCATAATAGTTTTGGATTGTCTAATCTACATATTATGACCTAAAAGATAAACGATTTGAATTGTTAAAATACACTAGTGAGTCTCACAAAAACGTGTGTAAAAAAAATATGATGCTACATATTTGTTCCTTTACATAAAATTTGATTTTTACCCCATATGAAAAATAGCTAATTTTCCAAATGTATTTTGCAACGGAATTGGATCCTCTCCTGAGCACAAGCTTAGGAGCCTCCTGACCAGCGCACGTGAGCCATTAGATTTTGATCCAACGGCTACAAACATGGGTCCCTCTAAAAGTTACAATAATTATAACTGTTGGATTTTGATCCAACGGTCCACATGCGATAGTTAACAGGCTCCTGAGCTTGTGCTTAGGAGAGGATCCAATTCCTTTGCAACAAAGAAGAGAGAAAGAGCAATAAAATATAAGGAGGAACTGATATTCTGTCCACTAAATTTATCACTGATTTCTTCTGGATTCCCTTGAAAAACGACAGTTCACTTTCCCAAATACATGAGACATTGTTTTCCAACACATTCCAATTGCTATTTGTAGAAAATACAAAATTACTAAATATTTCTTTGGACTAAAATTGGTAAGTTAAATAGATTATCTACTAAATTTGCCTACGCCATTAGCACTTTATTAGCAGAATTGTTTATGGTATTTCTTATTGGAATTAAGGGTTATTTGGGAAATGCTTTTAAAAGATCGAAACGATTTTTGAAAAAATATTTTTGAATTCAAAATCACTTAAGTATTTTTTCAAAATTAACTTGCATTTTTAAAGATTAAATTCAAAAATATTTTCTTTAAAAACATTTTTATCCATTTAAAAGTATTTTTCAAACAAGCTCTTAAAAATTTAAGTAATATTTTAATTAAGTACTCACTAATTAAAAAAAAGTTATTTGCAAATGAAAAATTAAATTTGATTTTTCAAATAAAAACGGCAAACCTAATTTTCGAACGAATCAAACGAGAATCAAGAATTCCAATTTTTGTCCAATTTTTTTTTTTTCTGGAATGAAAGTAAAAATGTACGTTTAAAAAAATTATTTAAATCAGTTTATAGAATCAATCACCAAGTCACCATTGTTTTCTTCTCCAACAAAAGAAACTCTTCGACAAAAACGAAAAAGCAAAAGAAACTCACTATTGTAGGATTGTTTTCTACTCCAAGAACAGCACCAAAGCAACAGACAAGCTCAACCACCAGCAAGTCACTCATGGCCTCTCCATTGGCCCTCTTCTTCCTCCTCCTCCTCCTCCACCAACCACTCTTTTCCACTGCCAATGTCCACAAACTCAACCTCCTCCGATCGGAGCTCCTCTCCGAGCCCACCCCTCAAAACGACCCCGCACCAACTCTCTTCTTCGAAGTAACCAAACCCATAGAACTCCCCAAAACCAAGCCCTGCACCCAGCTCGTTCTCCAGCACGACTTTGGGTATACATACGGCAAAGCTCCAGTCTTTGCTAAATACACCCCTCCCTCGCACTGCCCATCTCAAACATTTTCTAAAATTGTCCTCGAGTGGAAATCCACCTGCAAAGGGAGGCAATTTGATCGGATTTTTGGAGTTTGGCTAGGCGGCGTTGAGCTTCTCAGGAGTTGCACGGCGGAGCCGCGGCCGAATGGGATTGTTTGGAGTGTCGAGAAGGACATCACAAGGTATTATTCTTTGCTTCAGAACGATCAAACACTAGCTGTTTATCTTGGGAATTTGATTGATAAAACCTACACTGGAATTTACCATGTGAACATAAGCATTCATTTTTACCCTGCTGAGAAGAATTTGAACTACAATTACGAGAAAAAGTTGGGAAATTTGGCTTCTGGGTACCATTCTTGGGCTGATTTGATCTTGCCCATTTCTAGAAATCTGCCTTTGAATGATGGGTTGTGGTTTAAAATCCAGAATTCGACCGATACGCAGTTGAAGGAATTTGAGATCCCACAAAATGTTTATAGGGCTGTGTTGGAGGTGTATGTTTCATTTCATGAGAATGATGAGTTTTGGTATTCAAATGCTCCTAATGAGTACATTGCTGCAAACAATCTTAGCGGCACACCTGGAAATGGGCCTTTTAGGGAGGTTGTGGTGAGTTTAGACGGTGAGGTTGTTGGTGCAGTCTGGCCTTTTACTGTGATTTTCACTGGAGGGGTCAATCCTCTGCTGTGGAGACCCATTACTGCGATTGGATCCTATGATCTTCCTTCTTATGATATTGAGATTACGCCCTTTTTAGGGAAGATATTGGATGGGAAGAGCCACAAGTTTGGTTTTAATGTTACAAGTGCCTTGAATGTTTGGTATGTTGACGCGAATTTGCATCTTTGGTTGGACAGGCAGAGCACGAAAACTGAAGGAGGGCTTTTGAAGCATAGTAGCTTGCCCCTTGTTGTTTCACTGGTTTCAGATTTCAAGGGTTTAAACGGCACATTTTTGACAAGGGTTGGCAGGTCTGTGTCATCGACTGGATGGATGAAGTCCTCCTATGGGAACATCACAACCGATGCGATTCAAGATTTCCATTACAGTAATACAATGGTCATGAGGAATGATGCTAATACACAGATAGTGAATCAGAAGATCCATTTCAACGATACACTTCATATCAGGCCGCCATCCTCCAGTGCATACTCAATGTCATCAAACAAAAAATTTCCTCTTTACTTGTACACTGACTACTTGGATCAAGCAAATGAAACTTATAAGTTGGTTACAAATGTTGAATTGGGATTTATTGAGAAGAAGTCTGCAAGTGCTGGTTCACAATTATCAGGTAGCTCCGTCAGAAATCTGCAGAATGCCGAGGGTAATATGGTGGTAAAAAATAATTTGGTAGCTAGTGGATTGGGGAGTACCCAGCAAGTGTATAGGTACGATGGTGGCAAATCCTGTTACTTCAGAAACATAAGCAGCTCAAACTATACCGTACTCTATGATAAGGTGAGGAGTACGTGCGGCCAAAAGCCAGAGTCTAATTTGGATTTTGGCTTAAGCAGACTGTGGCCTTTTGGTGCTCAAAGGAACTTTCCTGGTCCCCGATTTACTTGAGAACAATGACGGTGACTAGCTTATTCATATCGATGCATTTTCATGTGCTACAGGAATGGACTTTTTTTGGTAAATTTTACGCGAGTTCCTGGTTGTTGGCACCTCAAATAAAAATGTAGGTTTTTTGTACTTAAAATTTATATTTGTGGATATTCTTCTAGAATCTAGTTAAGGTATCTGCACTAAAATGATTCTGGTTTTCCTTGGAATTGAATGATTTCTAAAAACTGGATCATGTCAACTTGTGTTATCTCAATATTTTCAACTTGTGTTATCTCCATCATTTACTAGAAAGGTTATCTCTCTAACTTTGACATATTTATACCACGTTATCAGCACGAGTCTCTAAATATAACTATTTCTCATTCCTCTTCGCCGAATGAAAATTATTTCTCTTCGCCGAAAGAAAAAATGTTTCCTCTAAGGTTTTTACTGTTCATCTTCTTCCTCTGCCTCAACTGCGCGGTATACTCTCGCGACGAACTGTTTGCTCCATGCCTGCTTCTAGTTCTCAACCTAACGGTTACATACATTTTTTATTTCTTGTTTGGTATAGATATTGATTACTAACTCAGTATTTTCTAGTTCTCAACCTAACGGTTACATACATTTTTTATTTCTTGTTTGGTATAGATATTGATTACTAACTCAGTATTTATTTATGATGATTTTATTGCAATCCAAGATGGTGCGGTACAATCACCCATCTTGAACTGCAAATTTAATCTTACTGCGATCCAAAGATGGTGCAGTATCATCTCCTATCTTGGACTGTATATTTAATTTTACTACAAATTTTAGGTGGAGCAGTACAATCACCCACCCTACCTTGCATATTTAATTTGCCTACTGTTTAATTTCATTGCAATTTTCAGTGGTGCGGTATAATCGTCCACACTGTTATGCGTATTTAAATTTTCCTGCTACTTGAGTGGTGCGGAATAATCGTCCATTCTATGTTCCATTATTTCAATGAGAATGGTGCGGTACAATCGCCCTCCTCATTCACCTTGAAAATCTCGAGCTAGAAGTTTCGTGTGCTTATCATTTTGGCCTGAAGATCAAAATGAAAAATTTGTAAGAACTAGAAGTTCTAACATTATATTCATTCAGGAATACATATTATTGCAAGTTCTTACACATCTCATTTTCTTTTAGAAAAGAAAATGGCGAACTTGGCGAAACTTGATTATGCTGCCCTAGACATTACCGGGAAGAATTACTTTACCTGGGTGCTGGATACCAAAATTCATCTGGAAGCAGGGAATCTTGGAGATACCATCAGGGAAGAGAGCAGTTCATCATCTCAAGAGCGGGCGAATGCTATGATTTTTATTCGTCGCCATCTTGATGAGGCACTAAAGAGCGAGTACTTAACGGTTGAAGATCCGTTAACTCTTTAGAATGCATCCAGACAACGGTGATTCTTCCAATAGCTCCCTATGAATGGACTCACCTAAGGATCCAGGATTTCAAGTCAATGGCAGAGTACAATTATGCGTTGTTCAGAATTACCTCTCAGCTAAAGCTCTGTGTGGATACTATTACTGAGGAAAATTTGCTGGAAAAGACTTTTAGCACATTTCATGCTTTTAACGTGTTCCTGCAGCAGCAGTATAGAACACGAGGCTTCACTGAATACAACCAGCTGATATCTGTACTCTTGGTAGTTGAACAGAACAATGAGCTCTTGATGAAAAACCATAATTCTCGACCTACTGGATCTGCACCATTCGTAGAAGTGAATGTTGCTTCCCTCGAAGTGAATGCCACATCCTCTAGTGGCGATAATCATAAACGAGGATGTGGCCACAAGCGAGGTCGGTGGAACAAGAAAGGCAAGAATCATGGCGGTCAGTTTCACAACCAGGTTCCGATGCATAATTCAGACTTTAAAAATGTGAATCGCCACAAAGGTAAAGCTCACATGAACAATGCTCCCAGGAACTCTAAAGGAGTCTATCATAGGTGTGGTGGCAATGGGCATTGGGCGCGTACTTGTCGTACCCTAAAACATCTGGTGGATCTGTATCAAGCCTCCTTCAAGGAGAAGGGTGTCGAGACCAATTTTCTCGACCAAGCTAAACCAATGGATATACCTAATCAAGTGTGTGACTTATCAGGACAGTTGAACACAACTCACCTAGATGTTTCAGACTTCATTATGGAAAAGGGGAATGAAATGTATCGGTCCGACTGAATTGTTTATGTTTGATGTATTTTTATTATGCTGAACTTGTAGTGACATTTCAGATTCAATAAAAGTGGCATGTAAATTTCCTGCTATAACTTGCTTTTAACTCTGATTCCCTTACTCAGAGAGCATGGATAAAGACTATGGTTATTCTCAGAACATGAGAAATAACGGAGATATCTGTCTTGCATATTGCGCAACTACGCATACAATACTTCGTGATCGAAAGTATTTCTCAAGCTTAATGCTTACAAGAGTAGAGGTAACAACAATATCAGGACATTCAGATGTAATTGAAGGCTCAGGGAAAGCCCAGATTATGTTACCAAATGGAACAATATTGTCCATACAGAATGCGTTGTATGCTACTCGATCCACTCGAAATTTGTTGAGTTTCAAAGACATACGTTTAAATGGATACCACATTGAAACGAAAAGTTCAGAAAATGTGGAGTATCTATGCATTACCTCCAATGATACCCAGAAGTGTATATTGGAGAAGTTACGTGGTTTGTCAAGTGGATTGTATTATACATACATAAAGACAGTTGAATCACATACTATCATGAACTAGAAGTTCATTGATTCAAAAGTTTACATGCTTTGGCATGACCGTCTAGGTCACCCAGGATCTACCATGATGCATAGGATCATTACCAACTCTAATGGACATCCATTATTGAGCAGAGACATTGTTATCTCAAATGATAACCCTTGCAAAGCTTGTTCTCAAGGGAAGTTGGTAATTAGACTATTACAACTAAAGGTTGATGCCGAATCCCCATCATTTTTTCAAAGAATTCAAGGGGATATTTGTGGGCCTATTCAACCATCTTGTGGACCATTTCGATATTTTATGGTTTTGGTTGATGTATCTACCAGATGGTCACATGTTTGTCTCTTGTCTACTCGAAATGTAGCTTTTGCGAGACTTCTTGCTCAGATAACTAAGTTACGAGCACAGTTCCCAGATTATCCTATTAAGTCAATCCGACTTGATAACACTGGTGAATTTACGTCTCAAACCTTTGATGATTATTGCATGACATTGGGCATTGATGTTGAACACTCCGTTCTTCATGTCTATACTCAAAATGGTTTAGCAGAAAAATTGATCAAGCGGCTTCAGTTAATAGCCCGCACTTTGCTTATGAAAACCAAATTGCCAGTTTCTGCATTAGGACATGCCATCCTACATGCTGCATCATTGGTTCGATTGAGACCTATAGCCAACCACCAATACTCCTCAATACAATTCGTGTTTGGACATCAGCCAAACATTTCATATTTACGAGTTTTTGGTTGTGCTGTTTATGTGCCTGTTGCACCTCCGCAACGCACTAAAATGGGACCTCAGCGTAGACTGGGAATTTATGTGGGTTTTGATTCACCATCTATCATTAGATATTTGGAACCCTTAACAGGTGATATGTTTACAACTTGTTTTGCTGATTGTCACTTTCATGAGACAGTATTCCCGTATTAGGGGGAGAAAAGACCGTTCCAGAAGAATGGAAAGAGCTAGCATAGGTTGTTCCCACCTTGTCTCATTTTGATCATCGAAGCATTCAATGTGAAAATGAAGTAAAAATGATTGTTCATCTTCAAAGCATTGCCAATCAAATGCCAGATGCATTTAATGATGCTATGAAAGCGACAAAATCACATATACCAGCTGCAAATGCACCTGCCAGAATTGATGTCCCTGTTGAACAAAATAAAATGGCAGCGAATGATTCATCTGGTGCACGCCTGAAGCGTGGTAAACCACTAGGTTCAAAAGATTCAGCCCCTCGAAAAAGAAAGATCCACTCAGCACACCAATGTTCGTTCATTCTCTGGACATTAAGAAAGATCCATTCCATCCAAAAGAAAATGATGAAATGGTCATTGGTCCAGAAGTACCATATCTGAGTGCAGTAGGTGCTTTGTTGTATTTAGCATAATGTACTAGACCAGATATAGCTTTTTCAGTCAACTTGTTAGCCAGGTATAGCTCTGCTCCAACAATCCGTCATTGGAAGGGTGTCAAAGATGTATTGTGATACCTTCGTGGGACAACAGATATGGGTCTCTTCTACTCAAAGAACTCCACAAATGACCAGGTCCTTGTTGGATATGCAGATGCTGGTTTCCTCTCTGATCCGCATAAAGCCCACTCATAAACTGGATATGTGTTCAAGAATGGAGATACAACAATCTCATGGGGCTCAACAAAGAAAACATTAGTTGCTATATCTTCAAACCATTCAGAAATACTTGTTTTACATGAGCAAGTAGTGAATGTTCTTGGTTAAAATCAATGATCCATCGTATCAGGAATTCATGTGGTCTAACTTTAAAGATAGACACTTCAACTGTCATTCATGAAGATAATGCAGCCTGTGTTGCCCAAATGAAGGAAGGATTCATCAAGGGCGATAAAACTAAACACATATCTTTAAAGTTTTTCAGTGCACATGAGCTTCAGAAGGCTAAAATTATTGAAGTTAGACAAATCCGTTCTAATGAAAATTTGACATATTTGTTCACCAAATCTCTACCAAAGTGCACGTTTCAGAAGTCAGGGCAAAGTATCAGATTACGTTGACTTATCAAACAGCTCAATTTGGAGAATGCAGAATCACAGGGAGATATATATCAAGGGGAGCATCCATGATACATGCCTGTTGTACTCTTTTTCCTTCGATTAGGATTTTTCCCACTGGGTTTTTCCTATCAAGGCTTTAACGAGGCAACATAAGCATACTTAACATAATATCAACAATTCAGGTAAAGTTGTACTTTTTTTCCTTCGCTATGGTTTTTTTCCACTAGGTTTTTCCAAGCAAAGTTTTAACGAGGCAACTGATGTTGATATGTGGGCATTCAAGGGGGAGTGTTGAAACCATTGGCAGTTGAAAACATTAGCTGATGAAACCATCGGCTATCTGATGAATGCCCACATAAGTTCTTTGTCAATACCCACACAAATATGATGAAGACTTCGGAAACAAAATGTTGGAAATTTCAAACTTTAAGAATTTGTTCGTATGGATTTGCTCTATAAATAGAGCACTCCTACTGCCATCAATGTACATACAGAAGAAAACAGAAAGAAAGAAATCTCTTCCTCCATCTTTTATTTGTCATCCCCTAGTACTATAATTTCAGTGTGACATTTTACACCCGCTTTGCTCCATCATTTACTAAAAAGGTTATCTCTCTAACTTTGACATATTTATAACAAAAACTAATTATTTGTAGAAAACATGTCTATTTTATGCTTTTGTTGAGTAAATATTTATCCATAAATCGCCACTCATCATTCAGTTATGTGTATGAAGGGGCGTCTGACTTGGACATTATTTTCCATCCAAACCCTAACAATGCTGTAGACGTATGTCTACCAATTCATGTCATCACTCGGATTGTTCGCCTTGGTCTTTGTTACAAGCTGAAGGCTGAACTGTGCCGGACACAATTGGCTTCACGTTCTTACAGTCAAAATAAGCTGCGGGACCTTCGCCCCCTATCACATTTACGCTCATGTCACTAAACTTCACATCATTGCATGCCCCCCTCCCCGCACGAAAGTTTGACAACGGTAGGGTGCACGGTCGTGCCCTTGACGTTCTTGAAGCTCACGTTTGATATCTTAACATTCGAGGGCACCATCTTTTCACAATGCCCTTTGCCTTCCGGGGGAATGCATAACTCTTGGGTCAAGATTATAGGAGTGTTCTGGGTGTAGTCCATGATAATGTCCTCAAAAACCAAATTGGAAATCTCTAAAGGTTTTTGAGAACCATGATAACTCTCGATTCGAATGCCACTACAACAAAAATGGCCTATGGATACAAAATTGAGGACACAATTAATCATTTTGTGGGTAACTAACCAATTTTACACACAAAAAAATTGTATTTGTTTCCTTTGTATAAAGGCACTAATTAATGTGCCCATTCTTCTACAAATTTGGCACAAATATTTTTTCAAGACATCATTATAAAAATAATGGACTCAAATTATCATTTGTGCCAACATTTTACTTCTAAAGACACAATTATTTATTTTTTATTAATTTTCAAATACTTATGGCCTACACATTCCCCATTTTCTCTGTCTCTCTCTCAGTTAACCCATCCACACCCCACTTTCCTCCTTAATCCACCCAGATGCCACACGCCGCTTCCCTCTCTCTCCCTTTAACCCCTCCCTCTCTCTCTCTCTATCCAAATTCCCTCTTTATCAACCAAACAAAATCTATGCATCTCTCTCTACCTCTCACTTCTCTCAGATCTGAGATTTTCTTTCGTTTTTTTCTTGGAAAAACACTCGTGCATCAGATTTGAGAAACACCAACGCCTCCGTATCTCTCTCTATCTTAATCGATCTGTCTCTCCCTCTCGTTGCATCTCACGCTCAGATCCCAACTGTCTGTCGTTTGAGAAAGAACCTGAAGAAATGCAAGAGAAGCTTCAGGCAACGAGGCTTTAGAAGGAGAAACCGAGAAGCTCCTTAAGAAGGAGGAGATCTTGAAGATCAAGAAGGAAGAGCTCCAAACAAAGGGCCAAGAGCAAGACAAGCTTCAGATGAAGTTGAAGAAGCTGCAGGAGTTCAAACTCGTCGAGTCGGTGAAGTTTGAGATCGGATCTAAGATTCTGAGGAAGCACCATCGTCTTCACTGTTCCTCAGATCAATGCCATAAGGAGGTAGTTGTTTTATATTTTTCCTAATTCGCAATCAAGTTTTCCTTTTGTTTTTGTTTAATTTCTCAAATTTATCGTATTTTTTTGGGGATTTCACAGTATTTGGAGGCAAAGGGGTTTAGATGGTTAAGGGGTTTGTTTTTTACCTTTGATGCCTTGTGATCGATCAACTAGAATTTCAAAATTGGATAGTCTGTATTTTTGTTAGCTAGCTGTAGAGTTGTATGATAAGCTTGGAGGTATTTGAGCTGATCTCAGTTAAATTTATACTTAATTATGTCCTCTGATGTTTTAAGTGTTGAAAATCTGAGAGAAACAGAGTTCATACCCCTGTGGTTTTTCACGTGGGATGTAACCCTATCTCTATACTTCTGCAATTTTAAAATATTATCTTATATATGACTTTAAAGTTTTTGTTAATTAATTCTTTTTAATCAAATAGCATCTGCATTAGTTTCCTTTCCATATTTCTAATGTTCTAGAATTTTTAGTTTGTGTGTAATGTTTGAATTGATTGTATTAAAATTGGTTGTGATTTTTTCTTTCTTTTGTATTACAGTGCAACAAAGACATAATCTAACCTCTAAAGTTGTTTGTTTACATTCTTTGATCAGGAGCTGCTAATCAGTTATTAACACAACTTTATAGTGTTTGGTATTTATGGACTTATCATTGTCGTGATCATCAGTACCTGTATGGCTATCTAGCTTGTGGCCTTGCTGGTCTTTCTACCGGTATGGCTATCGGCAGATTAAATGATGTCGGTGTTAGGTAATATCTCTCTCTCTCTTGGAAAGGATTGGCCTTGCTCTTGCTAAGGGTGTAGATATCATATCTCTTCAATTGTTTCTTAATTTATTTTTTGCACTTGCTCCTTTGATCAATTATTTAGCTACATATGTCAGAGTCATGATATGATGGCCATTTTCAGTATTATTTTAGATAGTATACAATACCAAATAATGTATTGAAATTTGATATTCTGAACTGTATTCGTCAGATTGTAAATCAGCATGAAGCTACAGGTAGCAACATTGTCAGGCACAAGGAGTTTAATCTTCAAACACTTGGAATTGGTGGCTTAGGTGATGAGTTTGCAGATATATTTCGAAGAGCTTTTGCATCCCATGTTTTCCCTCCTCATGTGACAAATAAGTAAGATAACTGATTCTTCTAGTTGCGCTGATATCTTTTTGGTATAACTTTATACCACACTCCTTACTGGAAAGACTTTGATCCTCCAGATAAGGGATCAAGCATGTAAAGGGTATGTTGGGCCACCTGGTACTTTAAAAACTCTCATGGCTCATCAAATTGGAAAGATGTTGAACAAGAAAGAACCAAAGATTTGGAGTTTGATCCACCTTTTTCTTTAATTATTAAATTTCTGAGAGTTCCAAATCTCTTAGGACTAAGATTTGTTCTATTCATTTGAATGATTAATTTTCTATGTTTCAGCTGTAATTTCAAATAAGACTTACCAATTGATGACACATGAAACTAAGATAAAATTAAGAACTAGATACTCACTGTCACAATCTTGTATTCTTATTTTTCATAACAGGCTAGGTAATGAATCGATTAAATTCTGCCAGCTGTAAACATTGAACCATGTCGAATCATGATTTAACACAGCATTTTGATGCTAGAACATTATTGTAACAAAGCTATTTGAGCATGTCTGAATGATTTTGGATATGCAACTTATCCTTAGATAAGTTAGTTATTATCTGCATTGGTGATTGATGAGATTTCGGTTTTTGTGAACTGTGCTAGATTGTTAATGGCCGTGAAGTTTTGAGCATGTTGGTGAAACTGAGAAAAATGTTAGGAATCTATCTGCTGATGCTGAGAATGATCAAAGGGTTCGCGGTAAGGGAAATATATACATGTCAAGTGCACTTAGGCTGGTTTTTCAATAATTTCTAATCTCATTATGTCCTTAATTCCCCTGGAGACCAAAGTGGTTTGCATGCGATAATCTTTGATGAAATGGATGCTATTTGTAAGGTATAAATATTTCTTAGTCTATGCTTTTTACTAAGATTCTTATTCAGCTACGATTTATTTTCAATTCAGAAAAAGTTGTGGGACTATCTAAGTTTAAGCAAGAAGGGAATGTGGTTAAGTGAGCTTCATTGCACGAAGAACTTGGGTCCAACAGCTGCAGTGCAGTGAGGGAGGATAGGATTCTGAAGAAGGGCTTGGTTGTAAATTACGTGGGATTTGTTGTAAATAACTGAAATACATGTATATTGTGGGATTTGTTGATTTAAAAAAAAAATTCAAAATTTTATACATTAATTTTTTTTTTTTTTTAAATAGAACCTATTGGGCACAATTTGAAAATTATGCACATATGATTCTGTCACCTGACAATCTGACATGATTGTTAGAATTAAGACACAAATAGGCTGTTATTTGTGCTGAACTCTTTGAGCACAAATAGCAGTATTGTGTGCTATAAGCAATGGTGACGGCCATAGAGGGCACATATAAAAAAATAGTTGCTGCACTGTTGCTATTGATCTATGAGCACAATTGTTGGTGCTTTTTGGCCTCAAATGGCACATATAATTTATTGTGCACAGTGGTCATTTTTGTTGTAGTGTGCCTCCCTCAGTGTGCCCAAAGGTGCAGTTCTTAACGGTCACGCACTTCATGGATTTTTCAAACTGATCGGTACCCAGGGGTCCGATACCAAGTCCGGCCTCGCAATGCATTTTTTCGACATGGATATCGGAGTTATCGTTGCTAATGGTAATGCAGTTGCTGTTGTATATTATGATATCTACATGGTGATGTTAACTTTTGTTGATGACTTGATTAGAATTCCATCCGAACCCATTTCGTAGATGTTAACATCTTCGATTAACACGTTGGTGCTTTCAAAAATGCCAATGTGGACGTAGTCGCTATTGGTCGAGGTTATATCTCCGATTTCTGCATTAGTGACCCGAAAGAAAAGCAAATTCTGCATTCAATCAAGGAAACTATTAATTAATCAAACAATTTAGCTTTTTGTTAAGTTGACCATTTAATTTAGTGCCCTTCAGTATTCAATTTTATTTTATATTTTTGTCTAAAATTCATATAACATCTAACCGAAAAACAAGTGCAATGATTGAAAAGGCCGAAGATCAACAGTTAACCAAAAAAAAAAAAAAAACTGAAATGACGTACGAATGCGAACATGCATGCTTGCATGGGACTTACGTACGTACCATAGGTTTACTGGTGCATTTGTTTCCAGTTGCAGTTTTAGTTGAAGGACAATCCTTATAACTCCCTTGCCATCAAAAGTGCCTTCTCCATAGATTGACAAGTTCTTGATATTTTGGAAAGTAATCCACGCATTTGGATGGGCACCTCCAGTTACACTTCGTATCTGAAGACTGCACTGTTCCTTCAACCTCAATTTCCACCGATTATTCGCAGGGTCCCATAAATTCAAGTTTACCGACTATATATGTTCCTTTTGGTATTATAAGGACGCTCTCTTTCTCGGATCTGCATGCTTCTTGCCATGCATTTGAAAAAGCCTACAATCAATCCCAGAAGCATATATTAGTTTAGAAAATTGTTATTGCTATTCCGAAATTTTCATTGTAAATATATTTTTTTTTTCTGTATTCCTATTGCTAAACATCATTTAATAACAATTAGTCTCTATTTTGATAAAAAATAATCGTGATTTACAATCTCATAAACAAAAGTTGTTCATACCGCAGTATCATCTGTCTTGCGGTCACCCTTGGCCTCAAATTTTTTTACAGCAAAATCGATATCATCCACTTTGGCTTTGATGGCAAATATTGTTACCAAAAACAAAAAGCACGTAATTCCATGACTAAATTTTGAACCCATGTCTAAATCGTATTAGTAAAACTTTTTGCCTCCGATAATCTCAGTACTGTTGAAATGAAGATGATCAGTCTTAAGGGCTGGGCCCGCTGGGGTGCTTTTCTATATTGTGAAGGAAGCTGAAAACCACAAATTAAATTGTGAACCCTAATTTCTTAGGTCCTATTTTGGTGCCGGCTTTCTTTTATTTATGTATTCCAATTTATTTCTAGTGGTGCCACTTAGTAGGGCAGGTCTAGTGTTATTCCTCTTCACTTGTAAGTAAGATTTTAAATTCGATTTTCGTCAAAGGCAAATTTGAACTATATTATTGCTAATCCATTGTGAGGCTAAGCCTACCAATATTCCCTTAGTGTGAATAATATCATTTGTTAAAAAATAATTATTTCCTTGTGGTTTCAATTTCATCCAATTTTAGGTGTTATTTTTGCTTAAATTTGGCTCCTACTATTCAGTATTCACACAAGAACGTATGTTTTTGCTTTTTGTAAGGAACTATGTTCGCGGAGAGCTTGCTGACCTCCAAAAGTTACCTATGTTAATTCACGTTATTTTATTTTTTTTATTTTTTTTTCACAAACGATATTATCTATATTAAGGAGTGAGAAGTGGATTAAGCCTCACAATTGACTGTCCATAATAATGTAGTTTAAATTTGTTTTTGACGAAAATCAAACCTAATACTTCTTACTTACGAGTGAAGAGGAATACCACCATAATACTAAGTGGCTAATTCACGTGATTAACTTCTTGTAGTAACCGTCACCAAATTATTACTCACATATATCTTTAAGCTATGTTTGGACGATAAATTTTTAAGTTTAAAGGGATTGAGATCAAGTTAGTCAAGAATGGATCGAAAGATGTTGATAGGAGAGATTAGAAAATACCAATCTATACATTACAAAAGCATGTGAGAGGATATTCAAATCCCTACTTGAAAGGAGTCACTTTCTAATCCCTCGTACATGCCTTATTAATGCTGATATCTAAATTTTTTAAAGGATAATAATTGCATTCGCTCATGGGGAATGCTTATATCCCAATTTATGCGAATAATGTATTTTTTTTTGTATAAATTTTATAATTAAAAATTTTGAATTTCTTAATGTTTATTTGAAGATTATCTTTAAAAAAAAAGTTATTCGAATCGGAAATCATTTATGCATTCAAATGTATAAAAAAATCGACCTTGTGTTCACCATTAGAGTTCATTACTCTAAGAGCCTGTTTGCTGAGCTAGATGGGATTGAGCCTTAGTGATACAATTGGATCGGCAAAGACATGTAAAACAAGACTTGTAAGGCCATCTCCAACCGAAGGGTTCAGAGGGCCAGATGGCTAAAAATAGCCCGAAAACCGTCTCCAACCGAGGGCTAGGCCAGAGGGCTTTGGAATCTGAGAGGGCCCCACGAAATCGGAGAGGGCTGGAGGGCTAGCTACATGCAGCCAGCTAGCCAGCCTGAGGCTGGCTATTTTTTTTTTTTAATGTTTTGTTATTTCTGTCGATTATAACCGACATGAATACATGTTATTATTTAATATAAATGTATTACTGTCGGTTATAATCGACAGAAATAACATTTATACTAAATAATAGCATGTATTCCTGTCGGTTATAACTGATAGGATTTCTTAAGAAAAAATTTGTTTTTTTTTTACAGTTTTATTATTATTTTTTATTTACAAAATTTTTCATATAACTTCTATTTTTTCCTATAACTTCTATTTCACAAAATTTATTTCATATTTTTTTTAAATTCCATTTTTTTCCTATAACTTCTATTTCACAAAATTTGTTTTATATTTTTTTTAAGTTCGATTTTTTTTCCTATAACTTCCTAAGCCATTATACAACATTAAATTAAATTAAGTAACATGAAACAACATTAAACAATATGAAACAACATTAACCAACATAAAAATTATACAACATGAAACTTAAACAACATTTTTAAAAACGTTTAAGTTGTAGTTTTTAAATAATAAATTATGTTTGGCCATATGACCCTTTGGCCCTCGGTTGAGACGGTTTTTTGTGAAAGGGCTAAAACGAGCCCTCTGGCCCTCGGTTGGAGACGAAGGCAAATATGGCTTTGTACTGTTCATTAAAATATTAATATCTTGGAGAATCTTGGAGGGCTAGAGGGCTAAAACGAGCCCTCTGGCCAGCCATCGGTTGGAGATGGCCTAACTCATGCATAAAGATATGTTAAATAGCCCACTTTATTGTTGATTTATAACTCATCATGTCTAGTTGTGTCAATCTCACAGTTTGACACAACTGTAAAATCTATTTTAATTGGTCACAATCTATTGTAAACCAGCCCACCAATGAGCAATAGGTCTTGCATGTAAAGGATCATGTACACATGCCTCAAAATTTCCTTCCCAAGCTACATGAAACAGTGGACTAACTTAATTAGTTCTACGAGTCTAGGGCTATTTACAACTATCTAATTAAGAATTATAAGATGTTTTTGAATTGTTAATCCACGTATGGTTGATTTGACGTTAATGTTTCTACAACGAAAAACAAAAGCTAACTTGACTATTAGACCGAAAAAGAAACTAATAGTATAATGCTTCAGACCCTTAATAAGGGTTAGTTTTGTAATTGCAAATTTCTGAAAATCATACTAAAATTAATTGACCATTCATGTAAAGTATGAGAGGACTTTTTCCTCAAAAAAAAAAAAAAATGTATGAGAGGACTTAAATGAAATGGACCGTCATTGTGATATCACGATTCAAAGATGCATTTTTATGTACTAGGATTGAATACGTTTCATGTAAGTCCTTAGCTTTGGAAAAGCTTCATATATATATAAACACTCAATTAACCATTTGGATCATAGTTTCAAAATTGTCTCTATTCAAAATGTTTTCACATTTGAGAAAATAACCCCAATTATTTCCAGAGTGATGCTCTCCTGTGCATCAAAACACAAAAAGCGAAGGTTAAGATTTAACCAAATCTCATTGGACTAATCTCAGTCGCTCACTTGTAAAAAATAATGTGTGGGAGAGAATTCTAATTATTTCCATTCCCAAAGAGTATTGGACTCGTCTTCGTTCGAGTTTTACTTTTATCTTGGGTCTTGTTTTTTTTTTTTTTTTTCTGGTCAAACAGGGCCTCCATATCAGAGCCCAATATAATATTACTCATCCACTCTACCGTTTTCACTCTCTCCTCTCTCTCTCTCTCCTCTCTCTCTCTCTCTCCATCTATCCGAACCGAAATGGGTTTATCTGCTCCGGCCAGGCAAGTTCTCTCTCTCTCTCTCTCTCTCTCTCTCTCTCTCTCTCCATTGTTTCTTCAACTTCAGTTCTGACTTTGAATTTGGCATCTGGGCCACTTGGGGGGTCTATAAAACTGAAATTTGGTATTTGCAGTGTGAACAGCTCTCTGAGATGGAAATCTTCGAGCTTATTCGTGCAGTCGGGAGCAGCTTCTACTTCTACTTCTCTCACTGGATTCTCGGTTTCTTCCAAAAGAAAATGCCCCCACAGAAAGGTTTCTGTAACATGCTCTTCTTCCTCCTCTTCATCTTCTGGTATGCTTCCTTCCCTCCCAACTTTGCAAATATTTGTTCTTTTTTTTTTTTTTGAAGTTTAATCGTTTGGTTGGTTTCTTGGGATATTTATTTTATATTAATTTGATATGGGTTATTGTTCGTTTTTAATTTCTTGCATTTTAGCTTGATTATATTGAATCAATGAGTAATTCCCAGTGGGACTAATAGAAAAAGAACGTAATTTAACTCTCAGTATCCAGGTTCTGATTAGTTGCTTCTAATTTTTCATCGAAAATGTTCGGTGTTCAACATAGTGATAAATGTGTGTTGATACTGAAAATGAAGCTGAATTTAAAAAGAATAAAACTCTAGTTGGTTGATTTAGGACCAACTGGTGAAAAAGATTAGAGAAAAGGTTGTTGAAGACACTCTTGGTCATGCATCTGTGATGTTGTGAGAGCTCTAAGAGTGTCACCGTAACATGGAGAAAGGAAAAGTCAATGGATATCGAAGCTGTCCTAGAAGTGCTGTTATAGCACTTGAGGGCTTCGGTGCTTTTTTGTTGTCTGAGTATACATTGCTACATTTGATATCGAACTATACTCAAATGGATGAATTGTAGATAGTTTTCCGGAAAAAACATAGTTGGGAAGTATAATACATCAATGAAGTCTGTTTTTACTTTATGTTCCATGAACTATAGAGAGCAACTGTGCTGTAGTGGTATGTGATAAGGTTGAGTTTGCATTTCTGTTATGCACAGTATATGTCGACCGTCTGTCTTGGCTTAGGTAGTAACAGGATTAGGTGATCTTGAGGTTGATCTTTGAATTGAAGTTTAACCCATTAAAGATGTATATACATATAGTGTGCTAATAGGTGGCATTTCTTTGTTCGTCACTTCTTGTAAATGCTGGTGCCTACTAATACTTACAACAAATAATGTTGAGCCCTTTCTTCTAATATTTTCTCTTGTTTGATGTTTAATTTTAAGAACTCTTCTTTGAAATTGTGGTTTCATTGTTATATAAAAGTTTTCATTTTTCATATTCATTTTAAACTCCCCACTTCCTGCTCCCAGATCCACTCTTGGTTAAGGCTGCGAGAGGAGATCCTGTAAGTCGGCCTCCAGCATGGATGATGCGCCAAGCAGGAAGGTATATGGCTGTTTACAGAAAGCTTGCAGAGAAGTATCCATCATTCAGAGAGAGGTCAGAGACAACTGATCTCATTGTGGAAATTTCTTTGCAGCCTTGGGAAGCTTTCCGTCCTGATGGAGTGATTATTTTCTCTGACATACTTACGCCTCTACCTGCATTTGGTGTTCCCTTTGACATAGAAGACGTCAAGGGTCCTGTTATTCAGACACCCATTGTTTCTGAAGAGGGATTGAAGACCTTGCATCCGATTGACTTGGACAAACTGCACTTTGTGGGGGAATCCTTAAAGATACTGCGGCGGGAGGTAGTTATTAGACACTTATTACATGCTTGAAAAAGAAGATCAACTGTATTAGATTGAGAATGATTATTAGATGTCTGGTTATAATTTTCAATCTTTGTACACATGCTTCTCTCACTTATTCTTTCATTCAGGTTGGTGGGCATGCTGCTGTTTTGGGTTTTGTAGGGGCACCCTGGACGATTGCTACATACATAGTAGAAGGGGGTTCAACTTCCACGTATACAAAAATAAAGAGCATGTGCCATACAGCACCACATGTATTGAGGGCTCTTCTTTCTCATTTGACTCAAGCAATATCAGACTACATTGTTTTCCAAGTAGAAGCAGGGGCACATTGCATACAAATATTTGATTCATGGGGTGGGCAACTACCACCAGCCATGTGGGATAGCTGGTCGAAGCCTTATATCCAAGAGGTGAGGGAGGAGACATATGTGTAGGGACAGTCATTATTAGGTTTTACATAATATATTTCTCTAAATGGGATTCTTCTCACACAGGTGCATATGGAAATTACTCATGTTTTTCTTTATAGGTATAAGTTGCTTCCTTTTCCTTCTGCTCACACGATACTTTTCTTAAATTTCAGATCGTGACTTCAGTTAGGAAAAGATGCCCTAAAACACCACTTGTTCTCTACATTAATGGGAATGGTGGCCTTCTTGAGCGTATGAAAGGAACTGGCGTAGATGTGATTGGGCTTGACTGGACGGTAGACATAGCTGATGGTAGAAAACGACTGGGTAGTGAGATCAGTGTACAGGGAAATGTGGACCCTGCTTACCTATTTTCTCCTCTTCCTTCCTTGACCGAAGAAATTCAAAGGTTTGTTACAGGAACATCTCTAAACTTACAACTAATATTATTCAAAACTTACCTGCAATACGAACTTGGATTTGGGACCACTGGTTTGTATGATGCTAGATAACGAATGGGTAGTGAAATCACTTGTAGGCACTTGCCTGAATTTGTAACAGATTGGATTGTCCGACTTCTTTGTCTAAAAACTAATATTTGGGTAGTATCAAACTTTTCCCAGATTAACTTGGCTTCACCTAAAACTTATAAAAAATGAAAAACCAGCTTAGCACTTGGAAACTGGTTGGAATAAAGTCCTTGCCCCAATATTTACTGGCTCAGATGTTCAGTTAAATAAAAAATTTGTTCAAACGATTGTTAGCTTCTATTTTATTCTATATGGATAGTCAAAGGGAATTTAAGGTTTTGATCTTTTGTGGTTTTCTTTCTTTCTTTCAGTTCTGAATTGTGTATAATTATAAAATTAACGCAATATATTCAGGGTGGTGAGGTCTGCAGGGCCAAGGGGACACATCCTCAATCTAGGGCATGGTGTTCTTGTACGGACACCTGAAGAATCTGTTAAACATTTCTTCGAAGTTGCAAGAAGCTTGAATTATGACACATTTCTTGAAACACAAACACTGAGGGAATTGGTAGTGTAGACTCATCAAATTTTATTTCGCAAGTTGGCTTTCGATAGCGAGTTCACAGCATATTCTTGCAGCATCATGCTTGTCTCTCTTTACCGCATGTAGTTGAGGGTTCATTGGAGCTCGAAGTTTCTGGACGTTTTGAAAGGCGAGATTGTGTTTCAGATTCAATTCTTCTTGTAACAAAGATATCGAGTATGAACAAATGAATTTCTTCTTGTAGGAAGTTGTTAGTTTTACCTCTCATTTCTCCTACTATCTACATCTGCATATATTGACAGATCGTTGATCGATCAGTTCTAGCGTTTTGAACAAGTAATTGTTGTCCATTCTCTTTCATAATACAAAATCAGTATGCTGTAAATGTTCTCCTTGTTGAATATGAGTGGTCTACATGCGTTCGTCGTAATCATCTCATTCGAAGTCTGTTATTACTATTTTCTGTTAGCAGTTTGTTATATTAAATAAGAATTTTTTATAGTAACACCCTAATATTAATAAACCAACCAGATCATTTTTATGCATTAATTGAAAAACTTGGAAAAACAACTTATATGACAGGAGTAAAACGCCAACATGGCATTTTGTCCCAATGATACAACGTAATAAGAACAAAACCCTTACTCATGTCTTTGTATGATTGTAACATAATACCGTGATGACAATGTACATAAATTCTCCAAATATGAAAAAAAAATGGAATTTACTGGGTGTATGTAAAAAGAGTATATATATTAATTTTTTTTAGGGGTATTTTGATATGGATCTAAAGTAACTAAAAATTAGACTTATTTCAAAGTCAAAAGTCACAAAAAATTGAACCTATTTCAAAAGTAGGCCTATAAAATTAGATCTATTTCAAAATTTTCCATTTTTTAATATCTAAAATTTAATTACGAACAACAAAGGTCAATGCAAAGGACAAAGTTAGGGCTTAAAGTGTTAAAAAAGTTGATGAGTGAACTTTGGATAGGTGAGTGGTGTGTGAATGGAAACATTCTCGATTAATTATGTTCCCACTTGGGGAGCCCTGATTATCTTATTCGTGCATTAGGATGAATGACAGTGGATTTACAAATAATTGAGTTGATCTTTTGAACTTGATATAGGGATCACCAAGTCAATAATATTGTTTTATACGTACAAAACTATTTTTTAATTTACAAAAACCCTAGCTAGCTATGTGTTGTGTGATGGTTTTGTGGTCCAAATTATTTCTCCAAGAAATAAATCCTCTTCGGATTTCTTCCACCAAGATTATCAGATCAAGTAATTTGGACTTTTAAAATTTGATCCAACGATTAAAAACAGAAATCCTTTTAAAAGTTATAATAACTTTAATCGTTAGATCAAATTTTAAAGGTCTGAATCATTTCGGTAGTCTTTGTGGAAAAGATCCGGAGGGGATCTCTTTCCATTTCCCCGTTGGATCGACGCACATTATGGTGAGGTTGCGATCTGCAAAGATTTTCCACTCTCACTTTAGGTTACAACCTAAGTGGTGATGTGAGATGAGCTGACAGGTTCTGCAATCAACCCTGTAGTCTGCCTGTTTACATACTATTGAGTCCGTGACTGCATGCAAAGACACTCCCACGTAAACCCGCATTGGAAAGACAAGACACTGCATATCCAAAGTCCAAATATGCATGGTATGTAATACTTAGGTTTGGGTGATCTATTTGTTAGAGTTTCCCTAGCTAGTTCTAAATCCCATTAGCAGGTTAATTAGATGCCATATCTAAGGCCTATTTATGCATATCAAATTTTATCACCACCAATCAAAAGGAATATTTGCGAGGAGCATAATATTTAGATGATACTTAAAAAAATATCTTTTAGTATAATTTGACGTATTGTGTTATTAGATTGTGAATCATATTTGAACTATTAATTATATATGTGATCATAATTTGAGCTAGGATTTGTTCAAATTATCGACACATCAATGTGCCATGTCATTATTTAGGAAAAAATCCTAATGAAAAAAAGGATTAAGTACCTAAAACCCCACAACTATTTAGTGTCATTCCAAATCAGTCTCAACCTTTTTAAACATTCTAAACAAGTAGCCAATCTATTGATGCCACATCCATTAAGCCCCAATTAAATTTTCAAACATATATTATATTCAAAACCTACCAAGTAGATATGTCATGGTTAACATTAATATTAGTTGCCTCAAAACCTAAATTTCAAACATGGACTATATAATATGGAATCCAATGACCAAATGTGACATGCCTCGATCCCGGTATCAGGCTCGTGTCGGTGTGATATGTACTATGTTTTCTTCATTGGCATAACCCAATGTCATATAGTTTCACCTTAATGTGATGAGGCCTACCTATTTCTTCACTGGCGTAATCCAGTGTCGTACAGCTTCACCTTCGGGTGATGGATTCAGTGTGATATGTTACGCGTATTAGATATTTATGACATACTCCTAGTTTCACTAGCAAAACCAATGTTGGACAGCTTCACTAGTCACGGCTAGTGTCGGTGTGTTATGTACTTTTTCACTGGCATAACCCAGTGTCGTACAACTTCACCTTCGGGTTATGGGACCTACTTATTTCTTCACTGGCGTAACCCAATGTCGTACAACTTCACCATCAGGTGATGGATTTGCCTTCGGGCAACTATGATACCCCTATCTAAGAACATTGTTTTATGATTAACGAGCATTCTATGGATTTGCCTTTGGGCAATTACGATACTACTATTTAAATACATGGTTATATTATTTAAGAACATTTTCATTGCATGCTAGAGTTTTCAGAAAAACCTATTATGTAGTATTATATGGTGTTTTCGAAACAGGGGGTTAATATTTTCGGAAAAGATTGGGTTTTTTTTTTTTTTTAAATTATGTATATTAAACTTTGGTCCACTCATGCTTTGTTTTGCGCCCCCTTAGGTACTGTTTGGTACGTGGGACGAGACGGGACGGAATGGAGTGGGACGAAGCGTTCCGTCCCACGTTTGGTGCGCCTAAAAAGGGTGGAACGCGCTGTTTCACGAGACGAATTTTGGGTGAATTTTCGTTCCGCCTCACCACCTAGAACAACTCGTTCCACATCCGTGGAACACAAAATTATAACCTCTCCGTCTCCTTCTTCTTCCTCCTTGTTTCCATCCAAGGGCATCTTTGCTCCTTCTCCGTTCCATCCCTTCCTGTCCTGTCCCGTCCCCGTCCCGTCCCGTCTGCATACTAAACGATACCTTAAGGACTTAGAAACGAGACATATGATCCTAGCGTCGAGGCATTACGGGATTGATATCTTCGAGTCCTCTCGGTGTAGGGCCCATTTCTTTGTAATCATGCCTTTTATAATATTCCTTCCGCTGTATCTTGATTAGTTGTATGCTCTGAACATGTTCGTGCATTCTCATATATTTTTAATAATTAAAGTTACATGTTTTATTTACGTTCATTCTTTCCAGCATAAATTGCATGCATGTTTTAAAGGTTCTTAGCATAAAGTAGGTTAGAATGACTTTCATCACCCTTGGGTGTCGGCCAACACATGCCCATCCTGGTGTTTGGAGGATACTGGGATCGGGGTGTGTCAAAATGGGTATTAAATTGAATCGAAAATGGACCCAAATTAAAATTACATCAGGAGAGCAATCTTCTAACAAATAAGATGGTTAAGAATTCATATAGGATCTCAAGGAGCTTGTTTCTGCTCATGTGATTCCCTCATTCTCAGATTCTCGGCTCGTAAAGTTTCTAGTTCTCCTTTGTAGGTGGTAAAGATGACGGTGGCCGCATCATGACAGTTTATCCAATTTCACCAACTTTCATGACCTCTTCTCGATGTTAGAGGCTTGACTTGTTGGATGGAGTTGGTGGTTTTGCGTTGGGTTTGGAGGTGATGGCCTGATGAGGGTGGTGATGACTATTAGTTGGTGGAAGATATGCTTTCATGGCCTTCTATTAATTTTGAAGACAAAGTAAAGCCTAATTAATTTACCAGATTTTTAATTGAGGCTTAACAAATGTGACGTTTTTAATAGGTTTGGTACTTGTTTGGAATATTTAAAAAGGTTTGGTATCGTTTGGTATGCAGATGGGACGAGATGGAACATAATGGGACGGGACGGGACGGAACGGAGGAGCAAAGATGCCCTCGGATGGAAATAAGGAGGAAGGAGACGAAGATGTTATAATTTTGTGTTTCACGAATGTGAAACAAGTCGTTCCAAGGGGATGAGGCGAAACGAAAATCACCCAAAACTAGTCCTGTGGAACAGCGCGTTCCACCTGTTTTAGACGCACCAAACGTGGAACGGAATGCCTCGTCTCACTCCGTTCCGTCCCGTCCCACGTACCAAACGGTACAGGTTGGAGGTTTTAAGTATTTAGTCAAAAAAAAAAAAAGAAAAAGAAAAAGAAAATCAAACAACTACCATTTTCCTTAAGTGGTCTCTTGGAGTTCATTCCTTCGTTTGTAAAACAACCATCTCAAAGAAAGTTGTGAATTTAAGCTTGTGGGAGTTACGAACTTCTTACTCGAAGAATAGTGGTGGCCTAATAACATTTACTCACTAAGGTGGGATATATTAAGTAATCCCCTCACTCGTGAATGTTGGAGAATCCGTACAATTTCATCACTCATCAAAGGTGCTGATATTTGGACTTCATTTACTAATCACCTGGCTGACGACCTTAATAATATTAGTGGGTTCCATATACATAAGCAGGGCGGGTATTTATTAGAGAGGTGGTCAATAATATTGTCAAATCCAAATAGCATTATTCTAGCAACTAATTATATCTTGATGCGTACTTATAAATAACTGAATTTTGACCATAGATTCTTGTGTCCTTCAGTACTTTATAATTATCAATGATGCAGAAAACCATATGCTTTAAAATTTCAAAGCATTTGAGATAAATCATGTTGCAGGAATTGATGCATTCCTCCATCTTTAAGTCATTCATCTCACTATCAACATCTCCGAGGTCTTCATGAACTGATGTTGCTTCAATATGATCATGTAAGCATAATATGCATAACTATCGAAATCAATAACTTCATAAGAC
This sequence comes from Malus sylvestris, assembly GCF_916048215.2. Lineage (NCBI taxonomy): Eukaryota > Viridiplantae > Streptophyta > Magnoliopsida > Rosales > Rosaceae > Malus > Malus sylvestris. The sequence goes on along the minus strand of NC_062270.1, from coordinate 36,116,721 downwards.
CACGCTCGATTAGTTAGAACATCTAATCATAAATTATCCAGATTGATATCACTTCGTACTTGTAGAAAAAAGTCATGATGGTTGAGTTCGATCTTTGGTCTTCTCCTCTTAGTTTCGACAAAGTTCTGCTCTCAATAGAACGAGCCCATAACGAACAACTTTAAACCGAGAAGAGAGGCCAAGACATGTCTTTATAAGATTCTAAACTGCTCATCCTATCATGGTAGCAGTTTCTATCTCCTTCCAAGAGGTTGTAACTTCCTCGTATTTCGAAATTGAGTTATTTAGTTTTCCCTCCATAATGCTTAATACTAGTTTAAACATTATTAAGTCCAATAATAATCAATCGATTCACTTATATGCCGGCATATATATCCGTATGTGATAGATTAATCTTACTCACTCACCTTAATTATGGAGAAATCTTACGGATTATGCACACAAGGATGAGAACCAGCCATCAATGACCAATGCTCTAATGGAACCAGTCATCATCAATCTACTAGGTATCCGATTTGGCAGTTGTCAATACTAATTGTGGAACCAGACTCACCCGTACACCTTCCTTTGGCTCGTGGTGAAGTACTCAATACAAGTATCAAGATACCCATTTGCTATTTTGGGTACCCGATGGCTATCCCTAGATCATGTGAGGAGGCCACACAGATACACAGCTAGATAAACAAGTTGGAATGCACTAAAGGGGAATAGTAGAGAGCGAGAAGCACTCTTCACCTATCTGAATCCACCGATCGAAAGGGTATGAGTTAGAAGAGAACTCCGTCTTCTTGATGAATCTATACCTCAATTTTCATTAAGCAAGGACGTATATATAATTGACATAGAGAAACCCTACATGTCTAGAGAAAAACAAAGGACGCTGGCTTAATGGTAAACAAAAAGAAAATATGATTGAGACACACAATCTGATAAGAGTTTGAAGAAGAAATCAATGTTTTCAACCAACAAGAAGCTCAATTTTCATTTAGCATTCGAATGTGGACAGTGGATGATCATAAGTAGCACATAATTCAAAATTAGGAACGATATAATACTACTCTTGCAGTAATAGAGAGCCCATACTTTACATGGTAATGTACTTAACCATGCATATATCTTTGAGACAATTGTACTCATTAATCCAAGAAGGTGTAAAGGGAACTTACTAATTGAACTCAATTCAGCTTCATGCACCACCGCCTTCATGTTTCAAATTCTCATAAAATAATTAGTAAGTGCGAAAGAAAATAGACAAAAGGACTTGATGGCATGGAAGTTGAATGTTGCAGTATCCAGAGGGGGAGATCCAAAGCTATTTCATGGTGCATTTGGGCTGGAAGTCCATTTGTTGGCACCTCTGAAATTAGTATTCAAAGAATTAGTGCATTTTAACAAAATATTTGTGGGGAAATTAAACCTGTTTTCGTATGATGGAACTAAATGTCTTCTTATTAGGACATTACATTATGATAAATTTATGAGAAATGCTAAGGAGACTCTTTAAAGTGAATACTAGTCTAAGAAAGCAAAAATTCCTGATCTTCTCACCATTTTTTTCTCTTTGATTTGAATAGCTATTGTACCCAAGGGATGACTCTTTATGGACTTTCTGCTAATTCACATTTTAACATTAATTTCCGTGTTAACATTATAAAATATTGTGACATAAACATGAGATTACAAATAGTACATGAAAAGTCCCACTTTTGAGAAAATCTCCTTAGCGTATTGATAATTATTTAGATATGCTTTATAAAATGATATAATACATTAATTTTGATTTTGTGTTGGACAAAAAGAATGTTGTGAATTAATATGTTTAATCATATCTACCGTTCTACCTAGTAGTTGTAACCCTGACTACTATATATGTTTTTTTTTCCCGAAAACTAATCAAGCCATTTAGGTTAAAACTTAAGAGGTTACCACTAGCTTTGATCCGATTTCGACAAAAGACAAATTGATTTAAGTGCAAAGGTCAATTCATTGTTTATTGAATAATTAACCAAGAAAAGGACATTCCATCATAGTTAATATAAAGAAGGGAAGAAAAAGCAATATAAATTATTAAATCAGGTCAAGACAAATCTTGTGCAGCTTGAAAAGATTTAGTGCTAATGGTACATGAGATCTTAGTAATTAATGGCTAATGTGTCATTAACAGCCAGCAGATGGATAAGCAAGCATTTGGTCTATCCTCCGCACTGCCCCCATCGGGATCTCTCATCCTAAAATTGCATCAAGATTATGACAAAAACACATATTATATATATATATATATTCATATATAATGGGGATTCCATATTTAATTTATATGTACACATAAAAATATGAATGTCAACAGTGATATATACAGTTTATGTTCATTCATGGCGGGCACAAGATCGTGCAGAATCCCAAAAGGACCATGAATACAAAAAAGCAAAAACATATTATGCAATATTATATGTTTTCTGAAACCCACAAAAAAATTCATAATTTTGCACGAGAGAGAGATACTAAGGTTTGTTTCAAATGTTTTTAAAAGAAAAAAAAATGTTTTTTTATTAGCACTCCACAATATGTTGAATACACCATCATTAAAATTTAATATTAAATAACTTACATACCTAATATGTAATGACAATTTCGATCTTATAAGGTTTTTTTATTAAAAAAAAAAATCCAAATTACTTTTCACATGTATATCCTAAGTTTATTTATCTTCTTCAACTCTCGAAACCACTCTCATCCTCCATTGTAGAATTAATGAAACTACAAACATGTTTTTACCAAAAAAACCTACAAACATGTTAAAACAAATATGATTGATGATGAGAATCACACACCTAATAAACCTCATCTACATTAGATCACAAAAACCCCTTGATTTTAAAAGCAAAGTAACAACCTAATCTCTTCCTCTAATTCAATGATTCAATAACTAAATTCATTCCAATGATTCAATCAAAGGAAAAGAAGAGGAATCATCATCATCAACCCTAATATTTATTTAATCCCCATTACCCAATGCCACTGCTTCTACTCTATATAAAGCTCTACACTTCTATAGCTGCCATATTTTTATTTTTTTTGGATTTTTATCTTCATCATCCAATGTTTCAAAAATCATCTTCCTCATTTACTGATACGGAATACCCACAGCCTTCCACCTCTTTCCATGGAAGGGATAGAGAAACATGAAGGGATAAACACATGCAAATAATCAAACAATTGTTGGCACCACTCCAATAAAAAAATTAAAAATATTTCGAAACCACACCAGCTTCAGCTTTACACCGAAGGTACTTTTTGATGACCCTATGTATTTGCCCTTAAAATTTGAAAAGTGTGGGGTGTACGTAGAAATGAAAGTTATATGATGAGAATGTAGGATGTGAGGATATTATAAGAAAGTAAACAGAGTGTATTAAGATATGTTTAAATTAAAAAAACAAATATGGAATGTATTCAACAATATGTGGGGTTTCAAATGTGGAAGGTAAAGTTGCTAAGGTACTGTTATTATGTCTTTTCTCTTAACATAAAAGCAACTAGCTAGCTACCCTGCAAATTAGGGTTTAAAATATTCATGCCGTAGGGTTTTGTAACGAATACTGAATTAAGATTGCTACCATTTGAAGATGCATATATATGTCCTTTAGCATACTTATTTTCTCTTTACCTTATACATTGGCTGAAATTTTACAATCCAAACAATCAGGGACTGAAAACTTCAAATTAATTGACAAAAACCCAGAATTTTAGCTGGTTATATTTAATTATCCTTAATATTATTCATGAAGTTGAATTTTATGTTGTTATATATGGTCAGATCAAAAGTAATTCATCTATAGATTTTACTATTAAATAGCAACATATATGATTTACCATTTTGTGGAGAAAGGCGAGCGATCGAACAAGATTCAAGACTGTTGCAGGGAGATGTTGGGATTATTGTCAAGATTTGCCTTCATTAGTTTTCTCTTTTTTTTCTTCTTCTTGTACGGAATCCCCCGAGCTTTGGCTTGAGAGTCCCTCACTTCACGCAGATAGACTCTTATAGCTCCACTTGCAAATGGGTTTGTTTCTGGCAACCCACCATTTTCTTCATAAGCAGCTCTCAGCCGTCCGATCAGTGCATCGAGGCTGCCCCAAGCTTGTCTTAGCGGACAGGTGCAAGGGCCAGGAGGCTCAGGCTGCCCAAAAAACACACACCCTTGTAAGTGCACCTTAGTCTTTCCAAATTGGTCCAAGTACCTGAGGAAATCAAGAACATGGTTGGAGTTGCTCTGTGAGAGAGCAACTGGAGGCCTCTGGTTTCTCAAGTACTGCCCAAAAGTGTTCCAATCTCGCCTCTTCTGCGATTCATACCGGCTCAGTGGAGCCGGCTGCGAAGCTTGCTTCTGTTGCCGATGATCAGTAGCAGAAGCAGACGACGATCCTTCCACTACATCTTTTCCTTTGTTGGTAAACATCGTGACGAGTGATAACCTTGTTTTGTTTTTTTAGTATTTCTTTGAGTATGAGAGAAGCTAGAAAGGAATTTGGGAGGAGAAGAAAACAAATTTACAGTGGGAGAGAAGAAAAAGAAAATAATAATACTATTGAACAAGAGATCACATCAAAGGGGCTAGCTAGTGAGGAGACATGGTATGGGACCAATGAAAGTGCTTTAGCTCCTCTTTTTTCTTCCTCTCTTCATTATTTTCTTGCTTTAATGGTACTATTAGCTAGTGTTAATAATACTTTATTTTTTTTCTAAATTTTTATTATTGTGCTTACATCATCAAAGCAATGATTATCGACTTTATTAGCGTAATTAGTACTATGGTTTAAACCCTGGTAACTAAGGAGTAACCCTAGTTAGCTTGGGGTTTAGTTTAATTAACATGTAGTAACCAATTTAGGAAGCCACAAACTGAATGATGAAAATGTACCATTAATGAAGCATGAAATCCTTGGAATATTGCAATAACATTAGCTTAAGCTTTGGTCAAGGTGAGTTCATTTAACTTGTGAACAAGTTCTAGAATTTCATGGACTTCATCAGTTCAATTTCTTGACAATACGGCTTGCGTGTGTATTTATTTTTGTAATGACTCCAAATTTAACTCTTCTATGCATTGGTAAGTTTTCCAAATGCTACAGAAACAAAAACTCGATGACTGAAATTGAACTCAGTCCTATCTGGGTCTCCTAGCTAGTTTGATCAACAATTCCATTTTTGACTTCTTTTGGGGGAGGGGCATATAACAATCGGCATTTAAGATGAGCAGGTTGACCCTCAAACCATATAATATAGCATCTAATAATTATCATTACCCAACTTGGTTTAACTATTCTAAATGCTCAACTCAACCATAATATATACATTATCTCGTTATTTGAACCGCTGATGTTTTAGGTCATACTAAAATATCTTTCCTACAAAAGTTTACTTAAGTCAAACCGTCTAATTATCTAAGTGCATCCTAGTAAAATAAGAACAAACTTTGTGTTGTTGATAACTAATGAAATGTTCATAATAATAATAATAAAAGTTTAATAGTTAAATGATTTTTGATTTTAATGAATTTTTACAAGAATGATCTATAAGTGAGAACCTGAAGAATAAACAGTTTGGATTATGAGAATACTATAATAGGAATACCGTCACCATTCACCACTGCCAATAATATTGCTTAGTGATGAATATACTAAATAATATCTGAATAATGAGCTAGTGTTAGTGATGCTTTTGTTATTTCCTTTATCCTTCCTGATCCTTCGGCTTTTATCAGAAACTGGTATGGGGATTTGTTTTTTAAATCTAGTAACCTTTCAAATTCCCTTTGAGTTTCTCACCAATTATGGGTTTAATGTTCTGTGAAACGTAACTGAAAGACGAGGCCCAAGGTGTGTTCTCCAAGATTAATTCCCTATATTTTAAGGATTTGGCTTAATTGGTTCTATGATCTTTGAACTCATTCACGACTTACATTTCAAGGATCTATTTGGTTTTAGTTTTCGTTTGTGCTTGTGAGTATTGCCAAACTTAAGTCTTTATATGAGAACTTTTTATACCTTATTCTTGTCCTAAAGTGGAGATATATATATGTGGAATTGTTATTAGCACTCCAAAAATCTTATTCTACACTCTAAACTTTCTATATTAGGAGAGAAAAATACACTTGTGAGGAGTGTAGAATGAGATTTTTAGAGTGCTAATAACACCTCCTTGTATATATATATATATATATATAACATGAACTGCGAAATGGTTTCAATTGTTTTTTCCTTTTTTAATCCTAATAACATTTGGTCAATTTTTTGACTTATGGAAATGGTTTTTAAAGCTATTGCCGTTGAAGAAGACTCTGGGAAATTAACCAGGGGTTTTTCCCTAATTAATGACTTTGTCTGAGAGAGTTTGTCAATTTTAGTTTCAATTTTATCAAGTTGTTTACCGATGGAATGAAGACTTTGATTAGTGAAATTATTTTGTTCAATGACTGGTTTGACTCCTGCCTCTTCCTTAGGAAGCTTGAAAGGAGTAGTTGGAACTTGTGTATTTGCAGTGGTGATAAGAATGGTTTCTTGTGGAGGATGACTAGAAGAGACAATAGTCTTGTCTTCTTTATGCCAATTTTCTTTAGTTATTACTTTTAGTTTGTTTTCAGACTCATAGTATTTTTCAACATAATCGAAGAAAAATACTTCAAATCTGTATGTTTCCATAAAAATTTTCCATTTTTTATAAATTTCTAATTTTTCTTCTTGAGTATATTTATTTATGAAAATATTCCTTCTTGGAATGTTTTATTCAGCTTCAATATCAGCATTGAGCCGTTTTCTATTTGGTTTGAAGGGTTTGTTTAAAACTCAAAGTTGATGGTGAACCTGACCTGCGTCAAAATCAGATTCAGTAGGAGAAGTTTGTTCTCCTTGATCTTGGGTTTGAGGTTGGTATCTTGGGTGTGTAACCTGAGAGGTTGTTTTTACTGATTTTAATTTGATATTAATCAAATCATTGATTAATTCTTGTTGAGTAACAGATGAGCTAGTGTCTATTGCTTTTAATTTTTTATTGGCTAATGAATTGATCAACTCTTGATCTTGACCCATCCTATGGGCTGGTATGGATCCAGAAAAAGAATTTCTGCTAGGAGTAAAAGATTTATGTGAGTGAACAGACTCACAAGATCTTCTGGCTGGACGATCAAAATTAATTTTGACAATCCCATCAAAATATTGTTCTATGTTATCTATATTAACTAGACTGTTTTGGATGGCTACTGGCTGACTTTCATTAATCAAACACCAATATGAGGGTAGACTGATATCTGACCACCTAATGGTTCTAGGGACTTTAATGTTTGCATTTTCTTGGTTAGTTTGGATTAGGAGTGTATGATCTCTAGGACTTTTGGTTAAAACTTGGAAATTCATATTTGTGCCGGTGACTTTGTAATAAACTCTATAAATTAAAACCAAATGTTGTGTTCCTTCCAAGACTTGATATCCTGAAGTTTTGATGTTTAATATGAGTGCTTTCAGCGTATGAGGATCTAAAAGGCTTATGGTAAGGTCTGGAAAACAATCAAAATGGATAGGTCTATTGTAAAGACTGGATTCAATCATTCCAAGTATACTATCACTAAAATTAGTGAATCTAACATCTCGGAGACATAACAAAATAGAGGTGTTAAGGCCTCTACGTGTTAAAGGTTTTACTGCTATTTGGACTAAACCAATATGAATATAATTTTGACCATTTTTCCTATGCAATTTGATTTGTTCAGGTGAAAACAATTGACAAGTTTCATGTTCTTTACTAAAAGCATAAGCTTTTTCAAGTGTCATAACATGATGTTAACTTCTAAATGAGGCTACTGTCCATTTCTTTTTGTAAATATTTTTACTTGAAGCCTTGGGGATATTCCAATCTCCAAAGTCAACACTTTCATTAGTTTGGAAATCAAGTTTTTGTTCTTCATTAACAATATCTGGAATAGCACCTAAACTGGATCTAGAACTAGTGCTGGCTATTGAATTAGATCTAAATAATCTACTCATGAAATTCATAATACAAACAGGCAAAATACAGAAAACTTATACTGATTCACCTTCCTCGTGCGTTAGCTAAACTCCTTTCCCGCTCATGCCTCTCCTGGGACTTATTGTTTGGAACACGCCTTACTGTTTGGTTGGGGAATTGAACAAACGACTATGAGAACCGACAGATAAGATAGACTGTAAATTGAAAGTTTGAATATGAACCTGACTTGTAGATTAAGAAGATGCTAATGCAATTACCACTCACTTGACTCTAATACTAAATGGGGGCGGAGCGTATATCTACTGATGATGGTATAAATTATGAGGACAACAATCAAGACTACACTCATTATGATCATTGGGAATGCATATATCATACGAAAGGCTGTATATTACTAGAAGCAATTGAACGAAAGCTTGATCGGTATTTACCTTGTATTTGAGATACTCAATAAATTGACTCTGAGTAAGAATTTTGTGCCATTCAAAATCAGTGGTTATGAAAATATTCTTCATAATGAAAATAATGAATTAAAATTAATGATGCAAGTATGGATTTGAAAATAATTTTATTTCATGGAAACCAACTTACAATTTCTTTTACTGAAAATTGATAAAGAAAACAGTGGTGCTCGCAGGCATCCTTGATTGAAAATAAATACAAGTGTGTGATAATTTTAGCTAGATGTGTGGTGAAGCTGAATAATGTTTTCTATTCTTGAGAGAATTCGCAGAAGTGTCAGCTATTCGCGACTAAAAGTCCTCTTCTTCTGGAATTGAATTATTCTTTTGTAGAGAGAAGTAAGATGATTAAGGCCGCGAATCCTGCTGCTTTCTGTAGCTTGCATGTGCTAAAGGCTGTAAAGGCTAGCGAATGATGATGCTTTCACTGTGGATTCACGTTGCTGCTAACTGATATGATGGATGAATAGTAAAAAGTGATTTTACTATTTATAAGTAGTATCCTCTTGGAATGATTGATGCTACTGCTGATGCGGCTTTCTGTGATAAATCACATGGCTTTTACTGTACGATTTTACATAGGTAAAACCCTGAAATGATTACAAATTAGTGCATTTTCAAAATTCAAATATCAAATGGGTCTTGCGATTTTGTATCTTCTTCTTCCTTGTGCAGCAAGGCTACTTCTGTTATAAGCTTATCTGCTAATTCCATGAGTTGTGAGGATTTCTCTTTTTTCTTCGAACTTGTTGTTTTGGAGGATTTAGTTTTTCCTTTGATGGAGGATGAAGGACTAATGTCTGATAATGATTGTGTATTTTCTGGAATGTCTGGCAATGCCTTTGTTGGTGTTGGAGATACCATTAGAACAGGAATAATAGGAAATTCTGATGAGACCAAACTGATAATTTTTCCATAGTCGAATTTGTCCCACCATTTAACCCACCGGGAACGGTAAACTTGTACTGTTTCAACTTTGTAGTTCCATTTCATGATCCAAGGGACCTTGTATTTTGCCATGAACAACGGTAGAAGGGTGATTCTGTCGTCGAACCGGCTTCGATAAAACCTTTTTTGGAAACCAGATGATAAAATTTGCATGAGATCTTCAGGTAGTAAGTTGGCTGTTTGGTCGTGTGCTGACCACCAATTGGGAAACCATGCTGGGAAGTTTAACCTGAAACTTTTGTCAAATATAATGAACCAAGAGTGACTAAAGTCAGATGTTTGGTGTAAGAATATGTTGGTCCATGCTTGAATGTAATCATAATAATTGTAATGGTTGTTGGGAATGAGAACATGTTGGGTATGAAGTGATTTGGTGTGATAGAGGGGGAGTCCCCATTCTTGTTCGATAAGGAATTTTCCAATATGGAAGGAATGGTAGAGTATTTTGTTTTCATGGGTGGTACTGTAAATGAGTTTAATAGCAATGCTTTCGGTCTCACTGATAATTGCTTGATAGTATTAGAGGGTTTTGAAAGATTCAATTGGTATATGATGGAAATTCGGAGGTAAGAATGTTTTGGCTAATTTTTCTGGGGTTTGTTTTTTGTCAATGTGGTTAGGGATGCTAAAAAGGTATTCCATTGGATTTTTCTTGACATAGGGGGATGATTTAGCAAAGCTAGGTGTTCTGGGTGTTGATGGTGATGGCATTGAAGAATAAGGATCATATGGGTTGGCTAAAGTCTTTTGGTAATTTGGTCGGATATGTCCTACAGTGGATCCTAAGGGAGTAAATCTGTTGGTGATGGCTAAGGCTGATGAGGAATCGGAATAGATTCCTTTTTTACTGGTGGTAGAGGTGGAAAAGTGGCCGGAAGCCTTCTCTGGCTACTGCTGTTTCTTGTCATTCTTCCCCTGCAGAAATTCTCTATTTAAAAAATCTGAAATGCAATTGTGGCTACCCTTAATATACTCAATATCAAAATAAAAAAAATACTTAATATGGCTTGCCACCGTGTAAAAATTTGTTTTGATGTAATGTTTTGAACATCTTTTTGTAAAACATGTTTTGCAGATTTGCAATCGGCTCGGACTAAAATTTTTTGATTTAATAAATCATCTTGAAACTTGCTAATGCATAATACAATAGATAATATCTCTTTCTTAATAGTACTATAATTAGTTTGTGTTGGATTCCATACTCCTGAATGGAAACGAACAATTTGTTCAGGAGATCTGGAAGAAGTTTGCTGCATGAGGTTATATATATTAAACAGCCTCACAATCTCACAATGGTGAAAAAGTTTTCATATGTACATAGGTTTTATAAGTTGAAGAAGATTGGACTAAATTAAGCAGAAGGGCTACGTCTTGTACCTAGCTTTATATTTAAGGTTAAAACTTGGTCCTTGAGTGTGAGACTAATATTCTGGATTTTAGTCTTAGCCACATTTTACAGAAAGGCAATTATAAACTTCTTATTTAAGTGTGATTATGTAAATCCCATATTAGATTTGATTCTAGTTATTCTACCCTATTAGGACTTGTATTCCTTGGAGGAGAATGATTTCTTCTTTCCCTAATAAAGGCACTGCGTAAGGAGAATAACACATCCTCTACACAACCCTACAAACACATATCTCTCTATATTTTCTCTGTGCCGCCGGCCCCCTCTCCTTGTTTGTTGAATATAGGCCACAACATGTTATCAGTACGCTCCTACCGCTGGGGTTAGGAATCTGACGTGGACGTTTTCTGCATCAAACTAGTTCACCAATATCATCACTCAATCATGTTTTTTTTTCAAAACAATGGTTTTTATCTCGATATTTTTTGCAGTCTTGATAGCATGAACATTCACCATAATGCATGACCCAACTTTAAATTTTTCGAATTTTAGATTCTACATAAATGGCGTATGCATTATATCCATCATTGTTGAATTATGTGAATTGATATTGTCATGAATTGAATCCTATATATGTTCATTCATTAAATTATTTAATTAAATATGCATTGAATTAATTGAAAAAAATCGAAATTTTTTTAGGGTTCTTCAAACCAATGACCTAAGCCTACACTGGAGCCAGAAGCTCCATGCCTTTGGAACCCAGACCCACAATATCATTTCGACGTTGTCCACTTGCCAAACTCCAACACCTTTCACGGGGCCATGCCCTGCCATCCCCGACGACTTGCAGTCGTCGCCGATTTTGATTTTGGCCTAGATTTGTATGAATCTCCATGGATTTGAAAACCCTAAATTCGAATCCTAGGGTTTTTGGTTTATGGACATCAAGATTTCCTTTTTTTTCCCCATCACACCATCGAATTCCGTATCAAACCCTTGACTCGCACCAAGTTCTTTTGACCATAACACGATCACCTGAAGCGTCCTTGATGACCACACCTAGGGTTGGTTCGGTATGAGATCCCAAACCAAAAATGGTATCTCAAATCCCAAACAAAAAATTTTCGGGACGAGATTCTAAAAACCAAAACCGAACCGAAAATTCGGTATTCTCGAATTTTGGGATTTCGGTATTTCCCAAATCTTTTTCGTGGATTGTCGTTTTGAAACCTCTGATTGTTGTATCACCTCTTTGTGCTTGGCTGCAAGTCCCGATTTCACAAAGAGAGTTTGAGAAGAAGGCGAATGAGCTCGGGTCTGTTAGCTTCAAGGAGGAAATAAACGAATTATAAAAGAACCATATGATTAAAAACCCCATATTTCAAACGAAATGTAACACGAAATTGAAAACCCCTAAATCCAAAACCCTAGAATTCAAATGAAGACAAGAAAATTACCTTAATCAAGAGAGAAGTAGAAGGAAGCAGAGGTGGTTGTATTGATTATCAAATGTAGAGGAAGTTGTCAAATGCAAAAAGAGAATGGAAGATTGGATGTAGTGTTAAGGTAAGGGGGAGAGAGAGAAAGAGTGGAGGCCGAGAGAGAGAGAGAGAGAGTTAATGAGTGAAAGTGGGTTTGGGCGGAGAGTTTCAAACTTAGTAGTCTGAAAGTGAAGGTGAGGTCGCTAAGAGAAGGTTTCATTTTGAATGAATGGTTGAGATTAATTCTCAACCAATCCAACGACCTATAATATCTAAAACTATATATATTTTAACTTCGGTTCAGTTTGGGATTACCGAAAAAGTCAAATTGTGAGACCGATTCTCGTACCAAATAGTTCGGGATCAGTACCAAAATTTTTGAGATTTTCGGTTTGGGATTTTTCGATTCGGTTTTGAAATTTTTTCGGTACGGTTTGGGATTTTTGGTATTTTTTTCCACCCCTGACCACACCCAGCGATGCTGGGGTGTTCTTTTGGCTGAAACCCAAGCCCAATTGGGTTGGCTTTCTCAGCTTGTAATGGAAATTTGTTCAGACTGGGCTCGCCTGATGCGATCCAAGTTCACTACTCGACCCAGTGCGACACCAGCCCGTAGGGCTATATTGTCCTTGCACCCACGATGCACTGGATGCCAGACCCATGCTGGTGCATCCGTGTTCCACATGCCCACAGGTGCAGGGATACTATAGCCCTACGAGTTTTATAATTTTTCACCCACACTTTAATCTTTGGCCCGAAGTCCAAATAATTAATTCAATTATTATAATAGACCATGAAGATCTATTTGCATTTTTTGTTGTTGCATATTTTTGTATATATATGTGTGTTTGTTTGCAGGAACATATGAACCTGAAGTTCATAATTATTTCGAAACCTGAAGTTTCTAGAAACATGCCTTGTTTGAAAACTTGAAGTCTTCCTTAAAAAATCACCCATGAAAACCCGAAGCCTTTTCATGTAAATTTAAACCAATACATGTCTATTAGAATCTGAATGTTCTACTTCTATATGAACATGTCGAATTTGAGCAAACTTGACTTCACCGCTTTAGAGGTCTCTGGAAGGAACTACCTCAAGTGGGTCCAAGATATGAAACTCCACCGGACTGCAAAGAATTTGCGTCCTACCATTGAAGATAAGATTGACAACCTAGTTGGTAAAGCTATAAAAGCTAATGCCATGATCTTCATCCGAAGACATATTCATGATGCACCGCAAACCGAGTACCTTGCTGAGGAGGATCCATGAGCACTTTGGGTCACTTTGGCTGATTGTTTTGATCACCAAAAAGACATTTTCTTGCCTGAAGAAAGACATGACTGGCAACATTTGCGCTTCCAAGACTTTAAGTCTGTGAATGAATATAATTCTAAAGTTTGTTAAATTCGATCACTTATTAAGTTCTGTAACGAGACTTTGACCGAAAAGGATTTCCCGAAGAAGACCTAGTTGAGCTTCTCTACTAAAAATATTATCATGCAGCAACTATATAGGGCTCAGAATTTCACTAAGTTTTCAAATTTGATCTCTGTTTTACTTCTCGTTGAAAAGAAAAATCAGCTATTGATGAAAAATCATCAAGCTCGACCTATAAGGGTGACTGCTGTGCCTGAAGCACATTATAGCACAAAACAACGCCCAAAATGCCAACATAGGCATGGTAAGGGCAGCCAGAAGCCACCCCGTCAAGGTCAAAAAAGCCAAGACCCATATAAGAGAGGAAACCGAGCCCAGAAGTGCCCTAACCTTGCTCGCAAGGCCCTAAACTTCAAGAATAAGGGCAAAGCACCTGAAACCATGGATGCAGATATGTGCCATTGCTGTGGTTCAAAGGACCATTGGTCCCGTGTTTGTCGTGCTCCCCATAAGGTTGTAGCTGAATATCATTCTCGTCGTAAGAAGTTTGAATCAAACTTTGTATAAGTGGATGAATAGGAAAGTACCAAGATGGAGGTTTCTGACTTTCAGGAGGATACCACCCCTATGGAAGATCAGAATCTTAGACATGACCTATTTCTAATTAAATTTTACAATAATAGGGACGAATTCCACATAGTGGCCAAACCCCCATTGTTTTTTTGGTTTAATTTTGCATAATTTTCCTTTATGTTTGGATTATTTGTAGGTGATTTGTTTTTCGATATTAAGTTTTTATTAATTACCAACCTTGAATAATTAAATTATTTTGAATGGATATTTGTTTTTAGAACTTTTATGCATGTGACTGATTCAAATTAATTTTTATTTCTAGGTATGACTAGTGAGAAATTTAGTTGTCTAACAGATAATGCAACCACGGACACCATTTTGCATGAACGCATCTATTTCACTAATGTGGATGCAAATTTCTTCCTCCTCGATCTTGGACGATTTTGCACCTACAAAACAATTAACACCTTAGGTTAAGGCCAAGAGCCTCACGCGCCCACGATGAATTGGGGGGGGCTTTGGCCGAAGAACCTCCGATGCCAAAGTTAGAATTTAGAGAGAAATAGTGTTTAGAGAATTTTGGGATTTTTGCCAAAGTGTTGGAATTTAGCTTTTTGGTGAGAATGGGAGTATATTTATAGGGATAGGAGGTGGCTAGGGTTTTTAGGTTTAATTTAGGTTTAATTAGCCAATTTATTTGGCTATTAAACATAAGATGAATGTTTTGGTGGTTTTTGAATTTATTGGGTAATAAAAAGGAAGAAATGGTGAAAAAGGTAGAAAAAAGTGATGGATTAGGTTTTGAAATGGGGATAGCCGGCCATGTGGTGTTTTAGGGTTGAATTGGATGTATTTTGTAGTTATTTGGATATAATGGATGGTTTAATTGACAATTAATGGGTTAATTAGGCAATAAATCCATTAATTAGCCAATTAACATAATTTAAAAGAAATGTGTTTGGGAATTACCTTGTAGAAAGGATTTGATGAGATGGACTTCGAATTGTTACCTATTTTGGGCACTTCTGTCTTGGTTGAAAGAGGGTTGCCCGCTGCTTGCGCGTAGGAACCTCGTTGTACTGCAAGGGTATTTTTGTCATTTTTGTCCAAAAATCCACGTGTCGCTCTGTGAATATTTTTGGCTCCACAAATGCCCCCACACCTGTTGGGCTGCTCGTAGAAAAGGGCAGCATGTGTAGAGATCTTCTTGCTTTATGAAACTTAGGACTGCTTCCTATTTTGATGTAGATTCTCTCTTTAATAGGAAATTAGATCCTTCTAGGAAAGGGAAATAAATTTCTCTCAAAGCCTATTTAAATCCACCTTAAGTGGGTTATTAAATCAACCTTGGAGAGCGATTTATTCTACCCTACAAGAGAGAGATAGCTTAGAGGATATTTGTTCCCCCTCCTCTAGCAATCTTCTACATCTTGCCCGTGCAAAGGACCGTCTTTCGTTGATTTCTTCGTCTTCTTCGTGGATAGTGCTACCGCGGGGCAGCCGTCGGGGTGGTGCGGCACGTCGGCTGGCATGGGCCAGGAGTCGACTCGGCATGGGCCGATGAGGTATTGTGGCAGGGACCACTGCTTTAAGCTGCTCGACTTGGCTAGAACCAAGGGCAGCTTGTGTGGCTGGGACCTCGGATTGTGGCACTGGGGCGCAGTGTTAGGCAAGTCACATGGCTCATGTCTTTTTAGGCTTTTGGACATGACTCGAGCTAGGCTGGTGATTGAGAGAAATGAAGAGGTTGCGAACCTCATGAACTGCTGGAATGTTGGGTTGAACTTCCCTGCTAGGTACCACGAATGACGTTGGCTACTTTAACTCTTTTCGTCAGGAGAAACGTGGGTTGTTCCCAAAAGATGAGGGGAATAGGATCAAAGCGGATGCACTGGCTCGTCCAATCACTATTGTGGATCCTGCTGCAAGTGAAGGTGGGAAAATAGATCTTCTCTGCTTGCTCAAGAGATGCCGGCTGAGAAAAAACCAAAGACTTCTTTCGCTGCTCATGAGGGTCTGCTTGCTACCAAGAGGTATGTGATTGACATGACTTCTTCCAATGGGAAGAAATGTAAGGCTGCTAGATCTGAGCATGTGGCGTCTTCCATGTTGAGAATGGCTAGTACAATTGTGGATAAGATTACTCAGCGTAAAGGTTTTATCATGCCCCCAGTGCCGAAGTCTGTACCAGGACGTTCTTTGGGAGCCAAGTCCGGTTCACCTTTGTAGAGACTTGCTATTATGAAGAGTGGTAAGGTGGACTCTGCTGCTAAAGTGGCGCCAAAGCCTGCTCCCTTTGCTACTGAGATTGATTCGCCTCAGATTCAAGATCTTAAGCTCGCAATTTCTGAGCTTCGTTTCGCTACTTATGCTAAGAAGAGAGTGGATGAGCTGCAGCGCGTCCGTGTTAGTTTGCTTAAGAAGAATGAGCAACTGAAGGGTGAGAAGGATGGGCTTGAGGTTTGAAGACCTTCTCTATTTCTCCGGAAGACTTGCTTGCTTTTACTTTTAAGGCTTCCATTGGTGAAGTAGTTGGAGAAGTTAGTGCCCAGACTGGGGCAGCCAGGGGTGAAGCGTCGGATGATGCCGCTGCTAAGAGCGTTACGGCTGTTGAAGGTGTGGCGACCGAGTAGTAGTGGGATGTCCAAGCTGCTGTAGTGTAGTATTTTAGGTAGCCTTTAGGATTTTCTTTGTTTTTCCTTGTAGCTTTTGTTTTGCTTGAACTCCTTCAGCCTTTGCTAGTTGTTTATAAACATGTTTTCCTTCGTTTTTCTTCATCTTCACTTCTTTTGTTCATGCCCTAACCTTTAGACTTGATAGACCAGTGGCAGGCATGCTACTTTTTTATAAGCAGACAAACTCGCGTAGCCTATGCAGCCGTAGGTGTTGGTGTAGAACTTTGCAAAGTTGTTAGCCATAGGGTTGGCAGCCGGATGCCTTACTTACAGAAGCAGACAAGTCCGCGTAACCACTAGGCTGTTAACCTTGACTTTCTTCAATTTCGTAGGTTGCGTAGCAAGTATCACAACACTTTAGGACTTGGTGTAGGTTGTTCCGCGCTTGGCAGAGGTGAAGCTTATCGACTACGTAGCATGTCGGCAGTGGATAAAACTTCGTATATGCGCGCTAGCTTGTTTAACCTTTCACAAGAATGTGCAGTTGTATAAGTCTAGTGCGGCTTCACTGCTCGAAGGGCAAGCCGTAGGCAGTCTTCCGGAATCCGTAGGCTACCTTAGTGCACTCGGTAGCAGCTTTAGGATTCCAGGGCAGCCGTCCATCGGATGTACTGCGTAATGTGCCCTCTCCGTCTCTAGGGCCCGGTTCCCCACGGATTAGGCCAAGAGACCTAAAATCCTTCAGTTAGCTAAGCCTTGAAAAAGACCATTGCGGCTACTTCTAGGAATCTCGGCGCAAGCCATCGTGCATCTAGTTATACTAGGGCAGCCAGGCTCATCCACGTCTGGATATTCGGAGTGTAAAGTTTATCCTCCCGTCTTGGAGAGCTGACCCATATGGGTGTCGGAGAATTGGTTTACCCTCTCGCACTGGAGAGCATGGTTGGTCCCTCGGGGGGCTCAATTCCTGCGTGTCCCTAAGAAGGGCGCAGTCTTCTTTTGAAGTGCATGAGTGATTAGTTGTTGTAAGCATGCAGCCAAGCCAAGTTGTGATTACTTCTAAATTCCTCATTGAAAAACGAGTGAAACGAACGAGAACTTTAGCTGTAAGGTAGGAACTGCATAACAACTGGATAGTCCTCAGCTTGTGAGGTGGTGCCCGTCGAGCTTATTGAGTCTTCGGGTTTTGATGTAGCGGGAGGTCACACATGGTACTTCTTCAGATTGTAGGCCATCCATTTCTTTTCAATCTTTTTGCCGCTTCATGGTGGTGAGGGTGTAATTACTCTTGCCCCCTACTCTGCTGATCTTGTACGGACCTTCCCATATAGGATCCATCTTTTTGGAGCCTTCTCTGCCGGCAGTGATGAAGGCTTTTCTGCGTCGTCGACATGCAAATGCCAGAAGTCTCCATCGGGTGGAGTAGGCGCAGCTAGAGTGTACTCGGCTACTTCTGAGGCATCGTTGGGCCGCTCTGTTGCGTCACCTAGGCTCGGCGTGAAGACGCAGTAGGGAGCTGTGGAGATGGGGCCATGTCATACGCAACAGGAGATGCTCAACTGCCGGTATTGGGCCACTCTAGAGTTGAATCATTGAGCAAGGGTCGGCTAGGGCCGTGTGATGCGCAGCAAGAAATGGTACTCAACTGCCGGTACATGTTGCTCCTATGTAGAATCTTTTAGGGTGACGAGGACAAAACTTGTTTTCGAGTGTGTCCTTCCAGTGTTGCGTTCGTCAGAAAACTTTACATCCGCCAGGGTCTACGCCTTTATCGTCGCGCATCTGGATTGAGCAGAATAGTACGTCATTAGGATGATTGCATGCGTTTGAAAGTAAAACTTGTGCTTCTGGGTTGCAACAACTATCGCCAAAGTTAGCTTTTGAATTTTTAATAACATCGATGAGAGCTTTTGAACTGTAGAATACAGGTAACTGTGGAATACAGGTAGTCGGGCCTCCATCTCTTCTCGCATGATGGTAGAGCTTATTGCTACTTTAGATACCGTCAAACATGTGAATAAGTCTTCCGTTGCTTCTAGGGAGGTGATGTCGGGTACTTCTTCAAGTCCTTGAATGTGCATTGGCGAGCCTCATCCCAAAGTGCATACTTCTCTGCCAAAGCAAAAAAGTCTGCCAGAGTTAGATCTTCTTTCATGATCAATTTTCCGAATAGCGGGTGGTCTGCTGGAAGTCCTTTTTGGAAAGCTGCTCTAGCTATCGAGTCGTTGCATCCGACTATTTTTGCCTTCTCTACTTTTAACCTCCTCACATAGTCGCGAAGTGACTCCTTTGGGTTCTTCTTGACGTTGAACAAATGATCAGATTTCTTTTTGATCGAGCGATAGGATGAATATTCTTTGGTGAAAACCAAAGAAAGTTCGTAGAAATTCCGGATGGATTGTGGCGGCAGGGTGTAGAACCAATCTTGCGCCTCGCCTTGTAGAGTGGTAGCGAATATCTTGCACATAAGCTCATCGTTGTTTCGATAAAGGATCATTGCGCTTCGGTAGCGCTTTAAGTGTCTCTCCGGGTCTTCATCCCCTTTGAAAGATGTGAAATGTGGCATGCTGAACTCTCGTGGAGGCTCTGCCTGCTCGATCTCGTCCGTGAAGGGTGACCTGCTTATGTTGGTCATGTTCCGTCGTAGTGCCTCGTCGGTGACCTCGTTGCGTTGGAAATCATGCAATCGCTTGGTCAAGAGTCTCTCTACTTCTTCCTGAATTTGCCTTTGTTGGGGTAGCGGAGCTCTCGGCTGCCCCCAGCCATGACTTGCTGGTCTAGGCTGCTCTTCCATGTGTTTGGCTCGTCTACGCTGCAGATGCAGTGCATGTGGTGCGTTCCTAACAGGCGAGCGAGTTCTTCGCAGACTGCTGGTTGAACTTGAGTTGGATTGAGTGACTGCTTCTCTCCGTCCGTCGTGTTGCCTACTCTGATGTGAGGTGGATGATACTCCTTGTGGGCTTAGCCGCGAATGAACACTTTGTCCGGAAGGTTGCTCATTTTGACTATCGGAGTGTGACCCCAACCGTGAATGTATGCTCATCCGTGGGCCTAGTCGAGAGTACACGCTCCTCCGCGCGCTAAGACGGGAGTATACCCTATCTCGGAGGCCCAATCGGGAATGTACACTGCCTGAACGTTCGGCTCGTGGCTGGTCGAATGGCTGCTTGCCGGGACGCTGCTGGAAAGGTTCGTCTGCCCTTGTCCTACTTCGGGATACCTCGTCCGGGGCACGTTGGATCCCAATGCGTTGCAAAAGTTGATTCACCAAAGTTGTCTGTTATGCAAGGGCGCTCGTCAACTCTATGACTTGTCGAGACAAGTGTTGTTCGCCATTTGGATTGGAAGAGCTTGGAAGGAATGCGCCTCATTGGGCAGTGGAAATGTGGTAGACTCCGGGCGCGAGATTTGAATTGGGAAATGTCAAATCTGCGAAAAAATATGGTGAGAATGCCTCCGGCTCGATGGTAGGTCCGGATGGTTGAGATAGTCTTGGGTCGACTTGGGCTGCTTGGAAAGCCACTGGAGCATGATGGGCCGTGAGAGTGGGCTGCTCGTCGGGAGCAGGCTGGGTCACGAGAGCAGGCTGCTCGGTAGGAGCAGGTTGGGCTGTGAGAGTGGGCTGCTCGACGGAAGCAGGCTGGACCACGGGAGTGAGCTGCTCGTCGGGAGCAGGCTGGGTCACGAGAGCAGGCTGCTTGGCAGGAGCAGGCTGGGCCACAGGAGTGGGCTGCTCGACGGAAGCAGGCTGGACCACGGGAGTGGGCTGCTCGTCGGGAGTAGGCTGGGTCACGAGAGCAGGCTGCTTGGCAAGAGCAGGCTGGGCCACGGGAGTGGGCTGCTCGACGGAAGCAGGCTCTGGACCACGGTAGTGGGCTGCTCGTCGGGAGCAGGCTGGGTCACGAGAGCAGGCTGCTTGGCAGAAGCAGGCTGGGCCACAAGAGTGGGCTGCTCGACGGAAGCAGGCTGGACCACGGGAGTGGGCTGCTCGTCGGGAGCAGGCTGGGTCACGAGAGCAGGCTGCTTGGCAGGAGCAGGCTGGGCCACGGGAGTGGGCTGCTCGACGGAAGCAGGCTGGACCACGGTAGTGGGCTGCTCCTCGGGAGCAGGCTGGGTCACGAGAGCAGGCTGCTTGGCAGGAGCAGGCTGGGCCACGGGAGTGGGCTGCTCGACGGAAGCAGGCTGGACCACGGTAGTGGGCTGCTCGTCGGGAGCAGGCTGGGTCACGAGAGCAGGCTGCTTGGCAGGAGCAGATTGCTTGGCGGGAGCAGGCTGGGCCACGGAAGTGGGCTGCTCAATGCGCGGTGCATGTGAATGCGAGGCTTGGGCTTGGGTCCACGTAAACTTAGATGGCACAGCTTGGGTCGTGGTCTTGGTACCGTGAGCCTTGGATGGCACGACTCGGGCCGTGGTGAAAGCTCCATGGACCTCGCCACGAATGGCTACCGAAGTAGCCACCGCGGTGGTTCCCATGTTGGTCGTGGTGAAGGCACCATGGACCTCGCCATGGGTGGCTACCGAGGTAGCCACCGCGGTGGTTCCCATGGTGGAAACTCGTGGTGGTGATGCCGCTCCCATTATTGTCGTATTTTGCCTCACGGATCTCCGCAATCCCAATTCTTGTATATTAGAATTTTCACTTATGGAATTTTCTAAATTTCTAGCCATTATATTTTGCTTATACATTTTATCAAAGAACCTTTGCAAATAAAAAATTCTAATAATAAGAACGTATGAAAAATATTCAAATGGACTAGAAAATAAAGAAAAAACCTTTTTTGTGCGAGAGTCTTCTACGAGTATGGATTTCAACTCTCAATGAAAGCACCAATTTGTGGATGCAAATTTCTTCCTCCTCGATCTTGGACGATTTTGCACCTACAAAACAATTAACACCTTAGGTTAAGGCCAAGAGCCTCACGCGCCCACGATGAATTGGGGGGGGGGGGCTTTGGCCGAAGAACCTCCGATGCCAAAGTTAGAATTTAGAGAGAAATAGTGTTTAGAGAATTTTGGGATTTTTGCCAAAGTGTTGGAATTTAGCTTTTTGGTGAGAATGGGAGTATATTTATAGGGATAGGAGGTGGCTAGGGTTTTTAGGTTTAATTTAGGTTTAATTAGCCAATTTATTTGGCTATTAAACATAAGATGAATGTTTTGGTGGTTTTTGAATTTATTGGGTAATAAAAAGGAAGAAATGGTGAAAAAGGTAGAAAAAAGTGATGGATTAGGTTTTGAAATGGGGATAGCCGGCCATGTGGTGTTTTAGGGTTGAATTGGATGTATTTTGTAGTTATTTGGATATAATGGATGGTTTAATTGACAATTAATGGGTTAATTAGGCAATAAATCCATTAATTAGCCAATTAACATAATTTAAAAGAAATGTGTTTGGGAATTACCTTGTAGAAAGGATTTGATGAGATGGACTTTGAATTGTTACCTATTTTGGGCACTTCTGTCTTGGTTGAAAGAGGGTTGCCCGCTGCTTGCGCGTAGGAACCTCGTTGTACTGCAAGGGTATTTTTGTCATTTTTGTCCAAAAATCCACGTGTCGCCCTGTGAATATTTTTGGCTCCACAACTAACTTCATACCTAAGAATGCACGTTTGAAAACCCTCTCAGGTTCATCCAACCTAATCGAAAGATACATAAAGTCTCGTATAATGTTGCTAATAACACTATTTTGACCATTCAAGAGATACTTTATTCTCCATGTTCTGGAAGAACGTTGTTGAGCATTAAAGATATTCGAGACAATACAATAATTACCACGCTGAAACCTATGTATAAAATGGAGTTGAATTTATGTGCATAACTTCCTATGAATATGGCAAGAAGCGTATTTTAGAGAAGATGGAGCTTATCCTGAGTGGTCTGTATATTACGACCATAGGCCCTATAGAAAGCCACTATATGGTCGGCTCCACCTTTGGGACCACTCACGAAATTACAATTTGGTATGATTGTTTAGGACACCCTAGACGAACAGTGATGCACCGTATCCTCAAATCTTCACACGGGCATCCATTAACCCGAAGTTTAGGTTCGATTCAAGGAATCACATGTCAAACCTGTTCTATGGGAAAACTTATTATTAAGCCTTTTTATAACAAGATTTGCTCGAATCTTCCTATTTTTCTACAAAGGATTCAGGAGGACATTGGTGGACCGATTCAACCTCCTTACGAACCATTTAGATATTTTATGGTATTGGTTATCTCTTCCACATGTTAGTCACTCATGTGCTTGTTGTCCTCAAGAAACCCTACCTTCTCCACACTGGTGGCTCAGATTAACAAGCTCAGGGCTCACCACTCTGATTATCTAATCAAATTTATTTGATTGGTTAATGCTGGAGAATTCAATCTAATTGATGACTATTACATGTCTGTTAGGGTTGAAGTTGAACATCGAGTACCCCATGTTCATACCCACAACAGCCTGGTAGAGGTATTCATTAAGCGCTTACAAATGATTGCTCGATCATTGGTCATACGTACCAAGCTCCTGATCATTGCTTAGGACCATGCAATTATGCACGCAACCATGTTGATATGCTAGAGCCCTGTTGCGACCCAACCATATAGCACCCTTCAGTTGATTACTGGATACGAACCTGACATATCGCATCTGTGCGTTTTTGGTTGTGCGATCTAAGTACCGATTTCGCCGCCCTTACGTACAAAAATAAGGCCTCAGCGAAAAATGGGAATCTATGTCGGATATGATTCTCCTTCAATCATTTGTTACTTAGAACCTTTGATAGGCAATTTGTTTACCGCTCGTTTCGCATTGTCACTTTTATGAGACAATCTTCTTGTTGTTAAGGGGAGATAAAAACATCAACATTCTTGATGAATGACACAAATTATTATAGATGACTCCCACTTCGTCTTATTTAGATCCCTGCACCACTCAGTCTAAGACTAAAGTGCGACGCATATTAGATCTTTGGAGCGTAGCTCAGAGCATGCCAAATGCTTTCACCGATCTAGCACGAGTGACAAGATCACATATTCCAACTGCGAATGTGCCTACAAAGACGGATGTACTAAATGTACGATGGATTTCCCTCCTGGAGGCCTGAGACGCCACTTTGGCCGATCTACGGACATTAGCGGCTGGCCAATCATTTGCCTTTACACAAAAGTGTGGTGGACCTCTTTGTTCAAAGGTTTCACACCTCTTGAAGAGGAAACCTACGACACATGCCCCTAAAGAGCCTACCGTGAATCTGACTGTTGTTAACTCATTTTATCCAACCATAAGGAAATTCTAGATTACAGAAGCATCCTTGAAGAGACGAATCCACCTTCAGAGAATTATGATATTTTGGTCCATTATGCTAGCTTGGATGATGTTTGGTATAGAAATGAGATGATCGTCGACAATGCATTAGCATATGTCGTAGTTACTGAAATCATGTTGAGCGATGACATTGAATCTCGTTTTGTTGATGAATGTCGACGTAGAATTGATTGGTCAAATTGGAAACAAGCAATCCAAGCCGAACTCGATTCGCTTGCGAAACATAAGGTGTTTGGACCTATAGCTCATACTCCTCCACATGTGAAGCCCGTTGGCTACAAGTGAGTTTTCGTTCGGAAACATAATGAGAAGAATGAAATTGTGCATTACAAAACTCGTCTTGTTGTTCAAGGCTTCTCATAACGCCTTGGGATTGACTATGACGAAACTTATTCACCCGTTATGGATGTGATATATTACTTTTCGCTATCTTATTAGTTTGGTTGTTTTCGAAAAACAGAGTATGCAGCTAATGGACGTAGTAACTATGTATCTCTATGGGGATCTTGATACGGAAATTTGTATGAAAGTTCCCGAAGGACTTACATTGACTGGATCAAATATTTCTAAACCTTGGAACACGCTCTCAATTTGGTTGAGGTGTTCACTCTACGGTTTGATGCAATTCGGAAGAATGTGGTATAACCGTCTAAGTGTATATTTGACTAGTAAGGGATATGTGAACAATGAACTATACCCTTGTGTGTTCATTAAGAAGTCACATTCCAGTTTTGCTGTTAGATCCCACATCGCCCAGGGGAGTGGATCATCTATGCCTTATATGTACATGCTCTCCTCCTTTTAGCACGAGGCTTTTTGGGAGGTCACTAGCTTCGGGTTCCATCGAAACTCTGAAGTTAAGCGAGTTTGCGCAAGAGCAATCCCGGGATGGGTGACCCACTGAGAAGTTCTTGTTTGAGATCCTAGAAACAAAACTGTAAAGGCGTGGTCGGGGTCCAAAACGGACAATATCGTGTTACGGCGGAGTCGAGCCTGGGATATGGTGGAGCTTGGGTCGGGATGTGAAAATTTGGTATCAAAGCCAAACCCTGGCCGGAAGTGTGCCGACGAGGACGTCGAGCCCCTAAGGGGGGCAGATTGTTAGATCCCACATCGCCCAGGGGAGTGGATCATCTATGCCTTATATGTACATGCTCCTATCCCTTTAGGATGATGCCTTTTGGGAGCTCACTGGCTTGGGTTCCATCGGAACTCCGAAGTTAAACAAGTTCAC
Source organism: Malus sylvestris (assembly GCF_916048215.2). Lineage (NCBI taxonomy): Eukaryota > Viridiplantae > Streptophyta > Magnoliopsida > Rosales > Rosaceae > Malus > Malus sylvestris. Next base: position 36,091,350 of record NC_062270.1, on the reverse strand, counting down.
GCGAGAGTAATCCTAGGATGGGTGACCTACTGGGAAGTTCTCGTCTGAGTTCGTAGAAACAAAACCGTGAAGGCATGGTCGGGGCCCAAAACGGACAATATAGTGCTACAGCATAATCGAGCAGGGGATATGATGGAGCCCGGATCAAGATGAGACATTTGCGATAGTGCAGTTTATGTCGACAACATGAATCTCATCGAAACTTCTGAAGAACTTAAGAGAACTGTCGCACACCTGAAGTCAGGATTTGAGATGAAAGATCTAAGAAAGACTCGATACTGTCTTGGTCTCGAGATAGAGCACCGTTCAGATGGAATCTTAGTATATCGTTCAAACTACACCCAGAAGATGTTGCGCTGCTTTAACAAAGATAAATCAAAGCCTTCGAGTATTTCTATGGTCGTTCAATCGCTAGATGCAAAATGTGATCATTTCCGTCTGAAGGAGGATGATGAAGAGATTTTGGAGCCTGAAGTTCTTTATCTAAGTGCGATAGGCGCTTTATTGTACTTAACTCAATGCACTAGACCTGATATCTCATTCGCTGTTAATCTTTTGGCAAGATACAGTAATGCACTAACATAAAGACATTGGACTGGTGTTAAAGACATTTTCTATTACCTTAAGGGTAATACAGATTTGGGCTTGTTCTATCCCTATAGATCCTCGAGTAATGCCGCACCCCCTTATCTCGAGTTGATTTTTGCCTTGTTGGTTATGCTGACACAGGATACTTATCTGATCCACATAAGGCACATTCTCAAACGAGTTATGTTTTTACCGTTAGAGGCACCATAATCTCTTGGAGGTCAACTAAATTGACCTTAGTTGCCACTTTGTCTAACCATGCTGAAATTCTTGCCCTGCAAGAAGCAACTCAGGGAATGCTTTTGGCTGAGAGCAGTTATGGGTCATATTCAAAGTTCCTGCAATCTTTACCCTGTCGTTGACATCCAGACGACGATCTATAAGGATAACGCAGCATGCATCGAACAACTTAAGAAATGTTACATCAAATGAGACAACACCAAGCACATTGCACCGAAGTTCTTCTTTTCACATCAACAACAAAAGCTTCAGAAGATTAAAGTCATGCAAATATGTCACAAGATAATCTGGCAGACCTCTTAACCAAATCACTACAAAAAATGACGTTTCAGAAGCTTGTGGAAGGAATTGTTATGCTTAAACTTTCTGAGTTGTAACATTGCTAGTTCTATTTGGAATTATGTCAAACTCAGGTGAAGTATGCTGAAGTATACTTACTTGATCTTAATGTACTATTTTTTCCTACGATTAGGAGCATTTTTCCCACTAAGTTTTTGCTACTTAACGAGGTTTTGACGAGGCACCCACCTTGGGTTGATCATATCCCTAATGACGTCTCACAAACATTTTATTTGACTTTGCATTTCTCACGCATTTTCCCTTAGACTACGGATTCTGTCCCTACTCGGGTTTTTACCATAGCCTTAGGATTTTTTTTTTGTGAGACTTACTTCCTAATGCAAGTTCCTACCTTATTTGAATAACGTGTTCCTAGAATCAGTGTTGACGAGTTGACTTCCTCAACTACTACATGATGCCGAATCTAATTAAGTATTTATACACTCAAAGGGGAATGGTATAAACTTCTTATTTAAGTGTGATTGTGTAAATCCTAGATTAGATTTGATTCTAATTATTCTACCCTATTAGGACTTGTATTCCTTGGAGGAGAGGGATTTCTTCTCTCCCTTATTACTATAAATAAGGGCAATGCGTAGGGGGAATAACACATCACCTACACAACCCTACAAGCACATCTCTCTCTCTCTCTCTCTCTCTCTCTCTCTCTATATATATATATATATATATATATTTCTCTGTGCCGCCGGCCCCTTGTCCCTGTCAGTTAAATATAGGCCACAACAAGTACCTAGTTTTTAGTAATTTTTAAAACAGGGTGTTTACTATATATATATATATATATATATATATATATATCTCTGTGCCGCCGGCCCCTTGTCCCTGTCAGTTAAATATAGGCCACAACAAGTACCTAGTTTTTAGTAATTTTTAAAACAGGGTGTTTAAAAAAAAAAAAAATCTTTTAAAACAACCCGTTTAACTTAAAAAAAAAAAAAGGCTTTCCATTTTTGAAATCGATTTGTTACTGATTTCAACTATTTCTCAAGGTTATCTAAGTTCTGAAGAGGTGCCTACTCCTTAATATCCTCTATAAATATTTAAATTATGGTACAGACAGATAACTTAACTTTTATCAAATAAATTTCACTATTGCATATTGTATTGGAGACACTGTTCTAAAAATTGGCCCAAGCAGTCGTCCAAGTGATTGATGGTGGAGGACCAATGCGATTTAATCCAAAACATAGAGAAAAATTGGGTGGGAGTTAGACGGCTGCTTAGACGGGCTAATCAGTTTATGATCTAGGATTCCATGGTTTTTTAATTTTTTTTTAAATTTAAGTTAAAGGGGTTTCTGGGTTACCTACCCAAAAGAACTCATATTATTTCTCTAGCCAATTCGTGTTTCTCTTCTTCTTGTCTCTTTCGCACAAATGTATTCTCTCATATTTTTCTCTCTCGCCGACTTTGACTCTGCATGTGTCGTCTCTCACAACCAAGGTATTAAATATCGATGATATCGGAAATATCGGTAGTCCAAAAACATGGAAATATCGGGATATTATCGATATCGATAAAAATTGAATAGAAACCACGGAAATTGTAAGAAAAACTTGGAAATTTTTATTGAAACTTTGCAAGATGTTTATTTAGTCAATTATCTATTAGTTTATCACAAAAAATTGAAAGGAAATGCATTGCATGATGAATTTAATTGATTTAAGTTGATAATATAGCGAGCTGGCAAACATTGTGAATGTAGAAAATATGTAGTAATTAATGAAAAAAATTTAAACACACCAAAATCATTTATATATAATGAAATTAACAAATGTGGAACAAACAATTTGAAAAGTAAGAGAAAAACTGACAATAATATATACATGTGCAATATGGAAACTTTCACACGGCATTTCTAGCCACATGTCAGATCTCACAATTTCCTCATATTTAATTATCTTTTAGAAACGTAGAGGGATTCGTGCAGGGCTCTCTCGATCCTTCTCCCACAGTCTCCTTGTTTCTTCTTCTGCCCCCCATCTCTTCTCTGCAACACACGCAGACCACACACGCACACACCACACACCACACACCATACACCACACACGCAGTCTCTCCGTCGTCCGTCCCTCTTTCTCCCTTAGCCTCGATCTCGATCCTTCTCTCCCTCAGTCTCTCCGTCCGTCCATCCTTCTCCCTCAGCCTCGATCTCGATCCTTCTCCCTCAGTCTCTCCGTCCATCCTTCTCCCTCAGTTTCTCCATCCTTCTTCTTCTCCCTTAGTCTCTCGATCATTCTCTGGTTCTCCCCCCCTCTCTTCTCTTCTCTCCATCTCGTCTTCTATTTCATTTTCATACCTAGATCGGAGTCTAGGGTCCTGTTTTACAGTCGGCCGGAGCTGTAGAAGCTCCGGCGTTCTTCTCCGAGTAGCCCAGTTAAAAAAATATCGCGATAATTTTGGAAATATCACGATATTATCACGAAAACCCTTTGGATACCTATTAAAATATCGGTCCCCTGAAAAACCGATAATATCGGCGATATATCGCCGATATTATCGGCATTTTGTTCCTTGCTCACAACTGCCGTTGCCTAGACTTGCGCTTGCCATCGCCTAGTCTCATTTTGCAGCCTGCTCAAACTTTGCAAATAAGTTTTCAATTTTTTGTTCTTTTTTTATTTTAATTTTTAATTTTCTTTGTACTGCAATTGAATATTGTTGAATTCTAGATGCACGACCTATTTACATATATTGATTTATTGAATCATTGATTAATTTTTTAAGAAATAGGGTGTCAATTTAGATTATAAATTATTGGATTTTCAAATTTGGTTTTGGGTTTTAGGTTTTTATAGTTTGTTAGAGTATTGTAAGTAGGCACCTACTTATATGTTATATAATAAAAATAAATAAATCCGCCTAGTCCGCCTAGATTCCCACCTAACTGCTAGGCCCATCCCGCCGTTTGAAACTAGCGCCTTTTAGAACCTTGATTGGAGACGAGCATTGTTCACCAAAGATCAATGACCTGATGATGGTTCCTTGATTTATAGACAGTTGAATCTTGATAGATAGATATTTAATATGCGAGCCTCTGACTACCCAACAAGTAGGTCTATTTTGATTTGGCTTTTCTTTTTTGTTCATGTTATAATGTACTATATTTTCTTATAGTAGAATCTAAACTACATATTAATGAAAGTCTATTTGTAAACAAAAAGAGGTTAAAAAAACAGTTTTATCTTCTATCACAACAAAAAAGTTAGGACAGTAACGCAATTTCACAAAATAAAATTTTGTTATTTTTTATTTAAGCCTCACATTGCTGGTGATTTTATAATCTCTAATTTAAAAAAAAAAATAAAAAAAACCTCTCTTCCTCTCTCTTTCAATTTAAAAACAAAAGTAAAAAATTTCGCACACTTTGTGTGTGGGCATTTACTAGTGCTTGTTATATCATTATACATTTTCTTAAACTGTTCGGTTTCTGTTGATATTAGTCTATTGTCTATTGAATTTTTATTTGTCAGGAAAAGTATGCATAAACCTCTTAAAACGGTTTAATATTTTGAATTTCAAACCAATGGATTGGTTAGAACTAAATGGATTGGTTAGAACTAAATTTCTGCATGGGCTAAGCGATCCTTGAAAACCTGCAAAGATTAACAAACAACAGTAAAGAACCTTGACAACATTGTGGTACCGGCCAAGAACTCTATGAACCTAGACAACATTGTGGTACCGGCCAAGAACGCCCTGAACCTAGACAACATTGTGGTACCGGCCAAGAACTCTCTAATGTTTAAAACTCAAGCAGTAGGTTACACGGCAGAAATGTGGGATGCATTTGATATAAACCGTATGAGATGTATTTATACTTGTTAGAAAAGTCCTGGTAAGGACAATAATCCTTGTTAAGTCGGGATAATCCTAAAAGAAATCTAGGAAGTAATTTCCTTTTTTCTTAAGATTGTAATTGCACAAGGCAAACCAATCCCGATTAGATGTGAATTCCCAAGATACTCTCCCAATTGGGATGCAATTAGGAGTCGATTACTTGAGGGACAAGTATTTCGTTTTAGACAGAGCAGACCCCGCTTACCTTTCCGGTGTCTATTGAAGTGACATGCTCTGCCCAGGTCGTGGGGATGGACCCAGACTAATTTTCATTACCCAGACCTTGGCAATTAATCAGGTCATTCCGACCCCTGTACTCTGGTGATCCAAAAATCATGATCCCACATGATACTCCAGTGGCAATTAATTTGAAGCTTCAAGTAAACATGGACCACTAAGAGCTGATGCATGTATGTATAGAAGTATTACAAGGCCAGATATTAATCATGCAGTAATTGTTGAGAAATCTACGAATCAAAAATCCCTGATTGTTGTATATTTACCTTATGTATATTGACTTAGTTAGGAAGTCAACTCATTCTTTCATGGAGTTAATCATGTATAATCTCTGTATATATTTTACTTCTCCGTTCATATCAATAATATACAGAAAATTCCAAACCTTTGGTTCTTATGATGGTATCAGAGTCTCTTCGGGGTGGCTCCTGATTTTCCTTTTTGTGTTCATGTGCTTTTGAAGCTTTCAAAAGCGAGACATTTTTTTCCCTTGCCTTGAATCAAAATTTAATCATGGGAATGAGAGAAAATTCAAACATCAACTCCAATTCTATCTCCAATCAGCGGATGCATTTTTTTCAAATTGCTTGCTGGGCTCACGCCAGAACAACTTCAACAGCTTATAGCAGCTATATCCATGGTAAAATTACAAAACTCAGAAAATTGTAATGCATTTGCAAATATGGCAGGTTGGGTTTTTTGTGAGTTTCCATCAGTTAATTATGTATCTTCTAATACAAGGATTTTGGATAGTGGGGCGACATATCACATTGCATCCGACTCTTCTCTTTTCACTCAAACACAGTTCTTCCATGCCTTTAGTTAATTTACCCACTGGTTCATCTGCTCCTATTTCTTCAATTGGCTCAATACTTTTTGACAAGAATATCACTTTGAACAATGTTCTTTGTGTTCCTTCATTTCGTCTTAATTTGATGTCTGCCAGCAAAGTCACTAAATCCTCAAATTGTTGTGTCATTCTTTTTCCTCACTTTTGTGTTTTACAGGACTTGGCTACGGGGAGGATAATTGACTTGGGTAAACAGCGAGGAGGTATTTGTTACATGTCAACCCTAAATATAGCCCCCACAACCCCCTTTTCATGTCATGTTTCCCACACATCCAATATATGGCATCGACGCCTTGGTCATCCTTCATCAGCTCGACTCAAATTACTTTCCAATTTGCTTCCTTCTGGTACTGTTTCTATTAAACATAATTGTGATGTTTGTCCCATGGCTAAACAGACAAGATTACCTTTTTCATTAAGTTCCATCTCTTCTAATGTGCCCTTTGCTTTATTACATTGTGATATTTGAGGTCCTCACAAACTTAAATCTACTTTTGGGGCACGTTGCTTTCTTACCATTGTTGATGATTACAACAGGTGCACTTGGATATTTTTTATGACCCATAAGTCCAAAACACAATCCCTCGTGAAATCCTTTGTGGCTCATGCTTTGCTTTTTCGAGCCAATTTGCCACTTAGTTTTTGGGGGGAGTGTGTTCTCACTGCAATTTATCTTATCAATAGGCTACCCATTCCATTACTATCAAATAAGTCACCCTATGAGAGGTTGTACAACCCAAGCTCGATCATCTCAGGGTATTTGGGTGCCTTTGTTATGCTACTGTTGTTCATCCATTACAAAAATTCGATTCATGTGCCCGTCGTTGTACTTTTGTTGGCTATCCAACAGGTCAAAAGGTATATAAGTTTTATGATTTGAGGACAACACAATTTCTTGTTACTAAAGATGTGAAATTCCATGAAAATATTTTTCCCTATGCATCTCTAACTCCAGAAGACCACCATCAAAACTCACAAATTGTTTTACCCATAGTTCACCCTTATTCTCCTAGTCAATATGTGGGCTCCACCATCCCACCTATTATTTCCTCCTTATCCGCCCATCCACCACCACCTATATCTCATGAGTTAAATGCCACCACCCCACACATTATTTCCTCACCTTCAGCTCCTATACCAACACCTCTATCTCATGATTTAGTGGCTACCACCCATATGGACCCCACCCACTTTTCTACCACTTCTCATCCCTTTCTCCATGAATCAACAATTCATAACTTTCCGCATGACAATTCAACCGATCCTAGTCCATCATCTCCTCTTTTGCTTGTTCCTACCAGACACTCTACTTGAACCCACAAACCACCATCGTGCCATAAGGATTACCATATGTCAAACACAACTTTTACCCAAGTGTTGTTGTCTGACTTCGTGCCAACTCCTATTAAAGGTACAGAATATCCATTATCAAGTTTTGTTTCATATTCAAGACTATTTATGCAACATCGTGTATTTTTTAGCTACGGTCTCAGGCCACAAAGAACCCACATCTTATTCACAAGCTGTCGCATACCCCAATTGGCAGTAAGCCATGATTGCCGAACTTAATGCTTTGCAACAGAATAATACATGGACGTTGGTTCCTCTACTTGCGGGGCATAAACCCATTGGATGCAAATGAGTTTATCGCATCAAATATCATTTTGATGGGACAATTGAATGCTACAAAGCTCATCTTGTGGCAAAGGGCTACACCCAAGTTGAAGGCGTTGATTACATTGAGACATTTTCGCCAACTGCCAAACTTACCATTCTTCGTTGCATTCTCGCAGTCGCTACTTCTCATAATTGGAATATTCATCAACTCAACGTTCAAAATGCCTTTATCCATGGTGACTTGCACGAGGAGGTGTACATGGACCCTCATCCCAAACTTCGCTGACAAAAAGAGCACTTGGTGTGTTGGCTCAACAAGTTTTTGTATGGTCTCAAACAAGCCTCTTGTAACTAGTTCTCTAAGTTTTCTAGTGTTATTCAACAAGCTAGATTTCAACAATCCAAGGCAGATTATTCGTTATTTACAAAAACCTGCGGTAGTTCTTTCACTGTGGTTCTCATATATGTTGACGATATCCTTCTCACAGGAAACAACTTCAAGAGATGAAACACTTGAAGTCCGTTCTCCTAAAAAAATTTCGCATCAAAGACCTTGGAAACTTGAAGTATTTTTTGGGATTGGAATTCTCACATTCTAAGAAAGGTATATTTGTATCTCAACGCAAATATTCCTTGGATATCTTACAAAATGCAGGACTTTTAGGTGCAAAGCCGGAAACTTTTCCAATGGAGCAGTACTTAAAGCTTACTCCCCATGACGGAGAATTACTTCATGATCCAACCCACTATAGAAGAATGGTGGGTCGATTAATCTACTTGACAATTACTAGACCGGACATAGTTTATTCTTTTCAAACCTTAAGTCAATATATGCATCAACCTCAGAAGCCTCACCTACAAGCAGCTTTACGGGTTTTGCGATACATTAAAAGAAGTCCAGGTCAAGGATTGTTATTTCTGGCTACTAATGACCTTTCTTTAAAAGCCTACTACGACTCAGATTGGGTAAGGTGTAAGGCAACAAGGAAATCAGTCACATGATTCTGCGTGTTTATGGGTGATCCCTTCATTTCCTGGAAGTCGAAGAAACAATGAAATGTTTCTCATTCCTATGCTAAAGCAGAATACCGGGCAATGGCAACCACATGTTTAGACCTAACTTGGTTGCAATACATACTTCTTGATTTGAAGGTTTTACAAGATAAACCAATTGCCCTTTATTGTGACAACAAAGCTGCTATCCACATTGCAGCGAACCCAGCTTTCCATGAGCGGACAAAGTATATTGAAATTGATTGCCATATTGTTCAAGAGAAGCAACAAGCTAGATTAATTTCTCCCTCCTATGTTCCTTCATGAATTCAATTGGCTGACATATTCACGAAGGCACTAGGAAGAGATAACTTCAATTCTCTCAAAAACAAGTTGGGACTTCACAACATTCACTCTCCAACTTGAGGGGGAGTGTTGAGAAATCTACGAATCAAATTCCTGATTGTTGTATATTTACCTTATGTATATTTACTTAGTTAGGAAGTCAACTCCTTCTTTCATGAAGTTAATCATGCATAATCTCTTTATATATATTTACTTCCCTGTTCATATCAATAATATATAGAAAATTCCAATAGGTGTAGTATGTCGATTCATGAATCATCCAAGCAATCATTGTTTTGCTGATGTGAAATAATATTAAGATTCGTGCAAGGAACCAAAGGATATATCCTCATCTATACTCAAGAGAAAGAAAGCATTTTAGTTGGGTTCACGGACTGTGATTGGGATGGTGAAATTGATAGTAGAAGGACACATAATCTGGGCATGTGCTTTATCGTGGTCGTCTAAGAAGCAAAGTACATTAATGAGATTATCAACAACCAAAGCGAAATATATTTTAGCCACAAGTGCAGCATGTGAAGCAGTTTGAATTAGAAGAATATTTCATCAAAAGCAACACACTCCAACTGATATCATAGCAGGTCAAACCACATAGAAATTTGGCATCATTTTATCAAAAATTAATTTGTTGAATACAGCAAGATTGAATTGAACTTCTGTGGTACGGATGAACAAATTACAGAGATGTTTTCACAAAAGTACTTCCAAGAGATATGTTCTATTGTTTCAGAGATAAGCTAAATGTTGCAGGACAAATGCATTATGAGGAAGTGCTGAAAGTATTGCATTTATCTGTAGTTTATGTAGAGTCGTATCAGTTTATACGTTTTTTTTTTTTTTTTGAATAGCAACCCCTTAGGTAATTGACTATATAATTGTCTTTACTGAAAAAATAAGCATAGTAAAGCAATGTACTAGTTGTGGATGCATCATCATGTATGTAGTGGTAATCCAGAAATTGGTAGTGGTAATCTAGGAATTGGTGTTAGCCACCATGGGAGCACATATGGGAAGAATGCGAAACCTTCTTGAGACTCTACATCTATCTTTGTCCACTTTTCTGTGTGAGTGTTACATATGAACATGCCGTCAGGTCCCTTTGTGTACATGATCTTCTCATTATTTGGGTCGAAACCTAGCAAACCAAACTCGTTGTCGTCGTCCAGAACTGGAACTGTTTCTTCGTCTACTGAATATATCCTCACGTCTTTCAAACAGTATTGCTTGTTGTTAGTTGCTGCTATCTCATCTTCTTCTCCTTCTTTTAAGTCCCAAACATATACACATCCACCGATGTTGAGTTTTGGTTTCAATATTTGTTGTATATTTCATTATGAATGTTACAAGAGAGTGAAGGCAACTCTTATAGAGAGCCAAAAGAAAGCTACAATAGATTGTAAGATAACTACACAAACACAATCCCTAAAATCTGCCCTAACAAGTGGAAAAGCAAAAACCAAATTACAAGTAAAGAAGCTTTTACAAGCAACTAAGAAAGGTTGATGTAAGGTGAATGACAAGCTATGGAATGTGACTTTAGCCTATGACTTAGCTAAAGTGAGGATGATAACTCATACATACAACCCATCCATACAAACTGGTTTCAATACACCCCATCAAGCTGGATCAAGGGGATTGATTGATCCAAGCTTGCACAACAAACGCTGAAACTGAGTAGAGTCTAGTGCTTTTGTGAATAAATCAGCAAGTTGATCGTGGCTGCGTGTGAACACGGTGTCTATCACCTTGGATTGAACTTGAGCACGAATATAATGGTAGTTAACTATAATATGTTTGATCCTTTCATAGAATACTGGATTGGAGGCAATGTGCATGGCAACTTGGTTATCACAATACAAGGACATAGGTGCCATGCTTGTGAATCCGAGCTCGGAAAGAAGACCTTTCAACCATATGAGTTCACAGGCTGTTGTTGCCATAACCCTATACTCAGCTTCGACACTAGATCGAGCAATAACAGTTTGTTTCTTGCTCTTCCAAGTGACAAGGTTCCCTCCAACAAATGTGCAAAAACCTGTTGTGGATTTTCAGTCAAGGGCATTTCCAGCCCAGTCAGCATCTGTGTAGGCCAAGATGTGATTTGATCCATAATTATCCCCCTTCCTACTGAGCCCTTAAGATAACGAAGTATTCTCTCAACGATTTCCCAGTGAACTAGAGTAGGAGAGTGCATGAACTGACTAGCTAAGTTAACTGAATATGAGATATCAAGCCTAGTAATGGTGAGATAAATAAGTTTCCCAACCATTCACTGATAAACACTAGGTTCTGAGAGAGGTTCACCTTTTTCATGCCAATGAAGTTTGCTAGCTAGAGGTGTCTGAGCTGGTTTAGATTCCACCATGTTAGCTTCATCTAGAAGATTGAGAACATACTTTCTTTGATTCAAGAACAATCCCTTTGAAGAGGTACCTACCTCAATTCCAAGAATGTATTTCAAGGGCCCCAAGTCTTTAATGGAAATTTTTTGGTGAAGTGACTGCTTAAGCGTCTTGATTTCACTTATATTGTCACCTGTAATAATTAGGTCGTCAACATATATAAGCACAACCAATTTGCCAGCAATACTACTTCAAACAAACAAAGAAGAGTTAGCATGACTTCTTTTGAACCTTGCAGCTTCAAGGACTGAACTAAGCTTCGAATACCAAGCTCGAGAAGACTGTTTGAGACCATATATAGCTTTGTGAAGTCTGCAGACCTTGTTGGGTTCATTTTCTCTTGGATAACCATGAGGCAACTTCATGTACACTTCTTCTTCAAGATCCCCATAAAGAAATGCATTCTTCACATCCATTTGGAATAAGGGTCATGCATTATTGACTGCCACAGACAACAATACCCTCACTGTGTTCATTTTGGCAACAAGAGCAAAGGTCTTCTTATAGTCAATGCCATAGGTTTGAGTAAAGCCTTGAGCTACTAACCGTGCCTTGTGTTTTTCAATGCTTCCATTGAAGTTGAATTTGGTCTTATATATCCACCTACTTCCCACGACCTTCTTGCCATTTGGAAGATCCACCACACTTCATGTCTGGTTGTCATTCAGAGCTTGAAGCTCTTTAGTCATAACATCTTGCCACTCAGGCATGCATGTGGCTTCATGAAAATTCCTTGGTTCGAAAGTGTGGGACACTTTATTAAGGAAATAAGTATGAGAAGATGAGAATTGTGATAAGAAATGGCTGCAGAGATATGATGCCTTGCAGTGTAAGTAACATACTCTTGTAACCTCACTGGTGGATGTCTATCTCGTGTATGATTTCTTCATGGTGCACTTATAGCTTGCTGATTTGGTTGAGCTTCTGATGGTTCAGATGAGCTTGGCACTGCATCAGTTATACTCTCAGTGAGTTGAGAATTATCAGTGCTGATATAAGCAGGAGTGACTTCATGAATTTCTGCTGGAATAGGTAGTAGAAATAGGTTCATAAGATCTTCCATATTAGCATTAGTCTCCAACCCTTTGTGGAAATAAGGTGAATATTCATCAAATCGCACATCTCTAGAGACTACCAGCTTCCCCGTGTTAGGGTTGTACACATTGTAACCTTTTTTAGAACTGGCGTGTCCCATAAACACACATTTGACAGCTCGAGGGTCGAGTTTGTCACGATGGAGAGCTTGAATGTGCACATAACAAGTACAACAAAAGGTTTTGAGGTGAGACAAGCTTATAAGCCTGCCTTTCATGACTTCAAAAGGAGATTTAGTATTCAACACCTGAGTTGGCAGTCTATTAATGATGTACGTGGTAGTGAGTAGAGCTTGAGACCAAAATTTCTTAGGAACATTCATTTGGATCATAAATGATCGAGTTTTCTCCAATAAGTCTCGATTCTTTCTCTCTGCCACACCATTTTGTTGTGGTGTACCAACACAGCTAGTTTGATGCAAAATGCCATGATTGCTCAAGTAATTACTCATGTTATTGGAAGTGTACTCGGTACCATTATCTGATCTTAACATATATAACTTAGATGAAAATTGATTGGTGATTAGGTTGTGAAAGTCCTTAAAAGCATCAAACAAATCACTTTCAAGTTTTAAAAGATACAACCAGGTTACTTTATAATAGTCATCAATAAATGTAACATAATATCTATACCCATCAAAGGATTCTACACGAGAAAGACCCCAAATATCAGAGTGAACAAGCTCAAAAAGTTTACTAGTTCTAGAATTAGAGGAAACAAAAGGAAGTCTAGTGGCTTTTGACATTTGACAAGTTTCACACTCCAATGTGTTTTTACAAAAAAAAAAAAAGAAAGGGAAACAACTTGGTCATCACATGTTCTGAGGGATGGGCAAGGCATTGATGCCAGAGTTGGTGTTCCTAAACTTGACTTAAGTTGACACTGAGCTTTTTGACAAAATTGGACTCCTTTGAGAGATAGTAGAGTCTATTCAAGAAGAACCCTTCACCAATCTTCTCCTGAGTAACTCAGTCCTGAAACACAACATTATGAGAGGAAAATATAGCATGACAGTTTAAGGTTTTTGTGATTTTTCCTATTGACAAGAGCTGAAAAGGAAAAGAAGGTACATAGAGAGCAGTGGAATCAGTATGTTCACTTAGCAATCTAATCTTTCCTTTCCCTAGAATAGGTTCCCCTTTCCCATTTGCAACAGATAGATGAATTGGATCAATAGTTCTTTGAAAATCGTGGAGATTAGAGGGTTTATTAGTTATATGATCAATGGCACCAGAGTCAATAATCCAAATATCATGTGTAACATTTGCATTAAGAGCAGTGGAAATGGTACTGATAATACCTGGAATATTGCCTTTCGATGTGTTCTCCGAGTCAGCCAAGAATCCAGCAAATTTCCCTAGCATTGCAGTGGGGTTTTCAGGTGTCATTTCATCAAGTTCAGTGCTTCCTTGCTTCTTTTGAAGAAAAGCAGCAAACTTGTTAATCAAGGACACATGATTTGTTGAGAAATTGGCCATCCCATCAGTTGAGGAACAAGCTGAATGAAATGCTTTTGGAGTGACTCCACCCTTCCCATCTTTGATCATCCTACCTTCCCTATCAAACTTAAGCTTTAACTCCGGATGAAGAATCCAACATTTTTCTCTCAAATGTCCCTTCATGTTGCAATAAGAACATTTCCAGTTTGCTTTCTTGCCAAGCACCCTATCACTAGTTACTTTGTGATTTGTCGTGAAAACCCTAGCTTCAGAGTTGGATTTGGGCTCAACGTTCATCACTCTTCGTCGAGTTTCTTCTCTCTGGACTGCATGACACACAGTGGTAAATGAGGGCAGCTCTTGAGTCATTAACAAGTGACTACGCATGTCTTCATACTCTGCTCCCAAGCTTGCTAAGAGTTGAAAAACCTTGTCTTCATCAGCCCTCTTCAGTAGCACAGCAGAATCAATCGTATGTGGACGATACATATCGAGTTCATTCCACATGGATTTCATACTTCCAAGGTGTTGAACAAATGAGTGATCACCTTGCTTTAAACTAGCCACACTCTTCTTCAGTTGAAAGATGCGAACTGAGTTGTTTTGGCTACCATACATGTCTTTGACAGACTCCTATAGGAGAAGGGAAGATTCTAAGTAGCTTAAAAGCTCAGACAGTTTTGGCTCCATGGAGTTAAGTAACCAGGACATGACCAGCTGATCAGGAGTTTGCCATGCATCGTAAGTTGGTGAAGTGGATTTTGGGGGCTTAGAGTTTCCATTGATAAACCCTAGCTTCGATCTTCCTCCTAGAGCAAGTGACACAGTTCTTGACCAAGGAAGGTAGTTGAACTCGTTCAGTAGCACCGAGCAGAGTCGTTGATTTGGATTGTTCTCAACCCCTTGGGTTAAGTTTGGGAAGGAGGATAAGGCACTGTCGGCACTAGACACATTTTCTTCTGCCATCTTTATTGATGATGAGCAAATGAAGAAGTTAAAAAAAAAAAAAGAACAGAGTCAGGACCCTATGGTTCCTGCTTTGATACCATGTTGAGTTTTGGTTTCAATATTTGTTGTATATTTCATTATGAATGTTACAAGAGAGTGAAGGCAACTCTTATAGAGAGCCAAAAGAAAGCTACAATAGATTGTAGGATAACTACACAAACACAATCCCTAAAATATGCCCTAACAAGTGGAAAAGCAAAAACCAAATTACAAGTAAAGAAGCTTTTACAAGCAACTAAGAAAGGTTGATGTAAGGTGAATGACAAACAATGGAAAGGTTGATGTAATAAGGTGAATGACAAGCTATGGAAAGTGAGGTTGATGTAAGGTGAATGACAAGCTATGGAAAGTGACTTTAGCCTATGACTTAGCTAAAGTGAGGATGACAACTCATACATACAACCCATCCATACAAACCGGTTTCAATAACCAACATAGTCGCACATCCGTAGGCACCCTCCATGCTCGCCATAGCATTCAAGTATTGTTCCTACTGGATCATATTTTCTCAAAAATTGGTCATCAAGGTGAGTGAAATGAAATTCATACTATTGTCGTCCATCATGAATGGATCCAACCCAATGAGATTGTTCTCAATATCTTCGTCTAGGCAATCACCCATCCAGTATAGCATTCGATTGTAAGTATAACTAATCTCACAATGGCCAGAAAATATAAACACAAAGGCTTGTGGGGACGATACAATTGACTTTCTCCATTCACCAGTTTCGGAAGAGAATATCTCCACGCTGAATACGGAGGAAAATGTCTTTCCTGGAACAAGAATTAATCCAAAATCCTGCACCTATGGTTACCATTGATAATGATCTCTTTTTTATCGCTGTCGTCTTCCTCATAGTAGGGAGTATCACAGATGAATCCAACAGCTACATTTTGTCTAACGCAATTAGGGGTGGGAGGAAGAGCAACCCATTGCCTGGTGTATGGATTGCAGATGTAGTAATCGCGTTGATAATTCAAGCTTGCACAACACAAAACTAGGTCATTATACGTCCCTACCACAATCTGCTCTTCCTTCAAATAGTGGAAACTCATGAGTCTTTTGAACAACGGAGTCAGCGGCTTGGACAACCCCGATGATACTCTAGTAAGAAATTCATTGGCTTTCCAACTTATCAGATCCTCCAAAGCACTTAGCGAAATAAGGATTGGAGATGAGAGTACACCAACTCTTGCACACATTTGCTTTGGAAAACAAATTTCTTACTAGGAAGCCGACAAAGGATTTCAACCAATACAGCCAGAGGAAGATAGAATGGTTCATTAATTTTGATCTTTTTAAGTGATGGATAAAATCAGGGGCGGGTGCTGCTCCATGGGACGACTGGGATATTCCACTGTAGCTTCTTTTGATGACAGTTTTCATGGCGCTCGGTTTAGACCTAGAAAACCAAAACCAACTGATACGGACGTATAAAGTAGGTTACCATCTCTATTTTTTCTACTCCGATTAAAATCTTATTATTTTTCAAATTTTTATCAAGGTCCTTGATTTTAATAAACGTCATTAATTGTTTCAAAGATAAACTATTTACCTGTCAAGATAATTAAAATTTATTTCTAAATATATTTATTTAGTGTTTGAAACATTACATTTGATATATTTATATTTATGGCTA
This sequence comes from Malus sylvestris, assembly GCF_916048215.2. Classification (NCBI taxonomy): domain Eukaryota; kingdom Viridiplantae; phylum Streptophyta; class Magnoliopsida; order Rosales; family Rosaceae; genus Malus; species Malus sylvestris. The sequence continues at coordinate 36,074,675 of NC_062270.1, read as the reverse complement.
TATTTTATCATATATTTCTATTTCTAGTTTGTACCCATTTTTTAATTTGCAACCATTTTTTTAAGTTGTACCACCTTTTCTTTTAAATTTTAAATTGTACCCATCTATCAATTTCTTTTTGTCCATTATTTTTTTAAACTTTTATTTGTACTCATAATTTTTTTAACTTTTTATTTGTACCCATAATTTATTTATATTGTACCCATTTTTTCTTTACAAATGTACCACTTTATTATATGCCAAATGTATCCTTTTTTTGTAAGCATCATTTTTTTTATGTAAAATGTAACCATTTTTTAATGTAGAATCTATTTATTTATTTAAATCTAAAATATACCTCTCTTTTTTTTTTTTTAATAAAATGTACCCACTGTTTTTTTATATAAAATGTACCCATATAAAACATGCCCTTTATATATATATAATGTATCAATTTTTTGTATGTAAAATGTACCCACATTTTTTATATAAACTTACCAATTTTTTTATATGTAAAATGTAGCCAAATTTTATTATATAAATGTACTCATATTTTATAAAAATAAAATAAAATCCTTTTTTTTTTATAATCTAGAATGCACCCATAAGCAATTACTATTATTTTTTAACAAAACCCATAAGCAATTTTGAATAATTAAATTGGTAGTGTAAATGACACATCCCGACCTGGAATGTCCACTAGAACTCCGAATCGAGCTATGCTGGCTGACACATGGAAGGTGACGAAGCCATAAAGTATAGTGATGTGGAAAATGTGAATAAATTTAAACCTAAAAGTACCTAAAGACAAGAGTGCGTTATGAGCGGGAATGAACCCATTTAACATGCGACGTCAGAGCAGAAGTGAAGTATAGTAGTGTGGGTAAGGATCATATCCTCAGAGGTAGCCACATATACTGAGATTCGCCACGAATCCTCGTCCATACGAACTTTCAGCAGCTAAAACCTGGAGGGGCGCAAAACAAGGGTGAGTGGGCATGAAAATAAAGTTTTTAAATAAAAACATTTTGAAAACGTTATAACCTCTCGCTGTAAAACCCGTATAACTTCCCATAAAATAATAATACATATGTATAAAGAAATCATGTTCGAGAGTAGTGAAAACTGAGTATATGCCATGTCAAGTATCTCAGCAATAAAATAAGTAAGCCAGGTGAAATAAATCAATGTAAAATGATATGCCAGCCGGAGTCACCTAACGTGACATGTACGGCTTAACCTATAACTCATTAACCAATTCCTGCACATGAGTCGGAACTACCTAATGTGGTCTGTACGACAGGCTGGGTGTAAATAAATACGCTCAAGTGCTACGATCACGTGAAGGCTGTGCGAAGTATCGCAAGTCATCAACGAGTTAGAACCACCTAATGTGTTCTGTACGACAGGCTAGCACCTGCCTTGGATCCAAGGTGAGCGTGCGGTGCGGAAGGTGAATGATCACATGAAGGCTGGCCCTAGCCTCAGGAAGGGCACTAACACCGGGGTGCAGGATAATGAGCACTAAATGCATTGAAACATAACCATACACTCTACAATCACTATCATCAATATGGACTCACTTGAAGCTTACATGGGCGTCCACATCGTCATGCAATAATATGCACAACTATACTAATGCAAATACTAAAATGTAATGCAATTGACATGGCATTTAAAAACGTAAATCTATTTAAAACAATTTTTGGGAAAATATAAAGCATATATACGTGTGTGTGTGTATATATATATATATATATATATATATAGAAAACCAAAAGCCCACTCACCTAGAGTCCACGCTACAACTCCCTAGCACAAACACCAAGGCGTTACGAACGATTGGCGCCTAGAACAATTATCAAATCATGTCTTAGAATTCTTATCAATAGAACATATAACTTACATATCCTATTCGGGAAAATCTGTACGTCGGATTCCAGATCCGTAAGTTTCTAATATCCTCAAATATTACGTATTATAACGTATCAAAATTTGGTGACGATCTAACGGTTTGATCGTCGATTGCTATAATAATAAAGCAGCATACCTTAATGGAACTACGTTCAAATGATCGAAATTCGTCAATCGGACTTCACCAATGGAATCAGGGTTGAGAGGAGTCTTTTGGTGGTGGTCATCGACGGTGAAGCTCGCCAGAGCCACCGGAAAAATATTAAAGCTGCCAGAAAGGTCATGGGGTTTGTGGCTTCGAATTGGAAAAATGGGAAAGAAATTTGGAAATCTAACACTACAAAGATGTAGGGCTCGTCAAGGGCTTTCCATGGCCACCAAGATCACCCAAAACGGAGTTCGTACGAAGGAGATATGAGCGGGTCAAGTTGGCGAGTCGGGTGGAGAAACCAGGTTTGGCCGGTTCTCTCATTCTCCCTTCCATTTCCCTCATTTCTCTCTTCTCTGATTGGTCATCCTCTCATCTCTCATTTTCTGATTAGTCAGGTTCCTCTCTTCTTTCTCTCCCTTATACTCCATCTCCACCACCCATCCTTTCTGCCTTTAAATCTGGGCCGTCGCTTTCCAGATTAAGCTAAAAAAATATGGGGAACGATAATATCTTCTTCGTTATAACTCCAAATTGCGTTTCATTTACACCTACACGTCCGTAGCGACGAGTACTATGAGGATACGCCAAGAAAACGAACCTTACATGACATGACAGGACGGTCCACAAAAGTCAACGTCTTTGCCTCGCAAGACATTTTTGTAAATTCACTTTTTAAAATTATAAAAATTATAATAATTGGGTATGGGTCGTTACAGTAAATGAAAGAAAAAAAATGGTTAAGTCTTTATTGGTATTATTGCATTTCTTCTATTATTATGTCATTTATGTGGCAGAAGAGGGACTTTAATTAAAAACTTAAATAAGGTTTGAGTTTATAACAGTTAGGGACTAAGGACCGCAACTAAATTGTCCCTTAATACTTTTTAGTGAACTATATATACTAAAAATAAAACCACTTAATTAATTAGGATATCTTTGGTACCACACAAGATTTTCAGTCAACTGATTTGCTTTCGTATTTCTACGAAGATTAGGATTCCTTATCGTTTAATTTTTCTCCACACATTAATTTTAACAATTTGAGGTGTATGTTAATATTTTTTTTATCTCATATGATAACCGACTACATTCAATAATCAAACTCGAAAGATATTTAACGTAGTCAATTTGGATATTAAAAAAGGAAAACTAATAAAAAGAGCTTCAAAACTTTGCATTTTAACTAAAAACCACCTAATAATTTTATTTAATGACAAGGACTAGAGAATTATAAAACAATAATAATAATAATAATAATAAAGAATTGGCCCAACACCTCCCACCAAACCAAAAACCTTTCCTCTGTTGTAAAATCGACGGTATGTGTGCAGTGGAACATAAAGTAAATAACACACAATATTTACGAGGTTCGGCAAGTGTGCCTACATCCTTGGGGTAGCAGTAGTATTTTTTTTCATTATATGAAATAATAGGAGTACAAAGATAACTCTCACCATTTTCTTTCTTCTCTCTAGCCCAGCTCACTGGTATTTTATTTTGTATCTCTCTTCTTTCTCTTATTCCTCTCCTCTGTCTTCTTTTGTTTCACCCTCATTTTCTTCCTCCGTATGCTCTCATTTTATAGGGAAAAGATTACTGTAGCAACACTATTTGCTTTACAAACTTTCTTCATATGAATGATAACCCATATGATTTTTCTTTGGATGAATAGTAACAAACTATTCATGTGGGCCATCTACATATTACATTACAACACTCTTCCTTGGATGGCCATATGTCAATTTTGGTTGCCTCGTTAAAATCTTGATCTATTTTGGACGCTCCCCCTGACAAGTATCTCCCCCTGTATTCGAATTCTTCAATCTAGCTAAATACTAAGTTGATGTAATCCAATACCACGCATGACAGTTGGAGTGTTAGCTTATGAAGGTGGTTCACAGGCGCTCCAAATTTTAATGGGCCGCAAGTATTCTCCAAATACATTCATGGCTAGCTTCATGGAGATATGTATTTATGAGAAATATGAAGATGCAGCAATGAATCCTTACTTCCTTGATCGTTGCAGAGTCAATCTATTTCCATATGTAAGTACGTATCCTTTATGAGAGCGATTTGTAGGCAGGTTAGAGAGGTATTCAAATTTTGTTTGCCTAATAAGACCATGGCTATTAGTGAGTTCTTTGGAATAGAACAAGCACATGTCTATAATTTCTTGGAGATATCAATAAATAAACTTTATTTTATTGCAATACCCATTTGTTGGTATTATGTTCCACAGGAAGTGTAACACCTGATTCATTGTATTTTGCTAAATATAGTAAGGCACATATTTAACTAAGATATGGTACTCCTAAACCAAATATCAATTCATCATTTCCCTCATGAGGATGAATGATTTTTCGTAGTGTCTAAATATTAATTAAGTACTCGAGTGTTCAACTCATAATCTTCAATCTATATGGTTCTTTAATACCATAAACATTTTGAATAGTATTTGTGTTCGCATATATATTGTTCAATCTGCGGCTCGAAACAATATTCCTTTCAACAATTTATAACCTTTCTAGACTCTTCAACAGTTCCAATCTAATATTAACAACTTTTGCCAGAGATTTAGTATGTTGCAACAACATTATAATGATAGTACTCACTAAGGCAATTTATATCATCCATTGGTATTGAGTACATAATTTATGTTTTACCCTTCTAGGGCTTACTTCAAACAATTTGAATCCTTCAGGGATTTTCTACACTTCATGACACATTACCCTTTTAGAACTTATACAGAGCAATTTGCTCCCATGTATACTTGAGGGAATTTACTTATGGAGATATGCTTCGGGTATATATATACTGAAATGATCAAGCTTTACAATGGGAGATCATGTTTACAGGAGTGTATTACAATTTCAGGTTTCAATTGGAAACCTTTTGTCATATCATGTGAGTGTATTTCATTGTATTACAAATGCCCATATGTAACCTTTTGGGTTCAACATCATTTGGCGATTTGTACTATAGGTCAATTTTTCCACATTCTTAATCAATTGTAATGGAATTTCCCTTCTCCATTTTTGGCCAAAATTTTTTCTTTTTGTTGATGAACAAAAGAACGTGGCTGAATATCAACACGGCTCATTGATGAATTTAGTAGCTACTGTAAAACCAAAATTAACATTGGTAATCATCAATTTGTGATCCCATAATTCTCATGTGCATGCACATGCATATTTATTAGTATTTCATTACTTTGGATATCTTTGCCTCTTCATGGGCTTTACATTTTCTCTTCTAGGACAATCATCTCTTATTAGATGAATTGTTTGAGAATTTGGAACATAACCTCCTCTAGAGTGTTGTAGAGCTTGTATTTTTAATCTCCACTTCTGGGGAATTGAATCATTGGAACTTACACATCGATCAGGCTTTAGGCATGAGATATATTAAAATTGCCGTGTCCATGGATCTTCCACTGTGGAACTTGAATCCATATGGTGACTGTTATGCTTCGGGCATGCAACAGTCTAGTAGTGCTAAGTCTATGGATAGTCTGACTGAGACTTCAATCCGTGCGACATCTCAGTAATTGTAACCAATTAGTAATTTTCAATACGTTTTTGTACATCATGTGAATAATATAAACTGGTAGTGTTTGTTGGGGTTATGAGCAGGATTCCTATCATTGAACTTTGGTCTTCCATTCACTTAGTCAGCGACCAATTTTCTCCCTTTGGACTTCTATGGCCTCATCGTTGATCATTCTATTTCAGTCTTTTGCCTAGTAGAAGTGGTGTGTAACCTTTGCCCTTGGATGGTCCATCATTTCTTGGTGACTCATCCATGCTTGGCAGCTTCAGTGTAAATAGCCAACAGTGTACCAATTATTCTACGGTGTTGGTGACTTGAGATCCAGCTCCAATAATAGTTGAAGATGACTACTTGGGAGCAATGCAAGGTAAACAATCAAAAAAGGTTCCAAGCAGTCGGTTCCTGACTGGAAGTTTGATTTCAGGTTCCAACTGATTACTTTCTTTCTCTTTGCCTCGTAGGTAAGAGTAAGGGAAAAGGAAAAGACAAGGAAAAAGCATGATATGATATATTTTTTCTCTCAACCCTAATGATATGAGATACTTTTGCTCTTGAAGAAAGACAGTAAAAGGTTTTGATGCTGATGAAATGTTTCTCGATCAAAAATATTTCTTGCTGAGAAAATGAGTATGCATTTTGAGAGACTTGGTTGAAGAGGTAATTTTCAGAGAGAACGAAGGCTGAAAATGTTGAGAGGTTTGGTTGCATATGCATTCTCGGCAAGGAAGATAAGCTAGGCGTTTTAGAGGTGTGCCTTGCCATGGCGTATAAGGATTTCCTAATAGCATGTAATGGTGTGGATGTGGCATTGTCACCCACGTTTGTCGGCAACAGTGGTGTTGTTGAATAGTGAACTTTACGCGTTTTAACTTTGCCAGAGATGTTTTGACAGAGTTGTCCTTGATATCCAGAAAGCTGAAATTGCGTTTGAGAAAATGTTGACGAACTTTATGCAAGAAAATCCGGCTTTTGAAATTCAAAGAGCAGTGTCTTGATTTTTGAACAAGTGGTTGTGTTGCCTCTCCTTTTATAGAGGTATCAATTGTACTCAGAATTTATTCTCAAAATCGACATCATTAGAACCCTTAGGTTCATATTTTTGGAATTCATACCCATACTTAATTTGTACATGGATTAAGGAACTTATGGTCCTCATTTACATGAATCAAGGAACTTTTGGCCCTCATTTAATAGTTTGTGGATTGAGGCACTTATGGCCATCATTTTAATTTAATTGAGGAACTGCTATTCTCTCTGTTGATTCAAAAACTTCAGGTTTTGATTTTGATCAAGAAACTTTGGGTCCGATCTTTTTAGATGATGAGGATCAAGAATCTTCAGGTTCTAATCTAATTAAGGAACTTGGGGTCCTTGTTATACTCATCATAACAAAATGTAGTATACTAAATAAATTAAAGCAATAGGCGGTAATTCCAGCCATGGTAAATAAATTGCTTTTAAGTAAATAAAGCTTGTGACAAGGGCTTTGATTCAGCACAATTCACATAAATATCAAAGCTTAAAGCAATGGGTAATAACTCCACTCACTGTAAATAAATTGTTTTAAATAAATAGAACTTGTGATAGAGCTTTAAACCAGCATCATACACATAAATATGCCAAAACAGAAAAGACAATGATTAAGTCTCTAGCCTTTGCTTTTTTTTTCTTTTCACATGGTGCAATGCACCATTCCAAAAGTCTACCCCCATTTTCCCTTTTTATTCTTTCACACATGAATGATTGATCATTCACTTTTTTCTTTCTTTTTCTATGCACAACTAGAACCACACCTCTCCCATTGGTTCCTATTTTTTATTCTATTTATTTATCTAGGTATAGTAATGGGCTTTAAGCCCTTTGGTCAGTAAGGGTAATCCCAAAGAAAAAGAACCTTTGTTGTCATCGATCTCTTCACCAAAAAAAGATGGTGATAACGTTTTTGGAGTTGGAGATTAGACGAGGAGTCACAAAATTGGGGACGACAAAGATGTTGACATCTACCAGAGGACTACAATGCCACATAAAAAAAAGGGAGGCCATAGGCGCCGGGCCGAGCAGCGTATAACTCAAAGCTAGAATTACCGCGAGTCTTTGAGATCTATTAAGAACGACACGATCTGCGTTTCCAAGTCTGATGAGATTCTTTTGGATCTTGGAAACCAGTTGTCAGGTATGAGTTTTCTCATCTTATGAAGACTACAGGTCGTTGTAAATTTCAATTCTCATCGAAATTCGGTGGGGCGCTTTTGGCGCGGTTAGAGAGATGAAAAATAGATGAAAAAATGGACATACCTAAGAACAATGTCATCTTGAACCATTGTTTTGGGTCTGGATTCTGTATAGCATTTTCCACTCAGGCGAAAGCTTCTCGTGCTGATAACGTGTTGTAAAATCGACGGTATGTGTGCAGTGGAACATAAAGTAAATAAGACACAATATTTACGAGGTTCGATAGGTGTGCCTACGTCCTCCAGGCAGCAGTAGTACTTTCTTTCATTATGTGAAATAATAGGAGTACAAAGATAGCTCTCACTATTTTCTTTCTTCTCTCTAGCCCAACTCATTGGTATTTTATTCTTTATCTCTCTTCTTTCTCTTTTTCATGTCCTCTCTCTTCTTTTCTTTCACCCTCACTTTCTTCCTCCATATGCTCTCATTTTATAGGCCAAAGATTACTGTAACAACACTATTTGCTTTACAAACTTTCTTTATATGAATGATAACCCATCTGATTTTTCTTTAGATGAATAGTAATAAACTATTCATGTGGGCCATCCACATATTACATAACAACATCTTCCTTGTTATTGTAGCGATCAAGTCTTTGGTAAAAATCAAAGATGATTAGTAAAGATGATACTCCTTGCCACAAATGATGGTCAAATATCTACATCAATCTCTAGGAAATTGGCTTGCCTAAGATATTACAGGATACAACGTTCCTCGGTAGGCAAGCTTTTGTTCCAACATTACGTAGTCTTAACCATCCAATATCATTCAACAATATTTGGAATTAACTTTAAACTTGCATTGCAAAACATGTCACTCCATTCACAAACTTAGTCTTTGACAAAGCAAGATAACACAAACACACGTCTAGTACTATAATCTTGTAAGGTGTATTATATATATATATATATATATATATATATATATATATTTACTTATACCTACTTAAGGCAAAAGAAATAATATACGTATATACACAGTGTAGTACTGTTAAGTTTCATAAACAATGTAATATCGTTAAGTTTCATAAACAGTGTAGTACCGTTAAAGCTCTTAAACAATGTAATATCGTTAAGTTTTATAAACAATGTAGTAAGTTTCATAAACAATGTAGTATCATTAAGTTTCATATATAGTGTAGTAAGTTTCATAAACAGTATGTGTGAGGACGAGCAGGTCCCACGCGTTAGTTTTTTTTTAATATCAAAATTATGTCTTTTTCATTAAAATTTAAGTTCTTTTGTCCTTTTTATTAAAATCTAAGTGTTTTTCATTAAAATTTAAGTCTTTTTCATTAATAAAATTATAGCATGATTTTTGGTTAAAATAAACTTAGCCCAAGCTCTTTTCATGAAAATTCCCCTTCTTGGGATTTATATTATGTGCAATTGTAGGGTATATAAGTTTGTGTATTAGTTTTCATTACAAGCAAAAAACGATAATACTATTTTAAGTTAAATTAAGGAGACAAGGGAGAGTTTGAGTGCAAAACATAGTTTAGTGCATTGAAGAGAGAAACCCTATCCACTAGGGCAACCCATCACCTACACTATAAGTTTGTTTATAATGATGATAAAATACTAGATTAACTGATTTGGTATTGTATCAGGTGTTAGATCAAAAGAAAACATTGAGTAGTATGAGATGAACTGTACGTAAGCTTCTTGTTGGTTATCTTTTTTGTTGGTTAGATATATGAGTCATTCCCGATGGTTGATGAGTTGTATTAAATTTCATGATGAGTTTGGAATCATAAAATTGTGTGCTGTTTCTTTTAGCGTGCATAACATCTTGCTTACACTTGACATGCTTATCTTATGTCCGTTGATGATTTCTTTATAAATTATCGTTAAACAACTTTCAGAAAACGAATCCTTTGTCGTTTTAATCCATAATGGACCTAACTCGACAAGGCTCGGCTCAAACACTTAAATTGATGGGAACTTTAAGGAAAAGCACCATGTACTGTTCACTTTAACGAAAAACCACATTTTTACACTAAAAAATCAATCATGGTACTATTCAATTTACCCTTTATTTTGTCCTTATCATTAAAACTCAAAGTTTTCAAACCATTTTCATTAGTTTTCCTTAAATTGATGTCTATTTCACTAGGTTGTATGAACTCTAGTACTGCCATTACACATGAACATTGAACTCTATTGGCTTGTTTTATATTATTTTTTCAAATAATAAACATGTTTAGATTACTTTTGACAAAACAAGTTTAAAATATTTTTATTAGTTTAAAAAACAAACAATTTGATTTTTTTTTTTAAGAAGCATTTGTCGGATACTCTTTTTAAGGATTGCTTTTTCAAGGACTTCAAGGAACGGTTCAAATACGCGGAGTACACGATACTTTTTGTTTCAAACTCAAAGATAAAGAATTTAGAAGTCTTAGTACTATAGTTTAGTGATATTCCTCTTTACTTCTAAGTAAGATTTCTTAAGTTCAATTATCGCTAAAGAAAAATTTGAATCATATTATTGCTAGCCTATTATTAGCCCACACCTCCATTATATTAGTGAAGCTAATATCGTTTGTTAAAAAAACAAAAAAAAATTTAAAAACTTAATGAAATCAAGGTGCCCAAGTCCGACATGATTAAAACCTAATGACTTAATCAAGAAGCCCAAACCAAAGCTTGAAAGAAGTCAGTACTTCCCGTCGTACAAAACACCAAGAAAGTGGTCGGGTATACTACGCTATTAAACTACGGCGCTGCGCCCCGTTTCTAGGAAAAAAAAAAAAAAAAAAACTAGAGTTTTCTGGTATTCTTCCCCCCCCCCCCCCCCCTCTCCTTTTTCTGTAAATTCTGAATTTAATTGGCTTCTTTTGTATTAATATTTTTTTGGGTAGTGTAGAATATAAAAATACAAGTATAGGCTTTCTTCCAATATAAACTCTCCGGGCAAGAGTAATATATTGATTCATATATAACTTCATACATAACTTTGCTGCTCGTTTGAAATTCCAATTAATGGAAAAGTTAATCTCTTTTAGTATTGTTTTGGATTTTCTGAGATTTTATTTAGTGAAAAACCCAAACTTTTCCGCAATGCTTCCTAACTTTCGCCTCAATTCAGCAGCTAATATATTTGTGCATATGTAATTGCATTGGCATTTTAAAAGTATCAGTGCAGTTGAAGAAGAAATCACCAGTAAAAAGGAAAATAAATCTACTCTATTACTAGATAATGATACTTCGAGATATCACTCCTTTTTAGAACAACAACAACCAAGCCTTATCCCACTAAGTTGATTCGCTGTATAATCCAAGAACGCTACTGTGTTTGATTTTGCGTCAAGTCTTCCGTTAACTCAGTGTTTCATATCTTTCACTTTTCAGAATATAATGAAAATTTGTGTTTATTTTTTGTAAGTAAATTTGTGCAATACTAAATACCCCTTTTACTTTAGTTGCATGTGATTTGAGTTCTGGGTTATTAATGCCAGAATCTCTTAATCTCATTTTTCTTTGCCGTGCTAGATTGTAATGAACGAATACATCGGTGATGAAACAAACAATGCACAAGATGTCAAGAACAAAAGGAACATGAACTAGAAGACCCTGAGCTGCGTAAGCTTCTTTTACCGAATGTTGAAGATCTGCCTCTCATCCCTCCCTCTTCTGTTGTCCAACTTCGTCTCTTATTTCGCTCCAGGTTCTTCCTAATGTGTTCATTTGATTTCATTTGATTTTCTAACATGAAAATAACACAACTGTTTGTCTAATCTTAAACTATCTGTTTTTTTTTGTACTTCCAGATTTTATGAAGCCAAGACATGACCAGTACATTTATCGACACGCCAATGGTACAAACCCAACCCTTTTATTTCTGTTTCATATGTGTTTGTGAACTTTTCAACAGTGAAGTTGATTGTTTTTTGAATCGTAACTTTATATGCAAGATTGTGTGTGATTGGCTTGGCTCCAACACATGTGGCTCTTAAGGAAGAAGGGGGTATCATGGCCATTGATTTCAATGTTGGGAAATCTGATCGGAGTGGATTAAAGGTTACTGGAAAGCGCAAGAAGGTATCTCTCCTTCTAATCCCAAAGAGGGAAATTAAACTCTCTCTCTCTCTCTCTCTCTCTCTCTCTCACACACACACACACACACACGCACACATATTTAATACGCCACACATACACATATTTAGTATGCCATAGTGTCACTTCTTATATTGTAGTTTCTAATGAAATTTGTTTTTATGCAGAATGCACAACACTCAGAATCCAACTCAGCCTTGTGTAAGGTTTGCACCAATGATGCTACATATATTGTGAGATAGGAACCTTTTTCGCCTATGTTTTCATTATTTTCCATTCAACTCCTTTTGATGTATGAGGTTTGAATTTTTAATTCTTTTGACAGGTGTTGCGTAAAAGGTTCACTATTGGAAGTGAATGATAGATTAATCAAGCAGCCAGATTTGCTTAATTTAGCAGTAAGAATTAGTTAATACCCTTTTATTAGCAGTTGTCAGATTTTTTACTGTGTAGATCCCTATCTCTGGAGTCAATATTGTTAAATGGAATCAACTTAGGTACGGGTTAAGCATATATCCTTTTTTTATTTGACGTCTTTAACCTTGACATGTATATTTCCATATGTTTGTATCCGAAAAAAAGTCGTTAGTGTCTAGAAACTAGCTAACGTGCTTGGTAAAGGATGAGAAATGCTGAGTCAAGAACAAAGATATGCATTTCAGGTAAATAGCGTTGAGAGGAGAGAGAGAGAGAGTTAGCGTTGAGAGGAGAGAGAGAGACAGTTGGGGGATTAGGATCCCTTTGGTAGTGAAATACCATGAAGATATTTTGCGTTTGAACATACCTTGGGTTGCTTTTGTTTGATCTGGGTCAACGCATGCTACTTCTATTGGTAGAATGTGTAGAAATCTGACATCTTGCAGAAATAGAGAGAGAGAGAGAGAGAGAGAGAGAGAGAGAGAGAGAGAGAGAGAGAGAGAGAGAGAGAGAGAGAGAGAGAGAGAGAGAGAGAGAGAGAGAGAGAGAGAATTGGATCCTCTCCGAGGCAAACCCTTGGGATCCTCTTGATCCATTAACACGGGCCGTTGGATTTTGATCCAACGGCTACAAACAGATGGGTCCCACTAAAAGTTATAATAATTGTAGCTGTTGGATCAAAATCCAACGACCTGTGTTATTGGGTCAGGAGGATCCCGAGAGTTTGCCTTAGAGTGGATCCATTTCCTAGAGAGAGAATGGGTATGTGAAGAATGATTTCTCATTGTGAGTACTAATCCGGTGCCTTTAGTGCATTGTGATATGGTGATCCTCTATTATCCTTAACACACCCCCTCAAGCTAAAAGGAGAGGATCGAATTGAAAGCTTGGAAGTCAAGTAAGCAAATCTATCTGCAGGTAAAGACTTAGTGAAGATGTTTGCTGGTTGAAGCAAAGTGTTGACATGATGCACTGTGGTATGACCAAGAAGAACTTTTTCACAAATGTAATGGTAATCTAATTCTACATGTTTAGTTCTAGCATGAAAAATTGGATTGAAAGCCAAAACAATGGCACTCTTGTTATCACAAAATATACTTGGAGTCTTGAGCAGAGGAAATGAGATATCCTACAAAACTTGCAAACCCAAGTCAATTCAACTGCAGTGTTAGCTAGTGATCTGTATCTAGCTTCTGTTGAGGACCTAGCAACTGTACATTGTTTCTTTACACTCCAAGAAATGAGATTAGATCCTAAAAACACAAAATAGCCACTAGTAGACCTTCTATCCACTGGACAACCTGCCCAATCATCATCAAACCAAGCTGTTAGAACCTCTGACCCTTTGGTAAACCAGAGACCTAAATCAACTGAGCTTTTAATAGCTTGTAGGTGTATAGTACGAGGAGTATGCATATGTTGACAAACTTGATTAACTGCAAAGGCTAAATCAGGTCTTGTCCATGTTAAATACTGAAGTGTACCAACAATTGATCTATATGCTGTGGGGTCAGAAAGTATAGTGCCTAAATGATCCAATTTGGTTGATCAAACTAGAGCATTACACGGGTAGACTTGAAGCATATCATTCTGTTTCAATAGATCCAAAGCATATTTGGTTTGATGTAGAAATAAACCCTTGTCATTTCTCTGGACTTCAATGCTAAAAAAATAATGGATGTCTCCCAAATCTTTGACTAGAAACAATGCTTACATTTTAGAAATAATAGATTGGCAAACTTGAGAAGAACCACCTGTGATGATGATATCATCCATATACTCTAGGATAAAAGTGATAGTGATGTCCCTTTTGATGAATAAGCTGGTGTTAGAATATGAGAAAGTAAAACCCAGAGAGAGAATAACACTGTAAAAAGCTTCATATCAGGCTCCGGGAGTCTGTTTTAAACCATAGAGTGACCTTTTAAGCTTACAAACATGTGTAGGTTTAGTTGAATCAATGAAATCAGGAGGCTGCACCATGTAAACATCTTCTTTGAGAGAACTAAAAGTCTTTGAAAAAATCAAAAGCTTCATGTTGATGAAATCCCTTAGCCACAAGCCTAGCCTTGTACCTTTCTATAGTGCCATCAGCCCTATGTTTTATTTTGAAAACCCACTTACATCCAACTAAGTTGTATTGAGGATTAAAAGGAACCAAATCCCAAGTTCAAGTAGTTTGAAGAGCTTGGAACTCATATTTCATTACTGCCATCCAATAAGGATTCTTATAAGCCTGTAAGTAAGTGGTAGGGTAGGTGGAAGTGTAGTGAGAGGCTTCACTATGAAGGGATGGTGATGCTTTGTTTGGTTTGAAAATACCTGACTTTGCTCTTGTAGTCATATGATGTTGATTAACTAGAATCTGAGATAAATGTGGCACTGTAATTTACTGGTTCTTGAAAGACAGATGGTTGTGATAATGCCTGTGAACCTTGAGAGTCTTGAGAATTACCATAAGGAGAACACTGAGAATTGTAGTGTGATTGCTGAGAAGATGATGTGGTAGTGGACAATGTAGAAGTTGGAGCCAATGGTTGAATAGGTATTGTAAATGGCAGGCAAGTTGTAGAAGTTTGGGATGAAGATTATGAAGGTGAAAAATGCTGAAAAGATGACCACTGCTTGAAAAGAAATACAGATTCATAAAAAACCACATGCCTGGAAACATACAATATGTTTGTAGTTGGATCAATACACTTATATCCACTGTGATTGAGACTATACCCCAGAAACACACAAAGTTTGCTCTTTGTATCTAGCTTATGTTGTGCATAAGGCTACAACCAAGGATAACATGCACAACCAAAAGTTTTCAAAGTATGATACTTAGGAAAGGCTTTGAACAATAATTCCTAAGGACTGATATAAGAGGACTGAGAAGGTAATCTGTTGATGATATACACAGCTGTTTGAAAAGCATCCACCCAATACTTAGATGGCAATGCACTTTAAAACAATAATGTTCTACCCATATCAACTACATGTCTGTGTTTTCTCTCTGCACACCCATTCTGTTCAGGGTGTAAGGGCATCTGAGTTGATGTGTGATGCCTTGAGTATTAAGAAAAGTTTGTAACTCATTGTTAAGGAACTCACCCCTTGAATCAGACCTTAAACATTGAAGTTTGCTTGTAAACATATTTTGAACTTTAAGAACAAAGGTCTTAAGTGTAGAGCATACATCAGATTTGTAGTGAAGTGGATAAAATTTCAACTATACTTGGTGAAATAATCAACCAAAATGAGATAGTATTTATAACCAGTACATGAGGGAGTGGGAGAAGGACCACATACATCGGCATGAACAAGATTAAATGGCCTATTGGTAGTACAAGGCAAAACAAAAAATGGTAATCTAGAGGCCTTCCCCAATTGACATTCAGAACATACAAACTGTTTATGCAAAGTACCAACTACTAGTAATTGACCTTTATTTAAAACCTTAGAAAAGGTTGCACTAGAAGGATGTCAAAGCCTTCTGTGCCAGACATGAATATTACATTTGGCAATCATCAAAGCTTGTGAAGATATGGCAATACTAGAAACAACATTAGATGGATTCCAGTAAAATGGATATAGTATTCCTTCACTGGGGCCCTAGAAGAGCATCTTCCTAGTGCTTAGATCCTTTATGTAAAACCCAAATGGATCAAAAGTCAGAGAGCACCAATTATCATACACAAATTTATAAACTAAGAGCAAATTATGTGATGCTTGAGGCACAAGTAACACATTATGCAGTTTAAAAACAGCATTAGAAGTTCGAATTAAGGCAGATCCAGTATGAGAGATACACAAACGTTTACCATCTCCTACAAACAACTACTCAGTGCTTGTGTATGGAATTGCAGAATTGAGAGATGCATGATCTGGTGTAAAATGATGTGTAGCACCGCTGTCAGTAAGCTAATAACTAGGAGAAGACATTTGAGAACCAGTCATGGCATTCATCCCCATGGGAGAATTGTGAGGAAGTTGAGCAGCAAATTGTGCAAGACGCCCATAAGAAAGAGCAGAGTGACGATGTTGATTGCAGAGCTGACATGGAATGGATTTTCCAGAGTAGTAACTGCCTTGAGAGTTACCAGAAAAAATAGAGCATGAAGAAGCAGCACCAAGGACTCCTCTAGAATTGTTGTTGTTATTTGTGCAATTAGCTCCAAAATTCCGATTATGATTGTATCGATTTCGATTTTGATAAAGGTCGTACCCAGTGCACAAGGCTCCCGCTTTACGCAGGCTCTGGGAGAGGTGAATGTCGGCTAGCCTTACCCCCATTTTATGGAGAGGCTGCTCCCAAGTCTCGAACCCGAGACCTACCGCTCATGGGCGAAGGCACTTGCCATCGCACCACGATTTTGATAACGGCCACAAAAATTATCTCTGTTTGATGAGCCTTGCTAAGCATTGTAAGCATGAAATGGTGTTGAGGAGGAAGAAGATGAGAATCTTGATTTGCGCTTTGCAGAGAAATTTCTTTGCTCAGAAGAAGGCCATAAAGTTGATCAATATTAATAGATTCAATTCTTGTCATAATTGAATCAACAAAAGATTCATAATTATCAAGCAAACCAGCAAGTGTATAAGCAACAAGATCGAAATCAGAAATCGGTTCACTAGCAGCAGCTAGTTTGTCAGAAATGTCTTTGATTGAATTTAGAAAATCAGTCATTGTTGAATCGCCTTTTTGGATTGTCTGGATCTTAGCATAAAGGCTATGAACATAAGTGCAAGAAGCACCAGCGAATCGACACTCAAGAGATTGCCATAAAGATCGAGAATCAACCATTCCAATTGTTAGAGGAAGAAGATCTTCAGCAAGAGTTGAATTGATCCAAATCATTAGAATTTGATCACGTTCGCACCATACCTCATAAGCAGGGTTACGAATGCGAGATCCAGAAGAATCAAAGATACACTTAGGAGGACAAATATCATCTCCGTTAACAAGACCAAAATGCTTGTAGCGTTTAACATAGGCGTGAAAAGACTACACCAAGTAATGTAGTTCTGCTCATTCAGCTTAGTTGCTCATTCAGCTTAGTCGGAAGTGAAGGATCGATTCGTCGTGAGACTATGGTGGCGATGTAGAAATTTGACATCTTGCAGAAATCAAGAACTAGAGAGAGAGAGAGAGAGAGAGAGAGAGAGAGAGAGAGAGTGGATATTGGAAGAATGATTTCTCAGTAACCTTTCACGGTACACTTTACAAAAGAATATATAGGCATATAAATAATTGTCTTATCTAGTAATTACTTAACCACTAAGGTAGATTACTTAACCACTAAAGTGAGTACTAATCTGGTGCCTTGTGTGCACTATGATATGGTGATCCTCTATTACCCTTAACAGAATGCATCGATTGGTCAGTTATCTAAGATTTCATACGGAAGGTATCTGAAGGTTTTGAGATGATCAGTTGTATTGGGATTGTTTCTGAACCCTATGATTGATTAAGAACGGCATTGATGGTAGTGGTGATGTGGGCTTAGAATTCCTAAGTAACTTGAACTTGTGGAATTGAAAAGATACTGCAAGCTTCTTCCCTTATACATGCTTGATTTTTACATCTAAAGATACCCTCAGGGCATCACGCCATTGCATTTATTGTTGTGCATTTTCTTTTTTTACACTTAGCGTCTTTTTTTACAGTCCTTTATACTACTGCTGCGATTTATA
The DNA here is from genome assembly GCF_916048215.2 of Malus sylvestris. NCBI lineage: Eukaryota > Viridiplantae > Streptophyta > Magnoliopsida > Rosales > Rosaceae > Malus > Malus sylvestris. Next base: position 36,056,693 of record NC_062270.1, on the reverse strand, counting down.
GCCTGGTTGCTCATTCTTCATTCTTATTCCTCCCATTCCAGGCAGATAGAGAAGGATATCTTACCATTATCATGCCAAGGCCAGCAGATTGGCTCAAAGTCAAGGATTCGCTGTTAAGCCTTGAAGATTACCAAAAAGCTGAGGGAAGTTTCTTGACTCGTTCTGAAGTTTGCAAATTGCACTCTTTCATCACTGATCCTGGATGAAAAAGAGAAAACATTGAAATCTGCCGTCTCATCATGGTGCATACGAGTTTACCCATCACTTATTCCTTGATTGTGAGTGACACAGCTTGATGTCTTATTGCTTTTGGCAGTTACAACGCATACAAGTGGTACATGTTCTCCCCTGCTTCTGTATCATGTATACCGTCAAATTTGTATAATTTCAGAAAATATGATGGTTTTAATAAAGAAAATGCAGTACATTCTTTACATTGTTTTGTAGCATTACATTCTTCTGATTGAACTGTATAGTCAGGTAATTACTTGATTCATTGCGACTAATCTGCTAAATTAAGGGCTGATGTAGTTTATGCGCCATTTATGAAAGAATTGTTCTAGTTGGACTGCAACACACCTATCTATTTTAATTTGTTCTGCCTTTTTTAGGTAATGATTATTGACTTTTCAACGGATCTCTTGTCGATTTTCTGCATACGAAAAGGAGAACACTAGAACTCAAAAGGAGAACAATTACGATAACAGCGAAACATTAATTTCATATCAATTATTAAACAAAAATAAAAATTCATATGAAATTCTAAAAGCACACATTTGTTTTTCTTTATTAAGGATTAAAATGATATGCTAATGACAGATTGAGATTTCACTGCCCTTGCCGTTACTTAAACAACATACTAAGAACAATAACAGAAGAAACCGCACAATAAAATTATCAAATTTCTACTTTTAATATTTGATGTAACCGGCCGAAGTATTCACGTCCTTTATAAGAGTCCCAAGCACTGGTGCCAACAAACACTTAGAGGTATCTTCCCTGTAAAAGAACCCTAAGCACTTACAGTCCTTGTCACACTTGGCCCTGCACTCTCCGACCTTCATTGGACCATCTCCACCATCCAAATAAGGACTCAGAAAGTGCTCAACATCCGCAACCTTGTAGTAGTTCGCTTTTGCCCCACTCTTACACTGTCCCAACTTTGGGGCTACACAGCCCTTGCTCCAACCCAGAAGCCCTTTCGGGCTGGGGCACCCCACACACATGCCCCTACTACAGTACCCATATGAACCACATTTAGAAGGCAATGCACATTCTCTAATGAAATAGTTCGAAAAGAATGCGAAGCTCTCTTCCCAGTTCATGCTGTTCACTTTGTCATAATAAGTATAGGCCTTGAGATTGCCATCGGACCCGAGTCTTAGAAATGAGTACGTAGCATTGTAGTTGAGCTTGTTAAGGTTGATTTGTGTTGCGCTGCCAACGGGACGAACTTGTAGGAGGCGCCTCTTGCTTTGTGGTGGTGGTGGTGGAGCATTAATGTCCTGGTTTACATTGAACACAAGCTCATAAGCAATGGCATCTTCGAAGCCATTCGTAGTCTGACAATCAAAGGTTACAGTGCTTCCATAGTCAGTTCCTGTCCACCCGCCATATATAAGACGCTGGCCAGCGTTGTTCAAGTACATACCGAAACCGGTCTTGTCAAGAACCATACTGTATGACCCATCAGAGCTATCAGTATCAGATTTGCGACTAACAAGCTTGTTACGACCATTTGTTCTGATTGATTGCCCCACTAGAAGAGTATCGGTAGGGTAATCAAAGCTCTGCCATATGAATCTTCCATTCTTGTCATGGAGGACCAAGTTACCGTTTTGAAGTAACTTGATGCCCGTAACACCTTTGTTGGCTGTGTTTGTTTGCCAAACAACAGTCCCATCTGCTTCTCCGAGGACTAAGTTTCCTTCCTTGCCAAAAGAGAGTGTGGCTTTCTCGTGAACCGGGTGATTCCGGTTTGCATCCCAGACCCACCGTACTTCATCATTGGGAACACCGGCTCTGATGGCGAATATGTAAGAATCTGGGGTGGTGTTGTAGAAGCATAACCCGAAAGGATTTGTATAGAAAGTATGGGAATTTGTTTGGATCACGCGGTAGGTAGCATGATATTCAATGTTTCCGTCTCCTAATTTGCCTTGGTTGATGAATTTGAAGGTTAGGTTTGCAGGGACTTGGGCTTGAATGGGAATGGCAAACAGGAAGGCAATGAGGGAGAAGAGTAGGAGAACAGCTGAATGTGAAGTTTTAGTTGCCATTTGGTGATATTTGCTACTCGTTCTTGTGGAGGATATATAGGCAATTCTAGTGTGAATATCTCAATAAGGCTGGGATCACCAAATTTAATCATTAAATAAAACGTTGCCACATCATTTAAATTGGGCAGTGATTTTCACACTTCTGTTTTCTTTTATTTTATTGCATTGCATTCCTTGTTTTCGTCTCTTGATTCTCGTATGATTTATTCAATGTAAGTGCAAGATGAAAGAGAATATAGGGCGAGAAAAGAGGAATGCGAAAATAACTTGCACAAAACGATGCTTCTGAATGCTCTAAATGTGTAGGGTATACACCTTTAGGGAGAGAAGGTAATTGAAGAAGGGCCATCTTATCCACTAGCAACAAGTTGTATATTTTGTTTGCTCAGTCAAACGAACTAGATGTATCTTGGTGTTGCACACTCCAATTAATCTTCGTATATTGCCTTAGCCCTTTCCCACGGTTGTATAAGCTATAGATCTTTTAGATCGACTTTCATGAAACGGGTGTAGCCGTAACAACTTCTCTCTATATCTCTTCATTTGACTTATCAACGTGAACTGAAAGAGAATACAAGCGAACATTCCAAAATTTGAAAGAAAAGTCTTTCCAAGAGTCCCTAAATTTGCAGTTGAAGTTTCCACGCCTACTCTCGACCTCTGAAAAGTCTACATTAACGACCCGACCACACTTTACTCCTCTAGCTACCACATTAATCTTCCGGGCAGAGAGTTGGTGCACTGCACAGCTAGCAAGCCACGACTGAATGCTAGTTCAATCGAATGTGAGAAAAGAGGAGTGCAAAAATAACTTGTACAAATCGATGCCCTCTTGGATGCTCTATATGTTTAGGGTATATACCTTCAGGGAGGGAAGGTAATAGATGACAATTCAATAAAGGACAGCTGGGGAGACAACTTAAAGATGCAGAACCATCTTATCCACTAGCAACAAGGGGTATACAGGCGAACAGTTTAAAATTTGAAAGAAAAGTCTTTCCAAGAGTTCCCAGAATTTGAAGTTGAAGTTTCCACACCAACTCTCGACCTCTGAAAAGTCTAGAGTCATAACCCGACCACACTTTACTCTAGCCACCACAGTAATCTTCTCAGCAGAGAGTTGGTGCACTGCCCAGCTAGCAAGCCATGAATGAATGCTGGTTGCTGGAGAACATGGTCTCTTACCAAGTTGTGCTAGCGTCGGTCGTGTTCATGCACGTGGTGCAACTTCAGCCATGCATGAATGTAAAACGATATCTTGCTACATTGAGAGTGCAAGCACAAGTCCAAAACCGGCGTCCAATTAAGGCTATCTCTTGAATTGGAGATAGTTAAACAGCATTTTAGGATTAAATCGAAATCGAAATTGTCAATGACTAAAGTAGCCCTCATAGTTCAATATAAATAATTGCTTGCTCCCAAAGCTTCACAGCATAAACCAGCCAAACATGTCTTCCCCTTCACTAACCGTGTCACTGTCCTCCATAGTCATTATCTCGCTCTTTGCCTTCATTGCTCAAGCCCAAGTTCCAGCAAATGAAACTTTCAAGTTTGTCAACGAAGGAGAATATTGGCCAAATATTGTAGAATATGATGCAAGCTATCGCATGCTTTCTCTCTTTGCCTCCCCCTTCCAATTCGCTTTCTACAACACCACCCCAGATGCCTTCACTCTTGCTCTACGCATGGGTTTGAGGAGGTCGGAGTCGGGGTTTTATTGGGTTTGGGAGGCCAATCGGGGAAAACCGGTCGGCCAAAATGCCACCTTCGCATTTGGGACTGATGGGAACCTGGCCTTGGCCGATGCCGATGGCCAAGTGGCTTGGCAAAGCAACACCGCCAACAAAGGTGTGGTAGGCTTCAAGTTGCTTTCAACTGGCAATATTGTACTTTATGACTCAAAGGGTAACTTTGTTTGGCAAAGTTTTCACCACCCATCAGACACTTTGTTAGTGGGTCAATCTCTGCGTGCCGGGGGAGTAAGCAAGCTTGTGAGTCGGGCCTCGGAGGTAGAAAACAAAGACGGGTCTTATAGCTTGGTGATGGAGCCGAAAGGTTTGTCTTTGTACTACAAGAGCAAGAACTCACCAAGACCATTACTCTACTTCACATCCTCCAAATGGATCAATGTTCAAAAGGGCTCACTGAACCATGTGACACTGAAAGCTTCGCCGGACACTCATGAGGGTTTTGCTTACGACTTGAGCTTGGACTACGTTGAGGGAAACTCCTCCACCGGCGGAAATGTCCTTCTTGCTAGACCCAAATACAATAGCACATCAACATTCCTTAGGCTGGAAATTAATGGAAATTTGAGGCTTCACACTTACTATAGGATACTACGTTACGGTGCATGGGAGGTGACCTTCAGTCTTTTCGATAAAACTTCAAAATGGGAAAGCGAGTGCCAATTGCCGGAGCGATGTGGGAAGTTCGGCATTTGTGAGGACAGCCAATGTGTTGCTTGCCCATCTTCTAAGGGACTATTGGGTTGGAGCGAGACTTGTGAGCCTGAGAAGCTAACTTCTTGTGATCCAAAGAGCTTCCACTACTACAAAGTTGAAGGGGTTGATCATTTCTTGAGCAAGTACACAAAGGGGGACTCAATCAAAGAGAGTGATTGTGCTAAGAAGTGTACATTGGATTGCAAATGTTTGGGCTACTTCTACAACCAAGATACATCAAAGTGTTGGATTGCTTATGATTTGAAAACCCTAACTAAAGTTGCTAATTCCACTCATGTGGGTTACATCAAAGCACCTAACCACTAGATGATAAAGCTACACAGAAAGTAGAATGTGAAATGGCAATCTAGTGGTATTTTTTGTGTATTTTCTTGCATGTTGAGTATAATTTGGTGAACTGGACAACTTAAATGTCATTTGTAATGCATGTCAGCAGAAATAATACTTATTTGGAAAATAATCTTGGATTTTGGAAGTTGGAAGTTGGTTGTTTATTTGTTTCAAGGGTGATGATACAAATGCTTTTCATGTTAATTATCAGGTTGGAATATAGTGGCTGTTTTTGTTGAGTAGGGTTCTCTCCCCTTCAAATCTCTTTTTATCTTATTTGAACGGTCACAATTAAGTTATATTAACATTCTATGTTAACTTTTTTATAGAGAGAGAGAGAGAGAAAAAAAAAGTGAAAAAGGAAGAGAGGGAAGGAGAGTAAATTTGGAGAGGAGATAATCCTACAATTTTTTAATTTGGAGACTTTGGATGCGGTCCTTAGTTATGAATATTCTTTGATTGAAACCTTGTTGGTTTTTAATTTTTGATTGAGGTCCCTGAAATTAATGTGATAATTTATTTTTATGTACATTACTATATTTTTTTAAATTAGAAATTAGAAATTTTAGTTGTTTATATAAATGAGATTTTAAATAAAAAAACCATAATTTGTGGGATTAAAAATATTAAAAAATAAATATACTATTGTATATAAACATGGGTACATTCATCAAAATCAACCAAAAAATTTATTGTATCAAAACATGGGTACATTCTTCAAAATCACAAAAAAATAGAAAAAGAAGGATATTAGGCTTAATAACATTAGTAAATTTCTTCTATTAAACTTGACATGGATACATTTTAAAATCAAAGAAAAAAAGAATGTACCCATATAAGTTTAAAAATGGATTAGAAAAAAAATTGAATAGATTTTATACAAAAAAAGGATACATTTTACATATAACAAATTGGTATATTTAACAATGAGTACATTTTAAGATTGAAAAGTTTTACATGAATGGGTACATATAATTAGCATGGGTACATTTAGCAAAATAAAAAGTACAAACACAAAAAAAAATATATGGGTACAAATACAAATAAAAATATGGGCACAAAAATAAATTAATATATGGGTACAAATTAAAACTGAAAAGAAAATTGGTACAAGTTAAAAAAGAATTACAAATTAAAAATGGGTACAAACTAAAACTTAAAATATATGATAAAAAATTTAGTCATAAATATAAATATACTAATTGTAACATTTTTAACATTAAATGAATATATTTAGAAATAAAAAATATTTTATTATTGAAATAATTAACGATGTTATTAATACACAAGGACCTTGATCAAAAATTGAAAAGGAATAAGATTTTAATCAATGAAGTAACAAAATGAATGATGAGAACCTAATTTCTCCTTTCTTATTTTTATTTTTTCATGAAAATCATGATAAAGCACCATTTTAGGATCTTCTTCTATCTTAAACGGAGTTGAAAATTTGCTGTCTCTAGAAACAATGTCTAAAAACGAAGGGAAATATATAAAAAACCAAAATATAAAAAATTGGCCATGCACAAATTATGCACACCATGCACAAAATCAAAATGATGAAAATATCCACATATAAATTGTACACTCACAAGTGATGACGTCATTTTTTTTTTTATTGGAAGAGAGAGTTGTGAGCTCTAGGTTTTTTGGTTGAACTTATATCTGTGAGCATATCATGTGCATATCGTGTACATACAGTAGCGCAAGTACAATACCACACTTCCAATCAAACTCGATATATGGTTGTTTGAATGAATGATGGCTGTGGAAGAACATGATCTAAGACTGAGTTGTACAAGCAGTAGTCGTGCCCACACACGTCGCGTAATATCAGGCATGTCTGATGTAAGACGAACTGTGCAAGCATAAGTTGGCGTCCAGACAAGTTTACCATTTGCATCGCAGATATCTTAAACATAATTTTGATCATCAAAATTTAATCCAAATTATAAATTTGTCAATAACTACAGTAGCCCTCATAGTTAAATATATATAAATGTTTGCTTCCAAAGCTTTAGAACATAAACTACCCAAAAATGTCTTCCCCCCAACTAACCATGTCACTACCCTCCATAGTCATTTTCTCACTCTTCTTCTTTTCCGATTATGGGGCTGTGTTTGGTGAGATCTCCAGCATGGAATGATGGTTTGTGGTCTGCGGCAGGTACTTCAATGGCGGCAGAGGAAGCTGGTTTTTTTAGGATTTTTATTGTTTCTCTGTTTTTCTGTTTAGGGCTCTTCTCTTGGGTTGGGCTCTCGTTAAGTACTGTCTTGAGGGTTCCTTTTTTGTTTTGTGCTTTAAAATGTAATTGGGCCCATGTATGTACTTTTTTTATTTTTGAGTACAAGGCCCCATGTATGTACTTATGCTCTCTTGGTAATGAATTTTATATTCGATAAAAAATAAAAAAAAAGTTCCAGCAAATCAAATTTTCAAGTACATCAATGAAGAAGGAGAATTTGGGTAGCTTGACAATTTCTTGCACGATCTGTTAGCTCGACATGAATAATACAAAAATAATGGATTTCAGGTCAGTTTGTTAACGATTTGGGTTGTTATCGGGTCACTTATTAAGAATTCGCAAACAATTCGGGTTGTTATTGAGTATCTCGTTAAGAATCCGTAAACGATTCAAGTTGTTATCGGATCACCTATTAAGAACACAATAAGATATCATTTGCTAGATTTAGTTGTTAGGCTTGTCAATTTCTTACATGTCCGTTAACCCGACACAAAATGATACGACCCATTAACGAATTAGATCACCAAATAAGATCACAACAAACATGACCTATTTGTCAGGCCTAACATAGTATGATACAAGCTATCACATGCTTGCTCTCCCTGTGCTTCCCTCTTGCACGAAAAAAAAAATTACACATGACATTGTATTATTAAGCTGAGATGCTACAATAACAGTAAACCATTCCATGTAAGTCATTTCTTAATAGAAAGAAAGCCACTATTACCAGTTACTACCCTAAACACCAACCATGTGGCCCCTTAATCACTCTTAACTAACTTAAGCATCAAAGACTCTTCTGCTTGTACCAAACTGGTGCCATTCTATATTTTCTTTCCATGTAGATTATCTAGCATCCCCACCTGTTAACTAGAGCACGCCATTAGAGGCCACCTTCATCCACCACTCATTGGTCTAACTTTTTTTTTTTTTGGGTTAACAACAGAGCATAAGCCCAAAAGAAAAGGAAAATTACATAGGCATATCACGAGGTCACGAGACTCCAACTATATCTACAACTAGTAACCGATGACAAGAAGGATGAGCTTGTTCAAAAAAGAATGTACTCAAACTGCATGACAAACTGAAACGAGCCAAATCATCAGCAACAAAATTCTTTTCACGATAGATATGACGAATTTCACAAGACCAAATTTAGTGCATAAGGGCACGACAATTCAGTATTAAACTTCCCAGAGGGTGATTATCCACTTTTGCATTTGAAATCATTGAACCACAAGAGCATAATCTGATTACATCATAATCTTCTTAATTTCATTTTCCATACAATTTACAGCCCAATAAAAACTCTCCAAACTTCAACACATAGAATCTCACCTCAACCAAGATTAGCACAAAAACCAGAAACTCATGTCCTAACGAGTCTCTGAGGACACCGCCATCACCAATGAAATTGGCCTCCCCCTTGCGACACCCTTCAACATTAAGCTTTACCCAACCCTCAAGAGGAGGTTTTATCAACAAGTCTAGTGAACTGTTGGATTTCAACAATCCGAACTCTCTATTTTGTAAGTCTCGATTCATAGATCATCCTTGCAAAAATTCAATTTAATCCGAAACTATTTGCTTGTGTAATTAACACATTGAAATTTCATTGTTTCTTAGGAACAAAATGTTCGTCAATTTCTTTGAACTCAGTTAGATGCCTCAAATATTTTCGATTTAGCTAATACTTTGTAAGATGATCTATGAGGTGCAACTTGAAAAATAGACGGTTTGGATTATTAAAGTTCGATGTGGTAAGGACTCAACAAGCAATCCCCATTTTTATAAAAAATAAAAAATAAAAAATAGGGATTCCTTCCTTTAAAGACTTTCTATATATATAAGCCTCCCACGAGGAGAAACTGAAGTTGGCATCTGGTTAATCGTATATGTTACTTGCTAACAAATGAGAATTTGAATTTACAAACGAAATTAACTTGGCTGCTCAATAATTGAGAAGGAATTCCTACTTTGTAAGTATCATTTTTGTAAAAAAATCAATTAAATATGAGATCATTTGGTCATCCAAATATATAAAAATAGATAAACGAATTTAATAAAAGAATTACGAATTATCTATCTGTTCTTGCAATTGATTGACTGATTGACTAAACAAATTTAGTTTTAATTAATTTTTTTTATAGAAATAATCTTTATAGAGTGATTTATATTATGAACGATTCCGATCATTAATAAGAAATTCTGTAAATCGTTCTGCTAGTAAATGAATTGAGGAGTAACACGATTCAGGACCATCTCATCTTTCTTTGGACCCGGAATCTCGTTCATATTGCTAAAGATAAAATATATTAACTGTCAAAACTTGTCCATCTAAATTTCTAAATTTTGTGTGGATAAGATCTAATATGGAAAGGTTGTTGATGTTTAAACTTTGTGTTTGGTGAGTCATACGTGCACATGCATGAGTGGGTTTGACCGTTTGAGCCCTTTAGTTGAAACATGCCTCATGCCGAAATGGATTGATGGAGTGTGCTGGAGCCTGGCTTGTAGCTGGAGTACATTATCTAGTAGCCTCCCTGTTTGACAAGAAAGTTGGTCCGTCGGCCATCACAGTATGCGCCCCCTGAGTAATTACATCCCCAAGTTGCTAGATTTTTTGTTTCGTCAAATCAAGTTGCTACATATTTCACCAAATAACAGTTGTGTACAGTTATCACTTTCACGACAATTTTATTATATTTTAGTGTGTATCATGTACTGAATACGTGACTAATGATTCGTTCGTAAAAATTCAACAATTAAAAATCTAAATATAGTATACTCTGGCGCATAGTAAAAAACTTTAACATGAAAGTTGATCCACATATAAAAATTGTACCCTACTGATACCAAAATGTAGGGTTTCCATATTGTTCAAATTTGGCGTTTAAAGACTCCAAAGCAACTGTTGCCCAAAAAAGAAAAAAAGACTCTCAAGCAACTAGATGAATTTTTTGACCATCATTTTCAAGATCCAAATTCACATTCAGTCCAAATCTATGTAAAAGTTTAAACTCTCGTTCGATGACTGTGGTTAGCCCTCATACACTAGTATAAATTAATAGACCACCATGTCATTGCTCTACAACATAAGGCCATCTCCAACCGAAGGGTTCAGAGGGTCGGAGGGCTGAAAATAACCTGAAACCGTCTCCAACCGAGGGCTAGGCCAGAGGGCTCTGGAATCTAGGAGGGCCCATGGAATCAAAGAGGGCTAGAAGCTAGAGGGTTGGCTATTTTTTTTTTCTTAATGTTTTGTTAATTTTGTCGGTTATAACCGACATGATTTCTTAAGAAAAAATTCAAATGCAACGGCTAGTAGCCGTTGCATTTGTTTTTTATTTTTTTTACAGTTTTATTATTATTTTTTATTTACAAAAATTTTCATATAACTTCTATTTTTTCCTATAACTTCTATTTCACAAAATTTGTTTCATATTTTTTTTTAAATTCCATTTTTTTCCTATAACTTCTATTTCACAAAATTTGTTTTTAAATAATAAATTATATTTGGTCCTATGGCCCTTTGGCCCTCAGTTGGAGACGGCCTAAACAATGCAGTTCCCAACCTTCACCATGTCATCGGTTGGAGATTGCCTAAACAATGCAGTTCCCAACCTTCACCATGTCATTGTTCTCCTTCTTTCTTTTCTCACTATTTGCATTCATTGCTCAAGCTCAAGTTCCAGCAAATCAAACTTTCACGTACGTCAACGAAGGAGAATTTGGGCCTTTCATTACAGAATATGATGCAAGCTATCGTATGCTTGATCCTTTTGCCGCCCCCTTCCAACTTGCTTTCTACAACACCACCCCAAATGCCTTCAGTCTTGCTTTGCGCATGGGTTTGAGGCGGTCGGAGCCGCTCTTTCGGTGGGTTTGGGAAGCCAACAGGGGAAACCCAGTCGGCGAAAATGCCACCCTAACATTTGGGACGAATGGAAACCTCATCTTGGCCCATGCCAATGGCAAAGTGGCTTGGCAAACCAACACCGCCAACAAAGGTGTGGTAGGCTTCAAGTTGCTTCCAAATGGCAACATGGTCCTTCACAACTCAAAGGGCAAGTTTATTTGGCAAAGCTTTGATTACCCAACAGACACTTTGCTCATGGGTCAATCTCTGCGAGCTGGGGCGGTAAGCAAGCTCGTAAGTCGTGCAGTTGAGAAAGAAAACAAAGATGGACCTTACAGCTTGGTGATGGAGCCCAAAGGGTTGGCTTTGTACTACAAAAGCAGCACTCTCCAAAACCGCAACTCTACTTCTCATTTTCTCAACGAATTACTATTCAGGACTCACTGGTCCTCGTGACACTAAATGGTGCCCCAGAAACTGATGAGGGTCATGCTTACGACCTAACCCTAGATTATGGAGTGGCCAACTCTTCCTCAAGTGGAAACATTTATCTCGATAGGCCTAAATACAACAGCACATCAATGTTCCTTAATTAGGCTCGGAATCGATGGGAATGTCAAGTTTTACACTTACAACGACAAGGTGGATATTGGTGCATGGGAGGTGACCTTCGCTCTTTTTGATAGAGATAATTTGATATGGGAAACTGAGTGCCAATTGCCTGAGCAATGTGGGACATTTGGCCTTTGTGAGGACAGTCAATGTGTTGCCTGCCCTTCTTCTAAGGGACTATTGGGTTGGAGCAAGAGTTGTCCGCTTGAGAAGCTGACTTCATGCGATGCAAAAAGCTTCCACTACTATAAAGTTGAAGGGGTTGATCATTTTTCGAGCAAGTACACTAGTGGAGCTGCTATGAAAGAAAACGATTGTGCTAAGAAGTGCACTTCGGACTGCAAGTGTTTGGGCTACTTTTTCAAACAGGATACATCAAGATGTTGGATTGCTTATGATTTGAAAACATTGACCAAAGTAGCCAATTCAACTCATGTGGGTTACATCAAGGCACCTAACCACTAAAAGTGGGTTATATCAATTTAAGTACACCTAGAATGGGATAGATCACTTTATTACTGTATTTGCATTTGGTCCATTTTAGTTATCGGGTCAGAGCCTTGTGTTTTTGAGAGATTATGACGATTTCATGTACTTTCAGGTAGCCTCTAGGCCTTTGCATAAAAGTATTAATTTCGTGAAGCGCAAATATTTTTTTATTTTTTATTTTTCATTACAGAATATGATACAAGCTATCATATGTTTGCTCCCTTTGCTACTGCACAAACAGAAAATTACACATGATATTGTAGAATTGAATCACAATAATGGTGAACAATTTTAGGTAGGTTATTTCTTAATAGAAGGAAAGCCAATATTAACTTTTATAGGTATATAATAACCATTTACTACCCTAAACACTACCATGTACATCACGTGTTTTTATGTAAGTGGTGAGAAATTTTATTTTTTAAGTTATTAACTTTTTAACACACATATCACACTATTTATATAACGACACGTGATGTACTATCTCGTGTGACGGTCACATTGAAAAATCTCTCCTACCACATGACCCTTTAATCACTCTTAGTTAACTGAAGCATCAAAGAATCTTTGGCTAGCCCCAAAATGTACTCTATTAAATGGTGTCAAGTAAGGGAGGGGCTTTTAAAAGATTATATTTTTAGACTTTTAAGAATTTTAATTAATTATGATATTACTAATTGCATATTTATTCGCAAAGATTACATTATACTACCCTCTTGCCACACGTATACGCGTGTGACAATTGACATTTTTATATATCTTTTATTTAAATAATTAATTTAAATATTTTAAAAAAAAATTATTTAAAAAAAAAAGAAGAAATGAATTAAAAATGTGAAACCACCCACTAATGTGGGAGGTTTTGTTTTTTTTTTTTTTCTATAATTTTAAATATTAAATTCATTCAAAATAAAAATATGGTTAAATACTTTAGCTTCTTTTGGTTCAATTGTAATTTATGAAATTCTTAAAGGACAATTTATGGTATTTTGAATGTTTCACCATTTTAGGGTACTCACTTTATATATATAGATATAGATAATGAAAGAAATGTTTTTTTTTTTTTTTGAACAAACAATGAAAGAAATTAAACAACAAATAGTCTAGCTTAGAAAAAGACCCAAAATGGTTACCCGGACAATGCCCAATAGGAAAGAAAACCTAGCATAGCTGGCAAAAATCAAAATTAATAAACATGAGCAATTGTGGAGTCAAACCCATGCACAAGTATGACAACTCTGCCAAGAAAGCATTGTGACCATGTGCGGATGCAAATTTCTTCCTCCTCGATCTTGGACGATTTTGCACCTACAAAACAATTAACACCTTAGGTTAAGGCCAAGAGCCTCACGCGCCCACGATGAATGGGGGGGGGGCTTTGGCCGAAGAACCTCCGATGCCAAAGTTAGAATTTAGAGAGAAATAGTGTTTAGAGAATTTTGGGATTTTTGCCAAAATGTTGGAATTGGCTTTTTGGTGAGAATGAGAGTATATTTATAGGGATAGGAGGTGGCTAGGGTTTTTTGGGTTTGATTTAGGTTTAATTAGCCAATTTATTTGGCTATTAAACATAAAATGAATGTTTTGGTGGTTTTTGAATTTATTGGGTAATAAAAATGAAGAAATGGTGAAAAGGGTAGAAAAAAGTGATGGATTAGGTTTTGAAATGGGGATAGCCGGCCATGTGGTGTTTTAGGGTTGAATTGGATGTATTTTGTGGTTATTTGGATATAATGGATGGTTTAATTGACAATTAATGGGTTAATTAGGCAATAAACCCATTAATTAGCCAATTAACATAATTTAAAAGGAATGTGTTTGAGAAATACCTTGTAGAAAGGATTTGATGAGATGGACTTTGAATTGTTACCTATTTTGGGCACTTCTGTCTTGGTTGATGGATGATTCTCCACTGCTCGCGTGTAGGAAACCCGGTATGCCTCGAGGGTATTTTTGTCCTCTTTTGTCCAAAAGTCCACGTGTCGCCTAATGAATATTTTTGGCTCCACAAATGCCCCCACACCTGTTGGGCTGCTCGCAGAAAAGGGCAGCAGGTGTAGAGATCTTCTTGCTTTAGGAAACTTAAGACTGCTTCCTATTTTGATGTTGATTCTCTCTTTAATAGGAAATTAGATCCTTCTAGGAAAAGGAAATAAATTTCTCTCAAAGCCTATTTAAGTCCACCTTAAGTGGGTTATTAAATCAACTTTGGAGAGCGATTTATTCTACCCTACAAGAGAGAGATAGCTTAGAGGATATTTGTTCCCCCTCCTCTAGCAATCTTCTACATCTTGCCCGTGCAAAAGACCGTCTTTCGTTGTTTTCTTCGTCTTCTTCATGCCACACCAATGTAAGAAAAATTTAATTTTTCTTGCCTTATTCTTGGATAGTGCTATTGCGGGGTAGCCGTCGGGGTGGTGCGGCACGTCGGCTGGCAAGGGCCAGGAGCTGGCTCGGCATAGGTTGAGGAGATGTCGTGGCAGGGACCACTGCTTGGATAGCTTGGCTTGGCTTGAGCCAATGGCAGCTTGTGCAGATGGGGTCGAGGATTGTGGCGCTGGGGCGTAGTGCTAGGCGAGCCGCATGGCTCATGTCCTTTGGGCTCTTGGACCTGACTCGGGTCAGGCTGGCGATTGAGAGAGATAAGGAGATTGCGAACCTTATGAGCTGCTGGAATGTTGGGTTGAACTTCCCTGCTAGGTACCACGAATGACGTTGGCTACTTTAACTCTTTTCGTCAGGAGAAACGTGGGCTGTTCCCAAAAGAGGAGGTGAATATGATCAAAGCAGATGCACTGGCTCGTCCAATCACTGTTGTGGATCCTGCTGCAGGTGAAGGTGGGAAAAAGGATCTTCTCTGCTTGCTCAAGAGATGCCGGCTGAGAAAAAACCAAAGACTTCTTTCGCTGCTCGTACTGGTTCGCCGACTGCTTCCAGGCTTGTGATTGACTTGACTTTTTCCAAGGGGACGAAAAATAAGGCTGCTAGATCTGCGCATGTGGTGTCTTCTATGTTGAGAATGGCTAGTACAATTGTGGATAAGATTGCTTAGCGTAAAGGTTTATAATGCCCCCAATGCCGAAGTCTGTACCAGGACGTTCTTTGGGAGCCAAGTCCGGTTCACCTTTGTAGAGACTTGATATTATGAAGAGTGGTAAGGTGGACTCTACTGCTAAAGTGGCGCCAAAGCCTGCTCCCTTTTCTGCTGAGATTGATTCACCTCAGATTTAAGATCTTAAGCTTGCAATTTCTGAGCTTCGTTTTGCTGCTTATACTAAGAAGGGAGTGGATGAGCTTCTCTATTTCTCCGGAAGACTTGCTTGCTTTTACTTTTAAGGCTTCCATTGGTGAAGTAGTTGGAGAAGTTAGTGCCCAGACTGGGGCAGCCGGGGGTGAAGCGCCGGATGATGCCGCTGCTAAGAGCGTTACGGCTGCTGAAGGTGTGGCGACCGAGTAGTCGTGGGATGTCCAAGCTGCTGTAGTGTAGTATTTTAGGTAGCCTTTAAGATTTTCTTTGTTTTTCCTTGTAGCTATTGTTTTGCTTGAACTCCTTCGGCCTTTGCTAGTTGTTTATAAACATGTTTTCCTTCGTTTTTCTTCATTTTCACTTCTTTTGTTCATGCCCTAACCTTTAGACTTGATAGACCAGTGGCAGGCATGCTACTTTTTTTATAAGCAGACAAGCTCGCGTAGCCTATGCAGCCGTAGGTGTTGGTGTAGAACTTTGCAAAGTTGTTAGCCATAGGGTTGGCAGCCGGATGCCTTACTTACAGAAGCAGACAAGTCCGCGTAACCACTAGGCTGTTAACCTTGACTTTCTTCAATTCCGTAGGTTGCGTAACAAGTATCACAACACTTTAGGACTTGGTGTAGGTTGTTCCGCGCTTGGCAGAGGTGAAGCTTATCGACTACGTAGCATGTCAGCAGTGGATAAAACTTCGTATATGCGCGCTAGCTTGTTTAACCTTTCACAAGAATGTGCGGTTGTATAAGTCTAGCGCGGCTTTACTGCTCGAAGGGCAAGCCGTAGGCAGTCTTCCAGAATCCGTAGGCTACCTTAGTGCACTCGGTAGCAGCTTTAGGATTCCAGGGCAGCCGTCCATCGGATGTACTGCGTAATGTGCCATCTCCGTCTCTAGGGCCCGGTTCCCCACGGATTAGGCCAAGAGACCCAAAATCCTTCAGTTAGCTAAGCCTTGAAAAAGATCATTGCGGCTACTTCTAGGAATCCCGGCGCAAGCCATCGTGCATCTAGTTATACTAGGGCAGCCAGGCTCATCCACGTCTAGATATTCAGAGTGTAAAGTTTATCCTCCCGTCTTGGAGAGCTGACCCATATGGGTGTCGGGGAATTGGTTTACCCTCTCGCACTGGAGAGCAATTAGTTTACCCTCTCGCACTGGAGAGCATGGTTGGTCCCTCGGGGGGCACAATTCCTGCGATGGGTCCCTAAGAAGGGCACAATCTTCTTTTAAAGTGCTGGAGTGATCACTTGTTGTAAGCATGCAGCCGAGCCAAGTTGTGATTACTTCTGAATTCCTCATTGAAAAATGAGTGAAACGAACGAGAACTTAGCTGTAAGGTAGGAACTGCATAACAACTGGATAGTCCTCGACTTGTGAGGTGGTGCCCGTCGAGCTTCTTAAGTCTTCGGGCTTTGATGTAGTCGGAGGTCACACATGGTACTTCTTCAGATTGTAGGCGCTCTACTACTTTTCGATCTTTTTATCGTTTCATGGTAGCGGGGGTATAATTACTCTTACCGCCTATTCTGCTAAGCTTGTACGGACCTTCCCAGATGAGATCCATCTTTTTGGATGTTTCGGCTTGCCTATTGCCTTGAGGATATCTTGGCATGGACATATGCTGCTTGATGCCATATTTTTTGAAGAACTTCGCCAAATCTTTGCCCACGAATTGCAGGCCGTTGTTGGTGACGATGGATTAAGGGATGCCAAATCGGTAAATGATGTTCCTCCATATGAAACGCTCTATGTCCGTCTGAATCGTGGTCGTCATGGGCTCTGCTTCCACCTATTTGGTGAAGTAGTCGGTTGCCACGAACCACGGTTGCTCGCAAGCCTTTGTAGTTGGATGCGTCGTTGACATGCGAATGCCAGAAATCTCCATTAAGGGAATATGTGCAGCTAAAGTGTGCTCGACTACCTTCGGGGCATCGTTGGGCCGAGTTGTTGCGTTCGTCAGAAAACTTTGCATCTGCCAGGGTCTACGCCTTTATCGTCGCCGGTTTGGATTCGGCGGAATAGTGCGTCATGATGATGACTGCAGGTAACTGTAGAATACAGGTAGTCGGGCCCCCAGCTCTTCTCGCATGATGGTAGAGCTTATTGCTACTTTAGATACCGTCAAACATGCGAATAAGTCCTCCGCTGCTTCTAGGGAGGTGATGTCGGGTACTTCTTCAAGTCCTTGAATGTGCATTGGCGAGCCTCATCCCAAAGTGCATGCTTCTCTGCTAAAGCAAAAGAGTCTGCCAGAGTTAGATCTTCTTTCATGATCAATTTTCCGAATAGCGGGTGGTCTGCTGGAAGTCCTTTTTGGAAGGCTGCTCTAGCTATCGAGTCGTTGCATCCGACTATTTTTGCCTTCTCTACTTTGAACCTCCTCACATAGTCGCGAAGCGACTCCTTTGGGTTCTTCTTGACGTCGAACAAATGGTCAGCTTCTTTTTGATCGAGCGATATGATGAATATTCTTTGGTGAAAACCAAAGAAAATTCGTAGAAATTCCGGATGGATTGTGGCGGCAGGGTGTAGAACCAATCTTGCGCCTCGCCTTGTAGAGTGGTGGCGAATATCTTGCACATGAGATCATCGTTGTTTCGATAAAGGATCATTGCACTTTGGTAACGTTTTAAGTGTCTCTCCGGGTCTTCATCCCCCTTTGAAAGATGTGAAATGTGGCATGCTGAACTCGCGTAGAGGCTCTGCCTGCTCAATCTCCTCCGTGAAGGGTGACCTGCTTATGTTGGTTATGTTCCGTCGTAGTGCCTCGTCGGTGACCTCGTTGCGTTGGAAATCATGCAATCGCTTGGTCAAGAGTCTCTCTACTTCTTCCTGAATTTGCATTTGTTGGGGGTAGCGGAGCTCTCGGCTGCCCCCAGTCATGACTTGCTGGTCTAGGCTGCTCTTCCATGTGTTTGGTTCGTCTATGTCGCGGATGCAGTGCATGTGATGCGTTCCTAGTAGGCGAGCGAGTTCTTCGCATGCTGCTGGTTGAACTTGAGCTGGATTGAATGACTGCTTCTCTCCGTCCGTCGTGCTGCCTACTCTGATGTGAAGTGGATGACGCTCCTTGTGGGCTTAGCTGCGAATAGACACTTTGCCCGAAAGGTTGTTCATGTTGACTATCAGAGTATAACCCCAACCGTTAATGTATGCTCCTCCGTGGGCCTAGTCGAGAGTGCATGCTCCTTCGCGCTCTAAGACGGGAATGTACACTGCCCAAACGTTCGGCTCGTGGCTGCTTGCCGGGACGCTGCTGGAAATGTCCGTCTGCCCTTGTCCTACTTCGGGATACCTCGTCCGGGGCACGTTGGATCCCAATGTGTTGCAAAAGTTGATTCACCAAGGTTGTCTGTTGTGTAAGGGCGCTCGTCAACTCTATGACTTGTCGAGACAAGTGTTGTTCGCCATTTGGATTGGAAGAGCTTAGAAGGAATGCGCCTCCTTGGGCAGTGGAAAGGTGGTAGACTCCGGGCGCGAGATTTGAGTTGGGAAATGTCAAATCCGCGAAAAAATGTTGTGAGAATGCCCCCGGCTCGATGGTAGGTCCGGATGGTTGAGATAGTCTTGGGCCGACTTGGGCTGTTTGGAAAGCCACGGGAGCAGGCTGGGCCGTGAGAGTGGGCTGCTCGAAAGAAGCAGGCTGGACCACGAGAGTGGGTTGCACGTCGGGAGCAGGCTGGGTCACGAGAGCAGGTTGCTTGGCAGGAGCAGGCTGGGCCACGGGAGTGGGCTGCTTGGCAGGAGCAGGCTGGGCCACCGGAGTGGGCTGCTTGGCAGGAGCAGGCTGGGCCACCGGAGTGGGCTGCTCGACGAAAGCAGGCTGGGCCACGGGAGTGGGTTGCTCGTCGGGAGCAGGCTGGGTCACGAGAGCAGGCTGCTTGGCAGAAGCAGGCTGGGCCACGGGAGTGGGCTGCTTGGCAGGAGCAGGCTGGGCCACCGGAGTGGGCTGCTCGATGAAAGCAGGCTGGGCCACGGGAGTGGGCTGCTCGTCGGGAGCAGGCTGGGTCACGAGAGCAGGTTGCTCGGCAAAAGCAGGTTGGGTCGTGAGAGTGGGTTGCTTGACGGGAGCAGGTTGCTCAATGCGCAGTGCATGTGAATACGAGGCTTGGGCTTGGGTCCACGTAAACTTGAATGGCACGGCTTGGATCGTGGTCTTGGTACCGTGAGCCTTGGATGGCACGGCTCGGGCCGTGGTGAAGGCTCCATGGACCTCGCCACGAGTGGCTACCGAAGTAGCCACCGCGGTGGTTCCCATGGTGGCCGTGGTGAAGGCACCATGGACCTCGCCGCAGGTGGCTATCGAGGTAGCCACCACGGTGGTTCCCATGGTAGAAGCTTGTGGTGATGATGCCGCTCCCCTTATTGTCGCATTTTGCCTCACGGATCTCCGGGCCGTGGTGAAGGCTTCATGGACCTCGCCACGAGTGGCTACCGAAGTAGCCACCGCGGTGGTTCCCATGGTTGCCGTGGTGAAGGCACCATGGACCTCGCCGCGAGTGGCTACCGAGGTAGCCACCACGGTGGTTCCCATGGTTGCCGTGGTGAAGGCACCATGGACCTCGCCGCGAGTGGCTACCGAGGTAGCCACCACGGTGGTTCCCATGGTGGAAGCTCGTGATGATGATGCCGCTCCCCTTATTGTCGCATTTAGCCTCACGGATCTCCGCAATCCCATTTCTTGAACATTAGAATTTTCACTTGTGGAATTTTCTAAATTTCTAGCCATTATATTTTGCTTATACGCTTTATCAAAGAACCTTTGCAAGTAAAAAATTCTAATAATAAGAACGTATGAAAAATATTCAAATGGACTAGAAAATAAAGAAAAAACCTTTTTGTGCGAGAGTCTTCTACGAGTATGGATTTCAACTCTCAATGAAAGCACCAATTTGTGGATGCAAATTTCTTCCTACTCGATCTTGGACGATTTTGCACCTACAAAACAATTAACACCTTAGGTTAAGGCCAAGAGCCTCACGCGCCCACGATGAATGGGGGGGGGGGGCTTTGGCCGAAGAACCTCCGATGCCAAAGTTAGAATTTAGAGAGAAATAGTGTTTAGAGAATTTTGGGATTTTTGCCAAAATGTTGGAATTGGCTTTTTGTTGAGAATGAGAGTATATTTATAGGGATAGGAGGTGGCTAGGGTTTTTTGGGTTTGATTTAGGTTTAATTAGCCAATTTATTTGGCTATTAAACATAAAATGAATGTTTTGGTGGTTTTTGAATTTATTGGGTAATAAAAATGAAGAAATGGTGAAAAGGGTAGAAAAAAGTGATGGATTAGGTTTTGAAATGGGGATAGCCGGCCATGTGGTGTTTTAGGGTTGAATTGGATGTATTTTGTGGTTATTTGGATATAATGGATGGTTTAATTGACAATTAATGGGTTAATTAGGCAATAAATCCATTAATTAGCCAATTAACATAATTTAAAAGGAATGTGTTTGAGAAATACCTTGTAGAAAGGATTTGATGAGATGGACTTTGAATTGTTACCTATTTTGGGCACTTCTGTCTTGGTTGATGGATGATTCTCCACTGCTCGCGTGTAGGAAACCCGGTATGCCTCGAGGGTATTTTTGTCCTCTTTTGTCCAAAAGTCCACGTGTCGCCTAATGAATATTTTTGGCTCCACACCATGTTCACGCCTTTTATATATATATGGCCCCAAAAAATAAGGGGCCCTGTGCGATCTCACCCTTTGCACCCCCTCAGAGCTGCCCTGTTCCCAGTAGATTATTTAACATCTGCACTTATTAACCGGAGCACCCCATTAGAGGCCACCTTCATCCACTATGAGTTGGTAAACTTTTGTTCGTCAACAAACTCAGTGAACTCTCTGGACAACCGTATGATGTTGGACCAAGATACACTTCGGAGTGAGTGGTAATGGACTAGTGGCAAAGATAAAAGCCACCCACGAGGAGAAACTGAAGTTGGCATCTGGTTAATTGTATATGCGACTTGCTAGCTATTGAGGATTTGAATTTACAAACCAAATTAACTTGGCTCCTTAATGATTGAGGAGTTCCTCCTAAATTCACTATGTTGCCGATTTACAGAACTTTATACTTATTATCAGAATTGTTCATGACATAAATTGCTCTCTAAAGATATTTCTTCAAAAATTCAATTAAATATGAAACCATTTAGTAATTCAAATTTATTAAAACAGATGGACGAATTCTGTAAAACAATTACAAACCCTCAATTTATTTACTACAGAATAATGCTACACTTATCTATTTGTACCAGTATTTGTATCATATTTCTAATAAATAGAGAAATAATTCAATTGATGGTTAAAATATGAATAAAACTAGCATTTTTAATTGTTACAATTAATAAACTAAACAAATGTAATTTTAATAAATATTTCTTTTAAATTAATCTTTATAAAATAATTTATAATATAAATAACTCTGATTATAAAAATTTATAAATCGAGTAGTAAAACGAAGGAGTCAATCATGGTGCAAGATCAGATCCCATCATCTCTTTGAAAGCAGACTCTCGTGCATATGGCCCAGTAGGGGTGGGCGCGGTGCGGTTTGGTGCGGTTTTGATTGAAACCACAACCGAAATCGAAACTTTTTGCGGTGCGGTGCGGTGCGGTTTTGAAGCCAAAACCGAAATGAAACCAAACCGTTTGGTTCGGTTTGGTGCGGTTTCAAACGGTTTCGGTTTGGTTTTTGAGAAAAAAATGTACAATTTAAAATATACACATATTTATGTATAAGATGGTCTTATTTTCCTTGTATATTAATTAATGAATATGCACCAAAATTGCACCAAAAACTGCACCAAACCTGCAGCAAAACAACACCAAGAAACTGTACCAAACCTGCAGCAAAAAACTGCACTGAAACTGCAGCAAAAAACTGCACAAAAAACAGTAGCTACAACACCAAAACTGCACAAAACTGCACAAAAAACAGCAGCTAAACTGCAGCAAAAATTACACCACAACTGCACCAAAACTGCACCAAAAAACTGCACAAAAACGCATCACATAATTCACATCTACTAAAATTCAACTTGATCACCAATCAATCACAATAGTTTACTACAACCCAATTGAAACAAAAAGTCCATCAGCTGGGACCAGATCTCCAATAGAAAGATGAACAATGTCACCAGGAAGTAGTTCATATATGGACAGCTTCTGTCTGAATCCATCTCTAGTAGCCTGAACTGTAATTTTTTTCTTCTCCTTCTCCAAGTCCTTGAACTGCAGGGATTGCTTATAATCACTAGTTGCAGTGACAAATACAACAAGCAAAATGCTCGCAACAATTCCAAGTCCATCGTGGGCACCCTTTGGCCAACCTTCTGTCATTATCCCAACAAGCAGAGATACAAGGGCACAAAATGCAAGTATCATGAGGGTAGTGTCTTGAAGGGCTTCCCACACATAAACAAGAAATCCACGGGATGGTTTTTCAGCGAATTTATTAACTCCATATATTTCTTTTCTCTTATGCAGCATTTTCTCAGAAGTAGAAATTCCATTGATACTTGATGTTCCAAGCTTGTCTGTGATAGTCTCCACACCACCATGACTTTTCAGCTTTTTCACATCACGGCCTTCAACAATCGATCCAACCTCATCAGCACAAATTTGAAAACCCGCAGCTTTGACTTCCTCAGGTACGGTATAATCACTGGGCAAACTTAAGCCTGCACACATTGAAGGTTGGAATCTTTATGGTCCATTGATCAATACTTTGAGTTCGTACTTGTTCTCATGTTCAGCACAGGCTTGTCGTTCCAGGTAACGCTCTCCTCTCAAATATAACAGGGAAGTTACTGTGGGTTTGTGCCCGTAAAATGCATACATCGAAGTGGATCTCTCGGTAGAAGCTCTGTTAACAAATTACCTTTCATCTTATTGTATAGTATAACAGTCTGACATTTGAACAAACCTGCCTAACATTCGACTTAATCTAACAACATTCGAATTAATTACTAATATCCCAAACCTGAGTTTTTCGAAATTGAAGACTGCT
Organism: Malus sylvestris; assembly: GCF_916048215.2. Taxonomy (NCBI): domain Eukaryota; kingdom Viridiplantae; phylum Streptophyta; class Magnoliopsida; order Rosales; family Rosaceae; genus Malus; species Malus sylvestris. Next base: position 36,033,153 of record NC_062270.1, on the reverse strand, counting down.
TAGATTAATAATTATTAATTACTCCACTGAGTGTGTCGACTTCAACATGTAGATTAGTAATTTTTTGCCAAACCCAAACCTGCCTAACATTCCAATTAATCTAACAACATATATGAAATTGAAGACAGAGGATGAGAAATTTTTACCTCTGGGTGTGTCGACTCCAAGATTGGAGGCAAGGCAGAGATGAAAGCAAGCTGCAGAAGCAGTTGCAGAAGCAGAAGCAAGCCGCAGAAGCAGTCGCTCGCAGGAAGCCGCAGGCAGCCGCAGAAGCAGATGCAGAAGCAGTCGCGACTCGCTCGCAGGCAGGCAGGCAGAAGCAGATGCAAGCAGAGCAGGCAGTCAGGTGACCAGGTCGCAAAGCAGATGCGGAGATGCAAGGAGGCGGCGCAGAAGCTGAAAGTGCAAACCCAGAACCGCAAAACTAAATGTATAATCAGTATAACCTAGTTGAATGAACTAAATAAAAATAAAACCGTCCGGTTTCGGTTTCGGTTTCGGTTTCGGTGCGGTTTTGAAAACCCAAAACCGAAACCAAACCGTTTTGTGTGCTGCGGTTCGGTTTTGAAACCGAAACCGTTTCAAAACCGCAAAACCAAACTGTTTGGTGCAGTTTGATTCGATTCGTGTTTCGGTTTCGGTTTTCGGTTCCAAGTGCCCACCCCTATGGCCCAGGTCTGCTGTCTCCTATTTCGTGTCTCCTTTGTGTCCCAGTTCTATTTTTAACACTAGTCTCTCTATTTAACTTCATATCTAACACTGTTAAACTTTCAATTAAGTTTAATTAAAAAAATAAAAATTGAAGTTAAACAAAAAACAAAACCAAAAACCCAACCACCACTGTCTCGCAGCCACCAACCCCCAATCTCCTCCCCACCATGCTTGTCAGCTGCATTTTCTCACCATCTGCAAGGTTTCCTTTGTTGGGGATGCAGGATCTAATTATAGTCCAAGCATTATTTCTTTGTATTTATCCCTCTTCCTCCCTCTTGTCGATGAAGACGATCGGATTTTAGAGTTGTCTTTGCGTCGGTTTAAATCTCGACCATCGTCGTCTGTTCAATCCTTACAAATTTCACAATATTCAATTGATTAGATATCTTCCTTCAATCCCCAAATCCTAATAACTTGACAGAATGTTTGCTAGTTCTATAGTTTGTCGGTCGGCGGCAATGGGTTGAAGTGGGTGGAACTCAGGAGTTTATTCTTGGTTTTTGTATTACTTTAGTTTTTAGTTTTTTTTATATTTAAATTTATAAAAAAATTAACAGTGTTAAATTTGAGTTAAATTGAAAGATACCTGTCAAAAAATAAAAAAAGAGAACATATAAGAGACACAAAGTAGAGGACAACAGACCTATGGCCCGTGCGTATTTGCCAAAATTGAAATATATTAATTGTCAAACTTGTCTATCTCAATTTCTAGATTTTTATGGGGATAAGATATTATTCTATTTATGGCAAGTGGTTGGTATATGAACTTTGTGTTTGCTGGATCTTATATATCGTGCGGTTAGGATTTATTTGATTTTTATAATTTAAAATTTAATATAAATAGTATATGATAAAAATTGATCATACGATATACGATTAACAGTTAAAATATAAAGACACTTACGATCTCTACAAAATAGATCTGGAGAAGATCATTTTCTTGATGAGTCATACATGCATGCATCGGTAGGTTGAGTCCTTTATTTGGAATTATGCCACGTGCTGAAGAAAATGGATTAATGCAGTGTGCTGGAGACTGGCTTGTAGCTGGAGTTAATTATCCAGTAAACTCCCTGTTTGACGACAAAGTTGGTCAGTCATTAGGGCGAAGCTACATAGGAGCGAAGGGGGGCGGCCGCCCCTCTGTTCGCCGGAAAACAAAGGCAGGAGCAACACTTGAACCCCCCTAGTTCGGCCGGAAATTGGGAATCGCGGTGGTTCTGTGAAACCAGAAACCTGCACTGCGCAGTTCCCTGCGCGCAGGGTTTTTTTTTTAATTTTAAAATCCAGGCCAAAACGACATGTCGTTTTGGGCCTGGTAAAAAAAATTTAAATTTTTTGTTAAACGGCGTCGTTTATTGTCTAAGCAAATAAAAAAAAAACAAAAACGGGGGGACCACTGGTCCCCATCCCCATTCCAATCCCACCCGTTTCAATTATCCCTACCCTTTTCCCAGATTTCACTTTACTCCCCCACCTTAACTCCCCTTACTCTCCACACGACAAAACCCTCCTGTCCCAAATTTCACTTTCCAAAATTGTCCCAAATCCCAGGAACACAAGCAGCCACCCCGTTCCGTTGGTTGGCCACCAGTCCCATGTCCAACTGTCTAAGACCACTGACTCACTACCAAGGAGTGGCTCTGATACCAAATTGTCACATCCCGCCCCAAGCCCCCACCACATCTCGGGCTCGACTCCACGGTAGCACGATATTGTTTGCTTTGGGCCCCGACAACGCCCTCATGGTTTTGTTTCTGGGAACTCACACGAGAACTTCCCAGTGGGTCACCCATCATAGGATTGCTCTCGCGCAAACTCGCTTAACTTCGAAGTTCTGATGGAACCCGAAGCCAGTGAGCTCCAAAAATGCCTCGTGCTAGGCAGAGATGAGAATATAATAAGACTTACATTATCTATTCTCCTGAACTATGTGGGATGTTACAGGGTAACCACGGTTACACAAACTCATGAGTATTTTGTCCATCCCTATTGTTGCTACATAATTGACCCAATAACAGTTGTGTATGTTTTTCACTTTCATGAAAATTTTATTATATTTTAGTGTATGTCATACCTAAATAAAAAATTAAATGTGTGACTAATTGTTCATCCGCTAAAGATTCAGCGACCTAATACACACACACACATAGTTGTGTATGTTTTTCACTTTCATGAAAATTTTATTATATTTTAGTGTATGTCATAACTAAATAAAAAATTAAATGTGTGACTAATTGTTCATCCGCTAAAGATTTAGCGACCTAATACACACACACACACACACATTAATGCATACTTAAAAACTTTAAAATGAAAGTTTATCCACATATCAAAATTGTGGCCTGCTAATAAGGAAATATAGGGTTTCCATATTATTCAAAGTTGGCGTTTAAAGACTCCAAAGTAAGTCGATGAATTTATTTGGACCATCTTAGTCACGATCCAAATGCACAATCGGTTCAAATCTATGTAAAAGTATAAACTCTCGTTCAATGACTATGGTTAGCCCTCATGCATTACTATAAATAGACCACCATGTAATTGCTCTACAACATAAGCAAGGAAGTTCCCAACCTTCACCATGTCATTGCTCTCCCTCTTTCTTTTCTCACTACTTGCATTCATTGCTCAAGCTCAAGTTCCAGTGGATCAAACTTTCAAGTACGTCAACGAAGGAGAATTTGGGCTTCATTACAGAATATGATGCAAGCCATCGTATGCTTGATCCCTTTGCCGCCCCTTCCAACTTGCTTTCTACAACACCACCTCAAATGCCTTCACTCTTGCTCTATGCATGGGTTTGAGGTGGTCAGAGTCACTCTTTCGATGCGTTTGGGAAGCCAACCGGGGAAACCCGGTCTGCGAAAATGCCATCCTAACATTTGGTACGAACGGAAACCTCGTCTTGGCCCATGCCAATGGAAAAGTGGCTTGGCAAACAAACACCGCCAACAAAGGTGTCGTAGGCTTCAAGTTGCTTCCAAATGGCAACATGGTCCTTCACAACTCGAAGGGCAAGTGTATTTGGCAAAGCTTTGACTACCCAACAAACACTTTGCTCGTGGGTCAATCTCTGCGAGCTGGGGTGGTAAGCAAGCTCGTGAGTCGTGCATCTAAGAAAGAAAACAAAGATGGACCTTACAGCTTGGTGATGGAGCCCAAAGGGTTGGCTTTGTACTACAAGAGCAGCAACTATCCAAAACCGCAACTCTACTTCTCATTTTCTCAACGGATTCCTATTCAGATGAACTCATTGATCCTCGTGACACTAAACAGTGCCCCGGAAACTGATGAGGGTCATGCTTATGACCTAACACTAGAATATCAAGAAGCCAACTCTTCCTCAAGTGAAACCTTTTTTCTCGGGAGGCCGAAATACAACAGCACATCCACGCTCCTTGGGCTTGGAATCGATGGGAATGTCAAGCTTTACACTTATAACGACAAGGTGGATACCGGCGCATGGGAGGTGACCTTCTCTCTTTTTGATAGAGATAATTCGATATGGGAAACTGAGTGCCAATTGCCTGAGCGATGTGGGACATTTGGCCTTTGTGAGGACAGTCAATGTGTTGCCTGCCTTTCTTCTAAGGGACTATTGGGTTGGGGTAAAAGTTGTGCGCTTGAGAAGCTGACTTCATGCGATGCAAAGAGCTTCCGCTACTATAAAGTTGAAGGAATTGATCATTTTTCGAGCAAGTACACTAGTGGAGCTGCTGTGAAACAAAACGACTGTGCTAAGAAGTGCACTTCGGACAGTAAGTGTTTGGGCTACTTTTTCAAGCAGGATACATCAGGATATTATGATTTGAAAACATTGACCAAAGTAGCCAATTCAACTCATGTGGGTTACATCAAGACCCATAACCACTAATTAAGTACTACCAATATGGGATAATGTTGAGATGTAAGCATGTTGCCTATCATCACATATCAAATTCTGCTTTATGTTCTTCATTTGAATTTTTTTGAGTTCTCACATGTTTTAGTTCTACTTGCAATGTACGGCCAGGATTATAACATCTCAGTGGCTTTTAATATTCCAACTGTCATAGCAGTTGTGTAGAGTAAGTTGTGCATATGTCGTGCATGTGAGTATGTGTCGAGTCTGTGGCTCGTGGAGAGTGTCATGCTCCAATGGTCATTTTGTTTTTCCCTTTGTTTTCATATCTGTATTCACACACATACTAAATGAATAAAAGAGGAGTTATGCACTCCAACCTTCTTATTCCTCTAGCTCTCTAATTTCTTTGCTCAAAACTAAATCGAATCATCAAATACAATTCAATTCATTAAGCAAACACTAATATGGGCTCAGAGCTTGGTTCGATTTGAATCAAGGGATGTGAACTACCAATTTGGTTTCTAGGTTTTCCAACAAAGAACTTAAGCAATTTGAAGCTACGATGTCTGAATCTAGAGCTTATCTTCGAGCTTCAGTACTCACCAGAGTGAATTACGACTTCTGGTGCATCAAGACTAAGACAATTTTCAAGTCTCATAATATATGGATGTTTGTTGACGAATGATATAAACTTCCTTCACATTCTGATGATGAGCTAACGGAAAAGCAACAAATCGCTAGGGCCTTGGGATTCATACAAATTCAGTCTCGGATAAGATTTTTCTTCAGATTGCAATTCAAAAGACGACCAATGCAGCTTGGGATAGTTTGAAGCAGGAGTACAGAGAAGACTCACAAGTTCGATCTGTGAAACTTCAAGGTATGATGAGATTTTGAATATGTTTGTATGAAGAATAACGAATCTTTATCTGCTTATTTGACTAGACTAGTTGGTAATTAATCTAAGTAAGGATGTATGATGAAGAATTGTCAAATAAAAGAATTGTTGATTAGTCATAGTCCTACATTTGAGAATATTGTGTTTATGATTGAGGAGAATAAGAATTTGAGTGAGATTGACTCCCCTGAGTTGGTTGTTATGCTTAAAGGGTTTGAACATAAGTTAAATAGACATACTGAGGATAGAGATGTAACTGAAATAGTATTCAGTAACCTTAGTATGCAGCCTAGAAATAACTCATGTGCTAATAGCTCAAATAATAAGAAACTTTGGAAGAGGTGTTTACCCTCAAAATTTGCGGGTCGAACTCAAACATGTTAGGTTGATGTCTCAAGAGGTTTAAAACTATGGTTGAACTACAATCTGGTTATCAAATCAAGAGGCTGCGAAGTGATAGAGGAGAGTGAACTTCAATTGAGTTTCTACACTTCTGTGAAGATGTTGGATTTGAAAGACAATTAACTATTGCCAACTCTCCATAGAAAAATGGGGTTACAGAAAGGAAAAATAGGACTATAGTTGAGATGGCAAAAAGTATGCTACATGAGAAGAAGCTACCTTACAACCTCTGGGGTGAAGTTGTTAACATAACAGTCTAGGTACTCAACAAATGTCTACAAAGGCAATGAAGGAAAAAACTCATTTTGAAGCATGCAGTGGAAGGAAACTTGGAGTGAAACATCTCAAAGTCTTTGGATGTTGTGTTATAGTCACATTCTAGACAGTTAAGACACAAATTGGATAAAACTCGGATCAATGGGTTCTTTAGTGGTTATGAAAAGGCAGAAAAGAGATATAGAGTTTTCATAGACAAAGAAGACCATATTTTCCAGGAGTGTGCTGTTTGATGAAAATACAATGTGGAGCTGGACAATTGAGAATGAAGTGTCAAGGCCAATTCCAGTGAATCTGCAGTTGAATGAAAATCTCAATGAAATTGAAAATGTTGAAATGGATGCAGTTGCAAAACCATCACTGTTAGAAGAAAGCAGTTTCAGAGGAGATTATTTCAAGATTCTGTGACTGAGATAAGAGAATTAAGTTATGCAAGCACAATTAAAACCACTCAATGATCTGTATGCTAGATGCAATTTGAGCATAATTGAGCATGAGAAATATGAAGAAGTTGCTACTAATGAAGCTTGGAAGAAACCTATGAATATAGAAATTGAGATGATTAAGAAGAATCAACGTGAAAATTGGTTGACAGGCCAATAGATAAACCAATTGTTGGTGTCAAGTGGGTTTTCATGACTAAATTCAACCTACATTGTACTACATATACGCACAATACTATTCTCAGAGACCTAAGTCCATTACACTGAGACATTTTCTCTAGTTGCAAGACTAGACACTATAATGACCATTATTGTGTTGTGCTAGGATAGCACCAAACCCGTTGGAACAAACTCAAGCTAACCCACAGGAAATTTATCAAATGAAAATGCAAGAACAAAATATTAAAGACACCAAGATTTTAACGAGGTTCCTCAACAGTCAGTGTAACTGGAGTACGTCCTCGGAGCAGTAGGAACTCACCCAATAATCCACTATCAACCAAATGGGAGTTTACAAAGTGTTGGCAATCTCACAACCCAAATAACCCAATACACCCAATAGCTCTCACACACCACATAAACAAATAGAGAAAGAAATATAATGAATAATTTCTTCTCTATACATATAGCTCAAAGCTATTACAACAACAACTACTTTGGTGAATGATTACTAACCAAATGAAGCAGCAGCTTCTTTTTTCTGTTTGGGCTCTCTACAACTCTCCTTCTCTCGGCAGCTCACTCTTCTCTCTTCTGCTCTCTCCTAAAAAATAAGCCCTCACACTCTTCTCTTCTACCCGAAACAACAACAATAATTATGGTAATAAAATAACCACAAAAGAAAAAAACATCATCATGATGCCTCCTCATCATGATGTTTTCTCATCATTTTGTCTTTCACCTTTTTTTTCTTTTGATTTCTTTATTAGCCGAAAGGTGATGACTTGTTTTGGCCATAATTCAACAATCTCCACCTTGGCCAAATTCCGAAAACGCCATGATAAGCCAACCAACACAATTGACCCAAAAAATCACTCCCAAACACTAGCAAGAGAACAACTCATGCCGAGCCAAATGCTCCAAAACTCCTACTGCTCAACGCCTTCTTTATATAGGCATAATGTGAGCCAAGTTCAAACAGTGAACAAACTTGGCTACACCAACAACCTTAGTCAACATATCAGCGGGGTTGTCTTTAGTTGGAATCTTCTGGAGAATGATTTCCCCTTCACCAACAATTTCACGAACAAAGTGATAACGCACATCTATGTGCTTGGTCCTCGCATGATGAACCTGATACTTAGCCAAATAAATGGCACTCTGACTATCACAATGTACCTCCACCTGCTTCTGATCAACCCCCAAATCTTTAATCAGCCCATGTATCCAAATGGCCTCCTTTATAGCTTCAGCAACTGCCATATATTCAGCCTCTGTAGTAGACAAGGCAACAGACGACTGCAAAATGGACCTCCAACAAACTGGCCCTTTAGCCATAGTAAACACATAGCCTGTAGTAGACTTCCTTCCATCCAGATCACCTGCATAATCTGAATCAACATAACCAACTGCAAAATGACCAATACCAGAGTCATCGCTCTCAAAGCATAAACCAACATCTCGAGTACCATGGAGATACCTCAATATCCACTTAGCTGCTTGCCAATGCTCTTTACCTGGATTATGCATATATCGACTCACCATGCCAACTGCATGAGCAATATCCAGTCTAGAGCATACCATTGCATACATCAAACTACCAACCAAATTTGCATATGGTATATTTTTCATTTGCAGCTTCTCTTTATCATTTTTAGGACATTGTAGAGAACTCAATTTAAAATGAGGAGCCAAAGGGGTACTAACCGGTTTGGTTGAATCATGAACTCCAAACTTCCGAATCAACTTCTCAAGGTATTGTCTTTGATTCAAACTGACCAAACCCTTCTCTCTATCTCTAGTGATCTCCATGCCAAGGATCTTCTTTGCTTCACCAAGATCCTTCATCTCAAACTCATTCTTCATTTGTTTCTTCAATTTCTCAATCTCTTCAACATTCTTTGAGGCAATCAACATATCATCAACATATATCAATAAATAAATGAAAGACCCATCTTGCAACTTCTTGAAGTACACACAATGATCATATTGACTTCTAGAATAATTTTGGCCTCTCATAAATTTATCAAACCTCAAATACCATTGCCTTGGAGATTGCTTCAAGCCATAAAGCGATTTCTTCAATTTGCAAAACAAATTTTCCTTCCCTTTCACTATATACCCATCCGGTTGACACATATAGATCTCTTCATTCAAATCACCATGTAGGAAAGCCGTCTTCACATCGAGTTGCACAAGCTCAAGATCATATTGTGCAACAAGAGCTAACATAATACGAATTGAGGAGTGCTTCACAACCGGAGAAAAGATTTCATTGTAGTCAATGCCCTCCTTTTGTGCATACCCTTTAGCAACTAATCTTGGCAATAGACTCTTGAGGTGAAACTTCCTTTTCAACTTGAATAGAATCTTCAAGTTCAACTTCTTCAACATCCTCATGGTCTCCAACTTCTTCACTTGTAGTGGCTTCGACATCAGCGGAAATAGGATTTGAAGTATCAGATGCAACTTTCTCAAGCTCCACCTGTTGGACATCTTTCACATTCTTCTCAGAGACTTTGTACATACTTTCTTCATCAAATGTCACATCTCTGCTGATTACAATTTTTTTCATCTCTGGGCACCACAACCTGTAACCTTTGACACCACTACTAAAACCAAGAAAGATAGCCTTTTTGGCTCTAGGATCAAGTTTATTTTCAGTCACATGAAAATAAGCAGGTGAACCAAAAATACGGATATAGTCATAATCAGAAGAAGGTTTTCCAGTCCATACCTCCATTGGTGTCTTACCCTGAACAGCAGCTGAGGGTAACCGGTTGATGATGTGACATGCATAATTAACTGCTTCTGCCCAAAATGACTTGCTTAAACCCGACTGAGACAACATACATCTAACCTTCTCAAGCAAGGTTCGATTCAATCTTTCTGCAACTCCATTTTGTTGTGGAGTTCCCCGAACACTAAAATGTCTCACAATTCCTTCCTCTTTGCAAACTTTAAAGAAAGGGTCGGATGTGTATTCACCACCATTATCCGATCTCAAAATCTTAATCTTTCTCCCAATCTGGTTCTCAACCATTTTCTTCCAACTCAAGAAAATGCTCAATACCTCACTTTTGTGCTTCATAGTGTAAACCCAAGACCTTCTTGAATAATCATCAACAAAGGTCACGAACCAATGTCTACCACTCAAAGAGGGAGTCTTTGTAGGACCCCAAACATCTGAATGCACATAATCAAGAATGCCCTTCGTCTGATGTACAGCAGTACCAAACTTCACTCTAGTTTGCTTCCCCATGACACAATGCTCGCAGAAATCAAGCTTACAAGTCGTGGCACCTTTTAGAAGACCTTGTTTCACAAGCCCTTGTAGAGCTTTTTCACCGGCATGGCCTAATCTCATATGCCACAGTCTAGTAGTATCTGAATCAGATGTGCCCATATTTTCAGAAACTACAGATGCTTCATCTGTCACAGTGCTTCCCTGCAATAAATACAAATGGCCACATCGAGGAGCTTTCATCACAACAAGTGCACCATAAGTAACTTTCAATGTCTGTCCATCTGAATGAAACCTGAAGCCCTTGGATTCCAAAGTACCCAAAGAAATAAGATTTTTCTTCAAATTCGGTACATACCGAACACCTGTCAACTCTTTAACCATGCCATCATGCAACTTCAAACGAACTGTACCAATCCCTTTTGTTGTGCAAGGATTGTCATCTCCCATGAACACAACGCCACCATCAAACTCTTTCAAGCTTGAAAACCAATCCTTGTGAGGAGTCATATGATGAGTACAACCCGTATCCAACACCCACTTAGTAGCACAATCAAATGATGAGGAAGTAGTTAAAGCAAAATCAGAAAAATCTGTTTCAACCTCAGCAACATTAGCTTCAGAACTTTCTTTGCCTTTAATCTTCAATTTAGGACAATCTTTCTTCCAATGGCCCTTATTATGACAAAAGGCACATTCATCCTTTTCCAAAGGTTTTCTACCTTTAGAGTTTCCTCTAGGTCGAGACTGTGATTTTTTCCTGCTAGAAGATGATCTCCTCTCCGATGATCTACCTCTAACAAATAAAGCTTCAGAGGTACTATCATGATTTTTATCTCTATGCCTCATTTCATAATTCATCAAGGCATTTGACACATCTTCAAATTTCACAGTTTCTTTACCATGCATAATAGTGGTAACAAAATGCTCATAAGAGTCCGGCAATGAATTCAACAATATTAAGGCCTTATCTTCATCCTTAATATCCTCATCTAAATTTAACAAGTCGGCAATCAACTTATTAAAAGCATCAAGGTGTCTAATCATTTTTGTACCTTCTTTGTATTGGAAGCGGTAGAGCTTTTTCTTCAAGTGTAGCCGGTTCTCTGCACTCTTTGTCATATACTTGTCTTCCAATTTTTTCCACAACACACTTGCTAATGTCTCCCGCATCACAAAATACTTCTGAGTTTTTGCAAGGCACAACCGAATTGAAGAGCAAGCCCACAAATTTAATTTTTCCCATTCCGGCTTCGACATAGCTTCCGGCTTCTCTCCCAAAGCGGCAAGTAGATCTTGTTGAGCCAACACATCTTTGACCTCACATTGCCACATCCCGAAGTTGTTTGTGCCATCAAACTTTTCCACTTCGAACTTTGCATTTTGCACCGTAGTTCTTGCAAACCCGGAGCTGCTTCCAAAAGGATTTTCATCTTGCCCGTCTGACATCTTTGGCAACTAGACAGTACCCAAGAGCAACCAGTGCTCTGATACCAATTGTTGTGCTAGGATAGCACCAAACCCGTTGGAACAAACTCAAGCTAACCCACAGGAAATTTATCAAATGAAAATGCAAGAACAAAATATTAAAGACACCAAGATTTTAACGAGGTTCCTCAACAGTCAGTGTAACTGGAGTACGTCCTCGGAGCAGTAGGAGCTCACCCAATAATCCACTATCAACCAAATGGGAGTTTACAAAGTGTTGGCAATCTCACAACCCAAATAACCCAATACACCCAATAGCTCTCACACACCATATAAACAAATAGAGAAAGAAATATAATGAATAATTTCTTCTCTATACATATAGCTCAAAGCTATTACAACAACAACTACTTTGGTGAATGATTACTAACCAAATGAAGCAGCAGCTTCTTTTTTCTGTTTGGGCTCTCTACAACTCTCCTTCTCTCCGCAGCTCACTCTTCTCTCTTCTGCTCTCTCCTAAAAAATAAGCCCTCACACTCTTCTCTTCTACCCGAAACAACAACAATAATTATGGTAATAAAATAACCACAAAAGAAAAAAACATCATCATGATGCCTCCTCATCATGATGTTTTCTCATCATTTTGTCTTTCACCTTTTTTTTCTTTTGATTTCTTTATTAGCCGAAAGGTGATGACTTGTTTTGGCCATAATTCAACATATTGCACTTGCAACTTAGAGAAGTTGGAAGTTATATCAACTTGATTTCAAGTTAGCTTTCTTGAATGGAGTGTTAAATGAGGAAGTGTATGTGGATCAACTTGAGGGGTACATTGTTTCATGTTATGTAAACGAAGTATATAAGCTCAAAAAAACACTCATTATGAACTAAAACAAAGCTCCAAGAGCTTGGTATGAGAAAATCAACTTTTATCTACTTTAATGTGGTTGTCAAATGAGTCTCAGTGAGGCCACAATGTACATCAAGATCAAAGAGAAGGAGAATCACACATTGTTTCTATTTATGTAGATGATCTTGCGTACATTGGAAGTATATGAATTCAAGGCTAACATGATGAAAAAATATGAAATGACAAACCTTGGACTTTTGTATCACTTTTTGAGAATGAGAATTATGTAGTCTAAGAAAAGAAATTTCTTAAATTCGAAGAAATATTCCTTGGCTTTATTAGAAGAGTTTGACTTGAAAGATTGTAAGCCTGTGAATGAATAATGAATATTAGAATAATAATGGCAGTGAATCTGCAGATGAAGGTGTGTATAGACAAATGATGGGTAGTCTATTTTATCTAACAGCCAAGACCTGACACTATGTTTGCTGCCAGTTTACTATCCAGATTCCTAAATAATCCAACTAAGAAACTTCTTGGAACTGCAAAAAGAGTACTCAGGTTTATCCAAGGAACTATTGACTTTGAAATTGAATATGTGAAAGGAAAGTCTGCATTTGTTTATTATGATAGTGATTGAGGTGGTGATGAAAATGATATGTAAAACACTTCAAAGTATGTCTGTTCATTTTGTTAGTGTTTGTGTGTGGTTTCAATATGTATTTCAATGGAGGTTGTCTTCAATGATGGAGAGAGTTTTAGAGAGAAGAAGCTGCAAACATGTCTCTTCGAATTTCCATTGACATTTTCACACAATACAATCTAACCGTTATATGAGGAAGGAAGGGAGATCCTTCACTCTTCAACATACAACACAAACTTAGCCATTCATTGCTATCATCCTATGAGATGATGCCACTTGGCTTATTCTATTACTTAGGCTAGATACAAGATTAAAATGCCATGTGGACTATGATCCAATGGCTCACATTCAAACTGCAACAAAACATAAAGACATGATTCTTGCTGCCAAGCTTCAGCTAAAGGGTTATACACCAACACTCCCTTCTAACCTTTTGGCTGATTTAACTCCAAGTAGCTCCCTTAGATACACAAATCGATCTTTAGGTAAAGCCTTAGTAAGTATATCTGCAATCTGCTCCTCTGTCCTGCAGTACACTAACTCAATCTCTTTGGCTTGAATTGCTTCTCGGATGAAGTGGAACTTCCTGTTGATGTGTCTTGTCTTTTGATGAAAGACTGGATTCTTTGCCATAGCAATGATTGATGTATTATCACATAAGATCTGAGTTCCTTCCACTTGTTCTTCTCCAAAGTCTTCTAGAACAAATCTCAGCCACTTTGCTTGTGATGTAGCCTCTACTGCACTAACATATTCTGCTTCTGCAGTAGACAGTGCCACAGTGTTTTGTTTGATTGAAGCCCATGAGAACATACCAGATCCTAGTGTGAATGCATACCCTGAAGTACTTCTCATATCATCCTCACTTCCAGCCCAGTCACTATCACAATAGTCGATTAGAGTAGTAGCTTTTCCCCTTTCAAAGACAATACCAAAATCGATTGTTCCCTGGATGTATCTCAGTACCCTCTTAGCTGTTCCCATATGTTTCTTAGTGGGATTATGCATTAACCTTGCCAATATACTTGCTGCAAACATCACATCAGGTCTAGTTGCAGTTAAATAGAGCAGACTTCCAACAAGCTGCCTATATTCTCATTCATCCACAGGTTCACTTCCATCAACTTTGCTCAACCTCTCATTCATTGCAAGTGGAGTAGCAACTGATTTGCATTCTTTCAAACCAAACTTCTTAATTAGTTTCTGTGCATATTTCTTTTGGTGTATAAAGATGTTGTTCTCAGTTTGCAGCACACCCATTCCAAGGAAATGATGTAATAAGCCCAAGTCAGTCATCTCATAGTGTTTCATCATGTCATTTCTAAATTCTTCAAGCATTTGTGGACTGCTACCAGTATATACAATGTCATCTACATATAGAGAGACAATAATGATACCTGAGTCCTTACTTGTCTTAACATACAAAGTTGCCTCACTTGAACTCTTCTCAAACCCTGCACTATTGAAATATGCATTAATCTCGTCATACCAGGCTCTTGGTGCTTGTTTCAAGCCATATAGAGCCTTGTTCAACTTGTACACCTTTGTATCTTCACTTTCCTTCACAAAGCCTTGAGGTTGCTCAACATACACTTCTTCTTTCAGTACCCCATTGAGAAATGCAGATTTTACATCTAATTGATACAAGTTCCATTTCTTCTGTGCAGCAAGGGCAATTAAAGTTCTAATCGTATCCAACCTTGCCACAGGGGCAAAAGTTTAATTATAGTCGATTCCGGGCTTTTGTGAATAACCTTTAGCCACCAGCCGAGCTTTATTCTTCTGCACAGTGCCATCCAGATTAAGCTTGGTCTTATAGACCCATTTAACACCAATAACAGGCTTGTCATATGGTCTCTCAACAAGCTGCCATGTGTTGTTCTTCTCAATCATGTCCAATTCAGTTTTCATTGCACTCATCCATGAATCATCTTTAGCTGCATCCTCATAACTTTCTGGTTCAATAACACACATGTTGCATTGAGCCATGATTTCATTGATACTTCTCCATTTCTTCGGTGTATCATCATAAGTTGGAGATCTCTCAGGCACATTCTCACTTTGAGAAACATTGTATTCTTCAAACTGAGAATTTTCATCAACCTCACAGATTTCATTAGCATTCTTATGTTCAGTGATAACTGGAAATGTCACTCTAGTATCTATATTGCAGTTCCAATCCCAAAAATTATTCTCATCAAATGTGACATCCCTTGAGAGAACAATCTTTCTTGAAATGGGATCAAACAATCTGTAGCCCTTCTCACTTGAACCATAGCCTACAAAGATACACTTGTGACTATTTTCTTCCAGTTTATGTCTGAGATTGGAAGGTATATGCACATAGCACAATGAGCCAAATATCTTCAAATGAGCTATTCCAGGTTTTCTACCACTATAAGCTTCAAATGGGGTTGACTTCTTCAAAGCTTTGGTAGGACACCTATTGATCAAATAGACTGCAATATTCATTGCTTCTGCCCAAAATGCATATGGAAGGTTTTTTTCATGTAGCATTGACTTTGCCATCTCCACCACAGTCCTATTCTTTCTTTCGGACACTCCATTTTGTTGAGGAGTGTAGGCCATAGTCAATTGTCTCTGAATTCCTTGTCCATTACAGTATTTGTCAAACTCTGCAGAAAGAAATTCTCCCCCTTGATCACTTCTGAGACATTTAACCTTATATCCACATTGTAACTCAGTCATTGCCTTGAACTTTTTGAAACATTCAAACGCTTCAGACTTGTTTCTCAAAAAATACACCCATGACATCCTTGTGCAGTCAGATATCTGTATGAATCAACTCCAGTGGATTTTTAGCTCTCCAAGTCGATTGAGAAGGGAATGAGTCTATGTGTTGTTTACCCAACATGCAACCTTCACACACACTTTGGGACATTTCTAATTTAGGTAATCCATGCACCAACCCCTGTTCTTCAAGTACCTTGAGACTTCTCTCATTCAAATGACCCAACCTCTTATGCCATATCTGAGAACAATGTGAGATATCTGCTCTTAGTGCATATTGTGTTGCAGGCAACATTGTCAAAGGAAAACATCGATTGTTGGTCATATGTACCCTCATTACTAAATTATCCAGTGACCATCCATAAAAAATGTTAACTACATCACCTCCAAACAACAAATAATAATCGTTTTCCATCATTTGTCCTACACTTAGAAGGTTTTCCTCAAGTCTAGGAACAAGCATTACTTCTTATATATGTTTTCTTCCCAATTTAGTTTCAATCACCAAGGTTCCCTTTCCTGCCACTTGACAAATTTCTCCAGTTCCCATCTTTACTTTGGAGGTCAAATCTCTCTGAACATTGACCAATAATCTCTCATCTCCTGTCATGTGGTTACTACAACCATTATCAATGTACCATGAGTTATTGACTTGCACATCGGTCACTGCATTGCAGGCATAAAACAGTGATCATATTTCTCCCATTTGCTTCACATAATTAACTTTCTGCACTCCTTTATTCTCATGACAGTCTCTCATAGAATGACCTGGCTTACCACAGCCTGTGCACCTTGGTTTACCTTCATACCAACACTTCCCATAGTGCAACCTGTCACACCACTTACAATCACCCTGAACATTGTTTTGCTTCTGAACATAATTAGGCCTATGATCCCAATTCCTTTGAGTATTGTTCTGTCTCTGAGGATAATTGGGTTTGTGATCCCAATTCCTTTGAGTATTACTCTGCTTCTGAACAAGGTTTGGTTTATGATCTCAATTTTTTCCCCTTGATTTCCAACTCTCTTGAGACCTTTGATTCCCAGAAAATCCACCACTTTTGACACCCTTAGATGCTACATTTAAACTTGCAAATGCCCTCTCAGTCGAAGACTCAGTATGTAAATCAAGCCTTTGTTCGAATCCTTTTAGAGAAGCTACAACCTCTTGAACCTCAATAATTTCAAGATCTCTAGAGTGCTCAATTACAGAACAAATTGCATCATATGTTTTCGGAAGACTAATAAGTAATTTCTGCACAATTCTCTCCCTAGATAGTTCTTCTCCATAACTTTTCATTTGATTAATGATATCAAACAATCTAGAGAGATACACAGATAATGATTCACTATCCTTCATACGAGTATATTCAAAATCTCTATGTAATCCTTGCAATTTTACATTTCTTACTTGTTTATCTCCTCGGAATTCACCCTTTAGAACATCCTAAGCTCCTTTGGATGTCTCTTCATTCACGATTCTGGGAAAGATCTGATCCGATACTGCACCTTGTATCATTCCAAGCGCACGAGCATCCTTCATCAGGATCTCACTGAACGACACTCCATCCGTCGTCTCCTTCTTCGTCTCATTGACCACAACTTTCTCAGACTTCGGATCTGGAGGTTCAAACCCATTTTCTACCAGCTCCCACAAACCATACAATTTCAGTATAGTTGTCATACGAATCCTCCAAAATTCATAGTTCTCTCCATTGAAGACCGGAGCTCTAAGCTCAACATTGCCGGACCCATCCATATGAGACTTGAGTACAAGAAATCACAATTTCTAGATTCGATTGAAGCTCAAAGATGTATCTCAATCGCACAGATTTCACGCCCAGATTAGACGATGAA
Organism: Malus sylvestris; assembly: GCF_916048215.2. Classification (NCBI taxonomy): domain Eukaryota; kingdom Viridiplantae; phylum Streptophyta; class Magnoliopsida; order Rosales; family Rosaceae; genus Malus; species Malus sylvestris. The sequence goes on along the minus strand of NC_062270.1, from coordinate 36,015,638 downwards.
ACCAGGCTCTGAGGCCATGTTAGTGTTTGTGTGTGGTTTCAATATGTATTTCAATGGAGGTTGTCTTCAATGATGGAGAGAGTTTTAGAGAGAAGAAGCTGCAAACATGTCTCTTCGAATTTCCATTGACATTTTCACACAATACAATCTAACCGTTATATGAGGAAGGAAGGGAGATCCTTCACTCTTCAACATACAACACAATCTTAGCCATTCATTGCTATCATCCTATGAGATGATGCCACTTGGCTTATTCTATTACTTAGGCTAGATACAAGATTAAAATGCCATGTGGACTATGATCCAATGGCTCACATTCAAACTGAAACAAAACATAGAGACATGATTCTTGCTGCCAAGCTTCAGCTAAAGGGTTATACACCAACACATTTGGCAGTAGCATTTTCTCATGAGCATCTGTGAAGCAACATAGTGTTGTTGTTGAATATGAGTATGTCAGTGCTTCAAAGGCAATAACTCAAGCAAGTTGGCTCAGATTTGTGTTGGAAGACTTTGGAGAAATTCAAACTTATGCAACTACAGTCTATTGTGATAACATCTATGCAATTGCTAAGATAAGAAATCCAGTTTTTCACTAGAGATCGCAGATCTCACTACATTAGAAATGCCCTACAAGAGAACATCATTGAACCGATGTATTGCAAATCTAAGGAGCAATTGCCTGATATTTTCACCAAGGCTTTGCCAAAGGATCAATTTTATTATCTAAGAGGTTTATTGGGGAATGAAATCAACAACAAACTTAGAAGGGAGTGTTGAGATGTAAGATTGCTGCATATCATAACAAATTATATTTTGCAACTTATGTGCTTCATATGAATATTTTTTTTTTTTTTGTTCTTAAGTGTTTTAATTCTAGCTGCAATATACAACTAGGATTATGACATCTCAGTAGCTTGTATTATACCGGTTGTTATAGCAGTTGTGTAGAGTAAGTTGTGCATGTGATGTGCACGTGTGTGTTGAGTCTTTGGTTTGTGTGAGCATGTGATGCTCCGTCACTTTGTTTTTCCCTTTGTTTTTGGATATGTATTCACACACATACTGAATGAATGAAAGATGAGCTATGCACTCAGCCTTCTTCTTCCTCTGCTTCTCTGATTTTATTTTCTCAAAACTAAATCGAAACCATCAAAATACAATCCAATTCATTAAACAAACACTAACAGATTGATCAATTTGTTATTGTATTTGCATTTGGTCCCTTCTAATTATCAGTCAGAACTTTGTACTTTTGGGATATAATTTCATGAAACGTCTTGTTGCAGGGCAAATGATAACAACCATGATAGTAAAAGCAATTAAGCCATTGGAGTTAGATAAATTGAGACCCTTTTATTTCAGTTGGAGCCATTGATTTAGGGAAGGATATACTATACCGTTGGATGCCAACGGTAATACATGCATAGAAGATTAAAAGAGGCAGCCTCATGGTGGAAAGTTTCCCGTTGGGTATGCTCTTAATTACATAAAAATGCAATGATATTTTACAGTATACTGGCATCTGTGCGATTATACGAGATTAGAGAGGCTTCGAGCAGCCTGGTTTCCTATACATTTATCTACTAAAAAGTTTAGGGTTTGTGGTTTGTGTTAGGGTTTATTATTGTGGGTATAAATTATAAACTATTTTAGGTTTGAATAATATGTGATTCGGAAAAGACCTTGATGCAGCGGAACTTTTTGAACACAAACTGAGGTAAAAACCTAGCCGCCGACCCTAGCCTTTGGCTTGGGTACCGGTGGCAACCCCCCTCTCTCTTCTCATTCTTCTCTCATCTCCTTCCCTCTTGCTCGTATTTTAGTTTTCCTTTCAGCTTTGTTTGGAATTTTTGAGCTTGGTCTCCTCATTTCCATGAGCTTGTCTTAGTTCCAAGCTTGATGCCCTTTCTTTAGTGATCAACCCTCTTTCTCCAACCTCCATTTTTTCCGGCTGTCCCTTTGCAAACCCAGAACTTCATCTCCTCCCACCTTTCCTTTGTACATTACCTCCTTATAATCCACCCGCACCCCATCCTAGGCTCCGATATGTGTGTGTCGAATCAAAAATGGATGTCAAATGCATCTCTCTTGCTCACTTCCCTTCCCCCAACTGGCATGCCGGAATCCCCTCGAGGCCAAGTGTTCTGTGGTTTCAGCCGAAGTAAGGGTATTTTACTTACCCCCTTAGCCTCACCTTCTATCCATGTGCTACTATATTTGTACATAGAGTTTTTATCACAAATGGTCCCTGAAATTGACCTTCACCATCAAGATGGTCTCTAAAATTGAAAATCAATCAATGTAGTCCCTGAAAATAGGTGTCGCAAATCAATGTGATCCTTCCGTCATAGTTTTGTTAAAAATTCTATTAAGTGCTGATATGGCACATAATGGGTCCCATAAGTCTTTTTTTTTCTCTCACAAATGGTCCTTGAAATTGACCCGCGACATCAAAATGGTCTCTGAAATTGACCTGCGACATCAAAATGGTCCCTGAAATTGAAAATCGATCAATATAGTCCCACAAGTAAGTGTCTCAAATCAATGTAGTCCTTCTGTCACAATTCTGTCAAAAATTCTATTATGTGCTGATGTGACACATAAATGGGTTACCCAAGTCTAATTAAATTAAAAAATTACAAACAGTTTAATAATTTAATTGTTAATAAAAAGTTGTCAACCCAAAAACTCAGTCTTGCAGTCACCTCCGATCCCAGTCCACATTCATCTACCTCATTTGCTATCTATTCTCTAAAAAAAAACTCAATACACCTATCTTTACACACTTTGACACACTTCACCGAATTGAACATGGATCAAGATCACGTTTGGTGATGACGTGGTCGATTGACAACAACTTATGGGACATCACCGTTAACATTTAGGTGATCAACATCATCACAACCTTATCTTGGAGAGCTTGTTCGACACTTTCCTGGTGGTCTGGTGACTCAAAGAACGGTTAAGTCTGCCTTGAGATAATGAGGTTATAATTGAGGTGCGTCTATTGTTGGTTGAAAACTATTTCCAAACCCCCTCTGAGGCCTTGGTTAAGCCTTGTGCATTTCAGAATTTATGGAAGAGTTCTATTCAGAGCAGGCCCTACTATGAGAAAAAAAAATTAATTGTGCAAAAAGGTATTTAAACAACTTTTTTTAATTAATTATTAAACCCACATTAGCACGTAACAAAACCTTTTACATAATTGTGGTAAAAGGATCATATTGATTTGCGACACCTATTTTCAAGGACTGTGTTCATCGATTTTCAATTTTAGGGATCATCTTGATGGTGTGGGTCAATTTGTGATTAAAACCCGTAAATCATGTGGGATCCATTTACGTGCCACATTAGCACTTAACGGAATTTGGAACATAATTGTGACGGAATGACCACATTGATTTGGAACACCTATTTTTAAGGACTACATTGATTGATTTTCAATTTCAATGACCACCTTGATGGTGAGAGTCAATTTCAAGGACCATTTGTGATAAAAACATTGTATATATTTGCAGGGATTTTTCATGGTGGTTCAAATCTGGCGACTAAATCTCGGTTTGGCAATTATAGATTAGGGTTTTAATTTTTGCTAGTTTGCTTGTTGGGCTGGCTTTATGTACTTGATTCCCCCAATTTACTTTGGGTTACTTTTGCCTTCCGTTGGGAAAGGTGTAACATTTTCTACTTAATTAATGAATGTTCCTTTTCGACCAAAAAAAAAAAAAAAAAGATTTGAATAATATGTTCTTTATTGTCTTTCTTGCACAGTCCAGAAAACGATATTGTAAGTGGAATTGGATCCTCTATGAGGCCATGCCTTGGGATCCTTCTAATTGGACAACACGGGCTATTAGATTTTGATCTAACGGTTATAATTATTATAACTTTTAGAAGGATTCCCTATTTGTAGCCGTTGGATCAAAATCCAACAGCCCATGTTGTCCGATCAGGAAGATCTCGAGGCATTGCCTCGGAAATGATCCAATTCCATTGTAAGTTGACATTTCTTTAAAAAAAAATTAAATAAATAAATAAAAATACTCTATACAAGCGCTTGCTTTTTTGTTGACTTTTTAGATATACGGATCATGTAATAGTATGACTAGCTTTTGGCTAAGATCAAGCTTAGGCTAGTTGTTTAGTTAATTGATCGTATGACTATAATTTCTGGTAGTGATATGTTGAAATTTTCAACCTACACAAACGTAGAATCCACAACAAATTGATTTGTAGGTAGTATTTGATCCTTTTAACATACACAAACATTTGAGAACAATATTCCATTCAAGAAAAAATATTAGCAAAGCATATATACAATCATTCATATCAAAGGCAACCCCAAACCAACAAGACTTCTCTCTTTGCGAAGGTCAGGAGAGCGGAAAACATATATTGTATGCAGTCTTACCCTTACTTTTATAAATAAGTTGTTTTCACAACTTGAACACATGATATTTTGATCACAAATGAGCAACACTTCTGTTGCGCATATATAGCCTCTAGGAATAACAAGGCATTGAAAAAAGGTGCAGTGTAATTATAAAAAGTTATATAGATTGCATATTAAAGAACACAGATTCATTATATTATAGATTCAACAGGATCATACGGGTTCTACATATACAAGTGCGGCTATGCAGAATTTGACCAAAATTGGCGTCTAAACAGTTGGTGCACATAGTTATGGCTATATCTTTAATAATATTTATGAAAGATCAAATCTCAGTCATCATTCCAATTTAAATTATACATAAAGGTACTTAATTCTACATCTCCACAACAAAACTGCACTCTCCAATGCTTTCACCTACATTTACCATGTCATCATTGCTTTCGCTATTCCTTTTCTCTCTATTTGCTTTCAATGCCCAAGCTCAAGTTCCCGCTAATCAAACATTCAAGTTTGTCAACGAAGGAGAATTTGGGCCTTACATTGTAGAATATGATGGAAACTACCGTATGCTTAATGTGTATAGCTCCCCCTTCCAACTTGCCTTCTACAACACTAGCCCAAATGCCTTTACACTAGCTCTTCGCATGGGTACGACTCGCTCAGAGTCACTCAGACGTTGGGTTTGGGAGGCCAATCGAGGAAACCCAGTTGGAGAAAATGCCACCCTCGCGTTTGGAACAGATGGCAACCTTGTACTAGCGGATGCCGATGGCCGAGTGGCTTGGCAAACCAACACTGCCAATAAAGGTGTGGTAGGCTTCAAGTTGCTTCCAACAGGCAACATGGTGCTCCATGACTCGAAGAGCAACTTTGTCTGGCAAAGCTTTGACCACCCTACTGACACCTTGTTGGTGGGTCAATCTCTAAGGGCCGGAGCAGTGAACAAACTGGTGAGTCGAGCCTCCGAGACAGAAAACAAAGATGGACCTTACAGCATAGTGATGGAATCCAAGTCAATATCTTTGTATTACAAGAGCAACAACTCCCCAAAGCCGTTACTCTACACTCAGTTTTCAATTACAGATGTTACACCGGCCAAAAGCGTATTTGACCGTGTCACATTTAATTGTGCTCCAGAGACAGATGAGGGCCATGCTTATGACCTAACCCTACAATTTGAAGTGGTCAACCCTACCTTAGCGGGAGGCCACATTCTAGCGAGGCCCAAATACAATAGCATGTTGACATTCCTTAGGCTTGAAATAGATGGAAATGTCAAGCTTTACACTTACGATGACAATGTGGATTGGGGTGCGTGGGAGGTGACCTTCACTCTTTTCGATAGAGATAATTGGTTATGGGAAACTAATGAGTGCCAATTGCCCGAGCGATGTGGTACTTTTGGCCTTTGTGAGGACAGCCAATGTGTTGCTTGCCCATCCTCTAAGGGATTATTGGGTTGGAGCAAGACTTGTAAGCCTGAGAAGCTAACTTCTTGTGATGCCAAGAGCTTCCACTACTACAAAGTTGGAGGGGTTGATCACTTCTTGAGCAAGTACACCAAGGGAGAAGCTACAAAGGAGGCTAATTGTGCTAAGAAGTGTACTTCGAATTGCAAGTGTTTGGGTTACTTTTACAACAAAGATACATCAAGGTGTTGGATAGCTTACGATTTGAAAACAATGACCAAGGTTGCCAATTCCACCCACGTGGCTTACATCAAGGCACCTAATCACTAATATAATATGCTCTAGATCATCGCTTAATTTGTTTATTTTCTCAATGAGGTTTGAAGTTAAAATGTTAATAAAATAATAAGTCGTTAGTGTTTCACTAATATAATATGCTCTAGATCTACATGTTGTGAACTTTAGTGTTTGTAATTTGATTATGTGCACCCCTATAATATAATCAACTTTTTTGGTATTTCACCTTTTATGTGATGTTATTTGGTACTAATTTAAAGGAAAATGCTAGGGATATCATGTTTGTAGACTATGTGATTGACAGTTGATGGTTGAATTCTTTCTTTAATGATTTAAAGAAGTAATCGAACCATTAATTGTCACATCTCGTGGTCTACAAAATATGATTCAAGTAGGTTGGATGACAAGGATCAAATTCTTTTAAGTTCTTACAATTTGTCTTTTGTCTTCACTATAAGAAAACAGTTCATTTACCACATCAAATTTACCACGGACACCATGTGCCTGTTATAAAAAATTAACATTTATCACAGGCCTAGTCAGCATGTTATGGATAACAATATTTTACAACGGGCAAGTAGTAGCTCGTTATGATAAAACAACTTACTACCACGGTCTTAGTTAGCACGTTGTGAAAGTATTAAAGCACCACGTACATTGTCCGTGATCAATATTGTTAGTAGCCACACTGCATTTTTTTAGCTACCACGGACATTAAACGTGATGCAGTTACACACTATTTTAAAAAGTTTCAGAAGGTGGAACTAGAAATTTTCCCAAATTTTCAAATCTTTAAATTTTCACAATATTCCGTTACTTCCCAAAATTTAAGTGAAATCATTCCTCAATCTTTTTTACTTCCTTTTTATTCTCTCCCACCGACGCCAACTTCAAAACTTCCCAACCGTTCTTAGTTAGCCATCTATAGATTTTCATTCACCTTTTGCCTCTCACTGACTCCATCTTCTTCCCTTTCTTGGTTATTTTGAGAAGTACATGTATTTATAAAAGGCTCTCTCTCTCTCTCTCTCTCTCTCTCTCTCTCTCTCTCTCTCTCTCTCTCTCTCTCTGTTAACTAACCAAAATTTTTAATTTTGAAATCTGAATTTCTTTTATTCAAGCTCCCTAACCAAAAATTTTAATTTTGAAATCTGAATTTCTTTTATTCAAGCTCCCTAATTTATTAGAAATTAACTCTAGGTTTTGGTATTTATTCTTCATATTCAATACTTGGAATTTTTTTTATTACTTAGATTACGATTGATATTGCATTTTGAGTAATTGACTTGGTGGTTTTGAATTTTTTTGTTGATAGTGTCCTTGAGACATGAGTTTGATTATGTTTATACCATACTTGACCAATCCCAAAATTACTGAGCACCGGTCAACGTTATACCATCAAGGATCCACAAGAGTTCCCTCTAACTAAGAGGCCAATCACAGCGCGACACGTGTTGACATCAAAGGCCAATCATAGCTCAACACGTGTCAACATCAGAGGCCAATCACAGCACGACACGTGTCAAAGTCCAAACAAAGCTAGAGACTCTCTTTTATAAAAGGAGATCATTCTCTCACAATATTTCCTAATGCCATTTGTACTAAATCATTCACTATAACTCACTAAAGGAGAGCTTGAACCTATGTACTTATGTAAACCCTTCACAATTAATGAGAACTCCTATACTCCGTGGACATAGCCAATCTGGGTGAACCACGTACATCTTGTGCTTGCTTCCCTGTTTCTGTCCATTTACATACTTATCCATATTAGTGATCGGAGCAATCTAGCGAAGGTCAAAAACTTAACATTTTCTATTGTACCAAAGTCCTCACTGATTTTGTGCATTAACATTTGGCGCCGTCTATGGGATACATACTTATTCCTACTCTCTTTAGCTTTGTCAAGCTGGTTTCCACCATTCATACACTTTCTTTTTACCAGACATCCCTCTCCAACATGGGGAGCAAAGGAAGCCACAACACATAGAACGACACCTCATCGCGCCTAGTGTGAGGCTGTGAAAGAAGGAACGAAAGAAGCTCGCTCTTCAAGCTAAAGTCGAAGAGCAGGAGGCTCAAAACAACAGGATAACAATAAAGAATAAGATCCTACATGAGCAATATGAGAAGCTTTTCAAGACGCTTCACGAAGCCAGACATACTCAAACACACGAGCTCATTGCTTTTGTGAACGTCAACCATCATCTGGGTGCCTCCTAACACTGAGGGTTACCTTCCTTTGACATAGGTATCCCTGATGAAAAGCGAGATAATCATCAAAATGTTGATCAACATAAGACTTATCTCAACCCAGCTACTTCGACCCAAAGCAGGAGAAGTGGAGGAAGGCACATCCTTGCAAAAGGGTTGAAAGGATCGAAAGCCATTTATCGTGACTATTGAGACTTCCTAAAGCAATGTCGAGAGAATCCTATCCACATAAGCTCGAAGATCAATGACCTAAGGATTTTTTTAAAGACTCGGTCCCTTCCCACGACCCAGGCCAGCTGCTAATCTAGGGAAGGAACGACAGAACCCAGAGGAACATGAAGGTACAGAAGACTCAGAAGTATTCCGACAGACTCGCCCTAGAAGTCAATATGGCGAGTCCAAGGAAAAATCATATGCCCTTGCTTAAGCTTTCCTACTTCCAAAAGGCAATGAAGACTTACAGAAGAAAACTCCAGTGGTACATGACTCCATTCAGGACCCTATTGTCCTACAACTCCTTGAGGAAGTAAACAAGTTGAAGGCTGAACGTCAGGCTGAGATACCTAACTAGAACTAACCCAGGCCTGACCCTCTTACAAGGAGGATCATCGACAGCCCCTTCAAGCAAAAACAAAGCAGAAGCTCAACTTACAACTCTATACTGGAAGGGAGGATCGATTGAACACCTTAACCTCTTTTGAGTCCATCATGGCATATCGGATGCACACCGACGAAAAGTGATGTTTTCTCTTCCCTTCCACCTTCTCTGGTGAAGCTCTAAATTGGTATTGTTGTCTTCCACCTGAGACAGTAGACTCATTTTAGGAACTGAGGAAACTGTTTGTCTCTCAACACATCTTCCATACCAATCGTTTGCATTCTGCAGATGACTTGTACATTATTCGTCAGAAGTCGGACGAGTCACTACGAAAGTATGCCGACCGCTTCAGCCATAAGTATTATCGCTGCACTGAGGCAGATGACAAGACCGCCCTCAAAGCATTCACGGTAGGCCTACATGACTGTTTCTTTAAGTACATGATCAATGCCAACACTTGGAAGACTTACTCTGAGGTGATGGCACATGCTTATAACCATGCCTCCGCCGAAGCAAAGACATATCAAGGGAAACCCATACAGCCACCCCTTATCAGCAAGAAATGAGTGGAAGCCAGATTCAACCAAATGAGAAGACCTCAACCTTCCAAACGGCAGCAGTGCCTCCCCTGCCTTACTTAATACTTTGTCAAGTCAATAGACATATCAATCTCAGGGCAAAAGGAAAGATTTCCATCCTCAATAGTATCATTTTAGTAAAATGAGTAAGGGACACAACTGCGATAACCAATGGTATCGCCACGATAATCTCCGCCCCCAGGCAGTCAACACAGTAGGTCAAGCAAGTGTCAAGACATGCCCTACCCCGAGGTATGAGGCATACACACCTTTGAATGCCACATGCATGGCCATTTACCCCAGCATAGTACACCTGATACCGAAGTCAAAGCCGAGGCAGTCGGATTACAAGCCCACGAAGAACACGGGCATGTTTTTCTGCTATCACGAGCATAACGTCCATGACGGCGAGAAATGTATCACCATTTGTGATCATATTGAAGCTTTGGCACATGAAGGAAAAATTGATCAATTCCTCATTCACCTTCCAAGGGATAACAGTAACCAACGCCAAGTGAATGTGATATATTCCATAAGTAACGGCACACCCATATCTAAATCTTCCAACATGGCCATGAAAAATAATGAACGAACTTTGAGGCCTACCCACCATGTGTTTTGCGTGGAAGACATCAGGGGATGCAAGTATCAAAAGCCTAACTGGGATCTAATATGTTTCTACCCTGAGGAAGAAAGAGGTATCATCTACCCTCACAATGACCCACTGATCGTGGAAGCTCACATAGCCAACTTTGAAGTATGACAAATCCTGGTAGACACAGGGGCTTCAGTCAATATCATGTTTGTTGAAGCTTTCAGGGCACTTAATGTAGTTGAACACTTACTCAATCACCCGGTTTCTCCTCTGATAAGCTTCTCTGGTGATATCGTGCAACCTTTAGGGAGCATACACTTACCTTTCATCATTGGTATAGGCCCTTACATAACTACCATTACCACTAACTTCCTGGTGGTTGACTGCCCAATGGCATACAATGTCATCTTTGGGCGCACCGGCATCAATGATCTCAAAGCCATGGTATCTGCACATATGTTGTCGATGAAATTTCCAACCCCCTATGGCAACGGTTACATCATAGGAGATCAACTTAGTGCACGATCATGTTATAACACTTCAGTCAACAACACCTGCATGTGCCAAAGAAAACCCTTTATATACATGATCAAGTCATAAAGACCAGCCCGAACGAAGCCAACTTGGATCTTCATGGTGGCAACAGTCAACCCGACGATCCTCAAGATGATTTTTTCACTCCATAAGCACAACCTGCTGAAGAGTTGGAGAATGTCTCTATCTCCAAAGATTACCCGGATCGCATGGTAAAGATTGGCACCACCTTGTCACCACCCATTCGGTTGGCATTGATCTTTTTTTTGCAAGAGAACACTGAGGTCTTCGCTTAGTCATACGAGGACATGCGACATCTCTCTCAATATCATCTGTCATCGCTTAAGTATTGACCCCAAGACCAAGCTGGTGAGACAGAAGCAAAGATCTTATAACGCTAAACGATACGAAGGAATGAAGGCATAAGTTGAAAAACTCAAAGGCATAGGCTTCATCCGCAAAGGTAATTACCCAACATGGGTAGCAAATGTGGTCTTTGTTAAGAAAATCCGACCAAAGAAAGTCTCTTGCTTCAAAAGATCTTGTGGAGAATATGTGTCGACTACACCTACCTAAACAAATGATGCCCGAACGATAGTTTTCCCATTCATCTTATAGATAGACTTGTGGACTCTACAGCAGGGTGTGAACTCTTGAGCTTCATGGATGCTTACTCAGGGTACAACCAAATCCTCATAAACCCTCCGGACCAAGAACACACGACCTTTACTACTGATAGAAAACTATATTGCTATAAAGTCATGCCGTTCAGCCTAAAGAATGCAGGGGTAACTTATCAGAGACTAGTCAATTCAATGTTCGTTGAACAGACTAGGAAGAGCATGGAAGTTTATGTTGATGATTTGCTAGTCAAGAGCAAACATACAGACTAACACATCACCAACCTGTCAGAAACCTTCACCATCCTGAAGAAGTATCGAATGAGGTTGAAATCCCAACAAATGAAAATCAAGGCAATCATTGACATGAAAAAGCCAATAACTTCAAAGGACATCCAGAGCCTTACTGGCAAGCTGGCAACCTGGACTAGGTTCATCTCTATGGCCACGGACAAGTGCACTCCTTTTTTCAAAGCGGTTAAGGGAAGTAAGAAGTAGATTACATGGACTGATGAATGTGCCGAAGCGTTTAAGAACCTCAAGGAGTACATGGGTAATGCCCATCTACTTTCCAAACCTGAAATTGGTGATACCCTCATTATCTATCTGTCTATTTCGGCTTCAGCGGTCAGTTCTATTCTTATTCAAAGGGATGGTAATGTCGAACGACCTGTCTACTACGCTAGCAAGGCTCTACAAGATGCGGAGACACGATACTCCAACATTGATAAATTAACTCTAGCGTTGGTTATGACTGCTCGGAAGCTTCGCCCCTACTTCCAAGCACACTTCATCATTGTACTTACCAATCACCCCATTCGACAGATACTTCAGAATCTTGACACTTCGGGGCGATAGCACTGGGTGAGTTTGACATCTCCTACCAACCAAAGCCAGCTGAGAAAGGCCAAGCAGTTGCAGTTTTCATCGCCGAATTCACTTATCCTGTTGACTTTGCTTCTACACTTGAAACAGTGGCTTCATTACCCTCGGAAGCTCAGAAGATAGAACCAACATTCCCAGTATAGACTCTATTTGTTGACGGTTCATCCAACCAACAGGGTTGTGGAGTAGGACTAGTCTTAACTACACTAGACAAAGTGGCAATAGAGTATGCTCTTCATTTCAAATTCAAGGCATTAAACAATGAGGCCAATTATGAAGCCCTTCTAGCAGGCTTACATTTGGCCAAACACCTTGAGGTTAAACAAATTGATATCTTCAGTAACTCCCAATTAGTGGTTAACCAAGTCACGAACAACTTTGATGCTAAAGATAACTCCATGGCAGCATATCTTGCACAAACACAACTTTTGCTCAAGCACTTCCACTACCAGATCACCCAAGTTCCTCAAGCGGCAAACAGTAATGCAGACGCTTTAGCTCGTATCGCCTCAGCAGTGGAAGACAAGATTGGAAGAAAAATTCAGGTCGAATTATTGGCAGCACCAAGCACCATGGTCGCAGAAGTGTGCAACTTACAACAGGGGGATAGTTAGATTACCCCGATTTATAAATTCCTTGCTTATGGCACCCTCCCAAATGATAAAGTCCAAGCTCTGCAGATTCAATACAAGTCTACCTGTTACTTGATCATTAATGACCACCTCTACAAGCGAGGTTTTAACCTAGTATACCTAAGATGTCTTACGCCCTCTGAGGAGGAAATTGTCATTCAGGAAATACATAAGGAGTCTGCGGAGATCATGCTGGATCTCAATCCCTAACACACAAGGCTTTTCGCCATCAGAATATCCTGCTCATATGATAAGTGTCAACACTACGCAATTATTCCTCACTCCCCTCCCGAGCCGCTCATTCCTATGATTAGCCCTTGGCCCTTTGCCTAATAGAGACTTAATTTGATCGGCCCAATGCCTGCAGGGAAAGGGCAATGTCCGCTATGCAATCGTTGCAATTGATTACTTCACAAAGTGGGCCGAAGTAGAACCCTTGGCAACCATTACTGAGGCAAAAATAGAAGACTTCGTATGGAAGAACATCCTTAGCAGATTCGGCACTCCCGATGCAATAGTCACTGACAACGGGCATCAGTTTAACAACAATAAGTTCAGGATGTTCTGCTCTAAGTTTAACATCAACTAATGTTTCGCCTCCTTAGCTCATCCCCAATCTAATGGACAAGTTGAAGCCATCAACAAAATAATCAAGCGCAATTGCAAACCAGCTTTGACAAGGCTAAAGGTTGTTGGCCAAAATTTATACCACAAGTTCTTTGGTCATACCGCACTTCGTATCGGACTTCAACAGGAGAAACCCCATTCTTACTTGTTTTTGGTGCAGAGGTAGTTGTCCTAGTTGAGCTTGAGCAAGCAACGTTCTAAGTCCAGAACTACATGCAAAGCGAAAATAACAAACAACTTACCCTCAACTTAGATCTAGTCAATGAACATAAAAACCAGACTCGCTTGAGGAATGTCATCTACAAACAGCGCATCTCCAACTACTATGACTCAAGGGTCCAAGCTCATTCTTTCAAAGTGAGGGACTGGGTATTGAAGAAAAGATTACTATGTGATAAAGTCCCGAGTGAAGGAACACTCAGTCCAAACTAGGATGGATCGTTTGAAGTTGTTGACATTAGTCGCCCGGGCTTCTACAAGCTTAGAAGCTCCGATGGCAAGACCCTTGGCCAACCATGGAACACTGATCACTTAAAGTACTATTACAAGTAAACTTACATTGTACAAATGTTAAGCTCCAACCATTCGGCATCCTATGTAACGAAGACCATTTGGCATGAATTCAATAAAGAGGTGATTTTGACAACTCGGTCATAATTCTCTTACATTTCTAGCAATGAAACACTAGGGTTCAAAGCTTCAATATGAATGCTTTCAACATGAAATAAAGTCTAAGTATATATCAACGAGACCATACAAATAAACGAACAGCTCTACATTATATTCATTCAATCTTACCCAAGTCATGGCTTATATCCAAACAAATGATCTATTCAAACATAACCAAGCATCCATCAATGATAGTGCAAACATTTGGGAATTAACATTAAACTATAAGACGCAAAGTCGTAAACATCCATAAATAAAAAGCCTTCAGGCTTACAACATGGCACATGTCATACAAACAACAAACTAGTACATCCAGAGTACATGGTACATGCCACACAAACAACAAAGTAGTATATCCATAATACATGCAAAAAATGAAGGCACTACGAGTCATCCTCATCTGAGGTCGAACCCATGGCAATGTCACTCTGTGGCCCACCACCATCTTCTGCATCTTCAAGATCATCTTCACCCTACTAAGTCTACTCATCAGCACTAACCTCATCATCAGACTCCTCTTCACTACTAGGATCAACTGCAAGGACGAAAGTTTCACCCTTTTGACTATACTCATCTATCTCCTCACGGTACTTTCGAATAATACTTCCATCGTCATAACACTCAAGGACGACCATCCATTTCCTTTTCTCAAAGTGAACCTCCTTGGTGCAGTGAGGTCTAATAGCATGGTGAAAGGTCTGAGAACCTAAGTACTCTTGCACAGCAGCCTCCCTCTTAGTTAAGATACTCCTATTCAGCTCAGAAACCTCGACCAAGGCACCATCCAACTTATCCTTGACCTTGGATGCCTCCTTGGGTAGCCACCTCCAACTATTTTTTAGTTGCCTCAAATAGTTTTTTGAGCCTTACGTTTTCACTATTCCGCCTCATCAACCTCTCCATGGTTTGGTCCTTAAGCTAGACAGCCTCAGTCAAAAGTTTCTTATTCTTCCTAACATCATCCACAAGCTGCTTATTCTCTTTCAATTTCACCTTATACCATTCAGCCTCTCACAGTCTGTCGTTGTACTCAGTCATGACCTGTATGACAAGATAATCATAACTACCTAAAAATAATAAAGAGGATAAAGTAAGGAAACAACAAACTAACACTCACATAAGAAGATAGCTTCAACATCTGGTCGCGATCTGATTCATTCTTAGCTAGTGGCTCTCTGAGCTCATCAAAAGTGAATCAACGCCCTGCCAGGCAATTGTTGACATACCCAAAGCTCTTTGGCTGCATGGCAACCTTCAAGTCCTTCTAAGGGACACTGTCAACCTCTTCATTATCTTACTCTTGCGGTTAGAATTAGGATCACCTTCCTGGCCAGTGTGCTCCATAACTAAAGGAAAGATGGGATCAATAATAGGAAGATAAGGCAACAATCGCCTCTCCTCCCCTGCAACTATGGCAGCAGCGCATCCGATGGCCCCAGCTACAGCTTTCATCGAGGCAGCAATCTTAAGGACCTCCTTTTGAGACCTAGGTTTAATGGCTGGTCTTAATCGATGCTTGTGAGCTTCCTTGTGAAACAAGATGTCTTCTTAGGGAACTAACATGGGTGCTTTCCTTTTCTTAATACTAGTATCCCCTTTCTTGCTCACCTTCTCCACTAAACAAGGAAGACCAAAGTAAAGAATACAACTTTATATAAAAAATAAAATAAATAAAAAAAAAGAAGGGAAGAGCAAAGGTCAAGTGAAAGATACAACTTACTCACTCGTCTCTGGCACTCGAGAACTAGGGGCTAGAAACTGTACTCTCGAAATAAGGGTCGTAGCTTGCCCAAGTGTCTATCTTCTTTGGGCACCCTCAATACCTTCTCTACATCAGCTAGCTCCCATCTGGACAACTTGATGGTCCCTCGTGTCACTAAACGAAGAAGAATGCTAGAAGCAAGAGAAAATCATAACAAATAGCAAATAATGCAAACAATGGATACATTATAACCTACAGTCTGGAAGTGAGTAGGAACACGTCGCTCAGACTTAACACCCTTAACATGCTCCGAATCATTATAAAGAAAGCACCAACAATTTTTCCATGTGCAGTACGCCTTTTTCTTACCAAAGACAATACACTATCTCTCACTTCGACATGCACACTTGGCATAACCAGTGCACTTCACCGGGCGCATCTTATAGCAATAACTCCACTGATGGAAGGAAGGCTCACCCAACCCACACTTCATCCAAATGATATAAAACCCGATCAAGGTATCCCAAAAACAAAGGTTGAGTTGCCCAAGCACATATCCAATAAAAGATAGCATTCATTGCAACCATGGGTGCAAAGGTAGCTTCACCCCTAAGGTCACTAGTATCTGGGTGTAGAACATAACATGACCCTTGGGCGGCTCAAAGGGCAATTCTTCACAATGCACCAAACGTATTCCCATACTACGGGGAATACTACATGACTGCCTTAGGGCCTCAAGCTGCTTTTCGCTATCTAACAAGTTGTTCTCTAAATGGTTCGCTATGAACTCAGAGCGAAATATGGGTATGGCATAAAAACAACCCCCTCACCCACTGACATGAATGAGGAAGAGCCAACATTGGCTAAAGTTCGACAGTTGTGAAGATCATCCAACATTTCTTTTGTACAAGACTCTAACAAAGGCCTTGAAGACTCCGACATTGTAGGCTCAAACCTAGAGCTAGATGCTTGCTAAACCCAAGTGTAGGTGTCGCATAGCAATATAAACTCGAAGTCTGAGTGTCGTATTCCTCAAAGAGCGTTGAAAAAGAATGCAGAATTATCAAGACTGAAACAACGAATAATATCGAATAAGATGTAACTTATAGAAGAAAAGTTCAACAATTAAAAACACTAAAGCATCAGGGTTCCACCCACATACAACTATGCAATTTCACTATTTCGAATCCTTTTTATAACTCAACTGAGATACCAACAAGAAGTCATCTCAACCGGAAAATATAGCAATTAAGTGGAAGGTTTAGAGCGATCAGTGCTTTTAAGTGGGTTAAGACCTTTCCATTGATGGGTTTTTTTTAGCAATTTGATCTAGGAAATCTAAAGCATCATCAGGTTCTTTTGACATAAATTATCCATTACACATAGACTCAAGAAATTGACGATCTCGAGAGAGGAGACCCTCGTAGATGAAACTAGCAAGACGCCAATCTTCAAAACCATGATGTGGGCACAAATTTAAAAGATTCTTAAATCTTTGCCATGTTTGATACAATGATTCACTCTCTTTTTGAGAAAATGTAGAAATTTGTTGCTTTAAAGCCATAGTCTTATGATCCGGAAAAAAAAATTGAAAAAATTCATCAGTCATTTCAGACCACGAACGAATAGACCTAGCCTTTAATGCATACAACCAACTTTTTGCTTTGTTTTTTAAAGAAAATGGAAAAAAATTTAATCTCACTCCATCCAATTGATTATGTGCAATATTATAAAAAGTATTAATAGCATCCTCATATTCCCTAACATGCACATAAGGATCTTCATTTTCTAAACCATGAAAAATAGGAAAAAGATGAACCATTCCTTATTTAAATTCATAATTTGGCATATTAGCAGGAAAAACAATGCATGAAGGAGATGCAACACGAGTTGGATGCAAATAGTATTTCAATGTTCTAGGGGGAGGGTTTCCCTCAACTTCAATAAATGCACGGTCAACCATGTTGACAGACTCACTATCACTATCAAAAAGATCTCCAAACAAAGTTTCAATTTTAGTTTCTGGACGTTTAGCAAATCTGCCTCGGTGATCACGATATCGCATGAAAATTTAAGAAAGAAGAAAGAAAAAAAAATACAAATACAAATACAAATAAAACTAAAAATTAGCTAACCAACGAAAACAACAACCAAAAAAAAATAATAATAAATAAATAAATGGAAAGAGTGTACCGAGTGGGAGAAAAAAAATTATGCACTCCTCGCCAAATCGCTCCTTTAGCAACGGCGCCAAAAATTTGCTTGCTAAACCCAAGTGCAGGTGTCGTGTAGCAGTATACACTCGAAGTCTGAGTGTTGTATTCCTCAAAGAGCATTGAAAAAGAATGCAGAATTATCAAGACTGAAACAAAGAACAATATCGAATGAGATGTAACTTATAGAAGAAAAGTTCAACAATTAAAAACACTAAAGCATCAGGGTTCCCCCCACATACAACTATGCAATTTCACTATTTCGATTCCTTTTTATAACTCAACTGAGATACCAACAAGAAGTGATCTCAATCGGAAAATATAGCAATTAAGTTTTCCTCATATAAAACTTCTTGAAAAGTGATTTTCATTGCAGATATTCAAAACAAAACACCCATTCAATTTCTTATAGAAATAATCCCAAATATAATTTGTACCTACGGCAACAAAATATTAAGAAATTACTCCGTCGAAATCGTACCAACCTACTACTTTATTCAATTCACCAAAAGCATGAATGTGAAACAAAACTATAGGAAAAACATGATTAAACCTATGAATCATAACCAAGATTCATCAATCCGAAAATAGAATAGAAATTCCGTTGAAAATCCACAATGTAAAATTGTCATTAAAACTCCGAAATAGAATCGAAATAATAAAACTAAATAATCGTAATATAGGTTTCCCCCCCTAACCTTAGCTAGGGAGATTAGTTCTCCATAAACTAAATAGAAAAAGAAAAGTCTAAAATTATGAAAAAGCCAGTCCCCTTTGGAAAACAATCAAATGGAGATTATATAATGGCACACCCCGTCCCGAAGGAGGGCATGTTGGCCGTCACGTGAGAGTAACGTAACCATTTACACAGTTCGGAAGCTTTGAAAAATACAATTACTAAGATGAAACACCTGAGGGTGAGTCCTACTTTTGTGAATTCTGTCAGAACACCGTTGGATTCCTCGTGACCACCAAAGCTTTGCTATCTAGAACCTGGAGGGGCGCAAAACAAAATTGAGTGGGTCAGTAAAACAAAGTTTTTCGAAAACTTTTCATTTAAAATATTTCTAACCCCTCGCTGTAAAACCTATATACTTTCCCAGAAAATAGCATAATAGCATAATACTTTTCATAAATCTCAAATCATCAATTTTTCTCGAAAACCAGAAAGTATGCCATGTTATAATTTCAAAAACAGAATGAATGATGCATCAATGTAACAGGTGAAATGATGAATTAACCAGAGACCCTGCAGTTGATCTTGTACGGTTAATTCTATAGCTCAACATCCAATCTAACCGGAGTCACCTCGGTGACCTGTACGGCACTACACTGCATATAAGTCGGAACTACCTGAAGTAGTCTGTACGACATGAATGGTGTAATAATACGCTATAGTGCTTCTCTCATCAACAATCTATGCACATATCTAAGGTCACCTATCAGTCGGAACCCTCTCATGGTCTGTACGACATGTCGGAACCCAACCCTCTCATGGTCTGTACGACATGCACCTACTTGGATCCAAGGTGAGCGTGTGGTGCGAGGTGAATAATATAAGCACTAACACCATGATTGCAAGTTATGAGCTATCAACATAATATACATCATCAATGATTCACATGAATGATAGAAAACTCACCTGATACTTACTTGTGCGTCCACATCACCAATTCACATATATATATGCATCAATTATCAATTCATATGACTCATATCATTCATATCATTCATATTATGCATGCATGGCATTTTAAAACATACTTTCATTAAAACTCAATTTCTGGGAATTTAGATAGCATATAGGTATAAACAGAAAATACTGCCCACTCACCTGGAGTTCCCCCAACAACTTCCTAGCACAACACATTAAGGCGTCATGACGATCGGCGCCTAGAACAATAATCAAATCCAACCTCAGAAATCATATCGATAGAATATAACTTATATAAAACGCATCACTACGCAGTTCAATCCGGAAGATCTGCAACTCAGATTTCAAATCCATAACTTCCAGAGGTCCACAATATACCTCTAGGACAACATCCTAAAATTTCATTACCATCCAACGGTCGGATCTCCGTCAATTTCCAAAACTAAGTGACGGTTAACATTCTACATTATGAACTTACAACTCCAATTCCGAAAGATCCGTATATCAGATTCTTGATCCGTAAGTTCCTATAATCCTCAAATATTATGTATTACAACATATCAAAGTTTGGTGACGATCCGACGGTCGGATCGTCAATTCACATTTTCACCTAACCACGAATCGTAACGAACTTAGGTTCAATTATTCAATTTACGTCCATCAATTATCAAAACTGAACCTAGAACCTTAAACACATGCTAAGAATGACATTGGCGGGCCATTGGCCATGCACCGCCGCACGGGCCGCCGCGGGTGGCGGTTGGCCGCCCCGGCTCGCCGGAAAATCCAACTATTTCCAAAAATTCTCAAAAAATACAGAATTGAAGATCTCAATGAGTAGAGAAACTTTCATACCTGTGGCCAAGGCCAATTTGGCCTGGAAACACTTCAAATTCATCAAATTCCGTGCGGACCCTAGAATTGGGTGAGTTCCAATTCGACCTTCAAATCAACTCCGCCGCCCCCCTTCTTGAGGTTTTCTCCATTTTCAAAGCCAAATCTCTCCAAATTTGAGATGGAATGGATAGAGGAAGGCTCCTAGAGTGTCTCCCATGAATTTTCTTGAAGCAATTCGCCGGAAAAATGAGTGAAAATCATCGAAAATCGGCATGGGTGCCGACCGGGTCAAAAATGGGCCAAGGGGATCCGGCCGATCCCCCGCGTCTCTCTCTCCCTCATTTCCTCCTTTCCTCTTTCCTGGTTGGCCAGATTCTCCTTCTCTCTTCTCCTGATTCGTCCCCTTCTTCTTCTTTCAGATTGGGCAGTTTTGCCCAATCCCATTTTTCCTTTCTTCTTCCCCGATGCCCAATCCTCATTCTTCTTCTTCTTCTTACGCACACACATGCACAAACCTACTTTCCCTCATCCCAACCATCCATTTCAAATTCCTTTAATTTGGGCCATCCAAATTTTAATAATAAAATTTATAAAATGCCCAAACTTCAAACTTTAAAATCTTTTTCGTTATAACTCCAAATAACGAACCGTCAGCGCCCACACGTCTGTAGCGACGAGTACTACGAGAATATGTCAAGAAAACAAATCTTAGATGGCATGACACAACGATTAATCTCGAATAATGCGTGTGCCTCAAAGGGCATTTTTGTAAAATCCTTTATTAAAACTTTAAAAACTCTTAAAATTATGGACAGGCTGTCACATATAAGCTATTGCCACAGCCAACCTCCCTTCATATTCTTCTTGAATAATGGTCATTCATCAACCCATTATTAATATGTTAATGTCAATCCCCATAACCATTTGAATAATGGTCATTGATAAGCCTTAATGCCATATTGAAATGGTAATGGCTGGCCGTTTCTTTTTCTTCTTCTTTGCCTTCTCTTTTCTTCATTTCTTTTCAGTAACCGACATAGAGTTAATCACCAATTTATTGTCTTGTGCCTCACCCTTTAATTGCCTTGCAACATTCTCATAGTCTTGCACATTAACATTAATATACCATCAGTCAAAAATTAAAACAAATTAGATATAAAACCTATTTGACCAATTATACATGATAAGGCACAAATTTGATAAATTACTAGAGAAAAACATGTAACGGGTATAATCAAAGCGCATTAGACATGCACTTTTGAGAAATTATCACTAGAACTAGGGGAGCCCTCACCATTAGGACTTCTAGGCTCTGACATCTACAACAAACAGAAACAAACTCTATCACTACATGAAAGATCTAAACCTAAGAAGATCCTAGGGCACGAAGAAAAGCTCAACCAGTTCATCATGTTCTTAACCAAATACATGAATACTCAAACAAAAAGAGTGAAAGCATTTGATATTGTGGAGAAGACTACCGAAAACCCTCTCAACTATAAGAGCACTTTGTCTCCAAAAATCACTACAAAATGAGCAAATGAAGACAATGAAAAGAGTGGAAACTTATCATTCTTATATCCTCTCACAATATTTCCTAATGTCATTTGTACTAAATCATTCACTAGAACTCACTAAAGGAGAGTTTGAACCTATGTACTTGTGTAAACCCTTCACAATTAATAAGAACTCCTCAACTCCGTGGACATAGCCAATCTGGGTGAACCATGTACATCTCATGTTTGCTTCCCTATTTCTGTCCATTTACATACCTATCCATACTAGTGACCGGAGCAATCTAGCGAAGGTCACAAACTTAACATTTTCTGTTGTACCAAAGTCCTCACTGCATCAACAAATTCTAAGCTTTATATTTTTCCTTCTTTATCTCATAGGTGGTTGGTGGTTCTAATATATGAAGGGTTATAACTCAAATATCAACTACTGCATTTACATTACAGGCACCTATAAATTTAAAGTGTGTATTGGCTTGCTAGAGATGTGCGTCTTCTTGAAGAGATGAATGCATGGAAGACGAATATAATTGGAGCACCAAGTTTGGAACTAGGACTTAAGTTTTGTTTTAAAGTATGAAACAAAGTTGTACATGTTTGGTACAAAAATGTAGTATAACTCGTTGGCTTGATATCTAAACTACATATAAATGAAACTCATTTTGTCAACCAAAAGAAGGTGAAAATACATTTTTGTCTTCATCACAACAAAAAAGCAAAAAAAAATTTTGCAGTTTTTTTTTCTAAACCTCACCTATATGTAATTGTATCATGTCTAATTTAAAGAAATAAAAAAAATAAACAAATAAACTTCTCTCCCTTTCTTCCCACTCCCACTTCTCTCCCACTCTCTTCCTCTCTCCTTTAATTTTAATAACAAAACTAAAATATTTCACACACACTTTGTGTGTGAGCATGTACTAGTTTCTTACTATTACTACTAATTGGTTATGTTGCTAGCTTTAGTGTAATATTTGAATGTGAACTTTGTTTATAAAAAATATTTTATTTTTATAATAATTAATTATTTTTGAAATTTTTCTTATAACGGGCATGGTCTATGGTCAATATGTAACTCACAACGGCCATAGCACAATCAGTGGTTACATTGCATTTGACAATGGGCATTGCCCATGGTAAAAACTAAGAGTTTTTATCAGGTTTAGATTACTAACAGGCACTATGTCCATGGTGGATTGTAATCCACTACGGTCATTGACTGTGATAGATGAGCTTTTGTCTACTAGTGCTTGCTCTCTAAACACCAGAAAACCTTTTGCCAAAAAAATCCTAGATCTAGGTTTCATCGCCACCGCATGTCCTGTACTCCCCCTTGGGGCCTATTGGAGATCTCCCTGCCTCCCCTCTATCTCCTTCCCACCTCGCAATTCTTTGCTTCTTCCTTCATTTTCCCTCCGCCCTTTTTATCCCTCTTAGCTCGCCATATACCTACTTCTTCCTCCCCTATCTCTCTGTCCTTTTGTCCTCTTCCTACCTATCACCTTTGTGTTTTTCTCTTTTCCTCGCCACCCCTCCATTTTTTTCCCTGATCTTTTCTCTTTCTTTTCAGTTCAGTTTATTTTTAGCTTTTCTTAAATTATCCAACCCGCCTTCATTCTCTAATCTCTTCCTTTCTCCCCACCGTTTTGTGAGCCACTTCTAGTAGTCGTTAGTGGGTCAGATCTACCCCTTAGCTCGATACCACGGTGGCTGCTTCATGCAGCCAAATTGATTATGACACATTTGGATGGATTTTGACAAACATGTTGGGCCAGACAAAAGATATGCCGCTTGCAACACCTTGGGTGGTGAGGTCTGTTGATTTACGCCCATTTGGTGTTCACCAAGGGATGCTTCTAACGCTTTCCTCAACATGTTATGTGGCTACGCTACCTTGTACCACCTATTAACCAAGCTGTAATCTCATAGAAGAATGAGATGTATAATTCTTGTGAAAGATACAGAGAAGAAGAAAGAAGATAGAGAGAGATAGAGGAAGATTTAGAGAGAGAGAAGTAATATTTTCATTTATGTTTTCTGTCTTAATACATTCTTCCAATATCATGACTATATACTATCTTCTATGAAACTTATTGTCTAAGTCACAATGTAACTAACTCTAACAACTTTCCTAATCTTTTGACAAGTGTCTCTATATTCTACCATTGGATTACTATCCTTAACATCCCCCCTCGAGCTCAAGAGAGGTGGAATCAAGACTGAGATTGCGTCAATGAGTCTGAAAGAGAGAAGCTGATAACCCATTGGTCAGTATGTCTGCATATTACTCACTGGAAGACACAAACTGAACATGCAATTGCTGCTTTGTAACTCGTTCGCGAACAAAATGAATGTCAACTTCAATGTGCTTTGTGCGTTGATGTAAAACCAGATTTGATGTTAATGCTATTGCTGACATATTATCACAGTATAAAACTGTTGAACAAGGAATATCAAGATGCACAAAGGTTAATAATTGCTTAATCCAATCCAGTTCAGCTGCAGTAGCAGCAAGTGCTCAATACTCGGCCTCCGTTGATGACCTGGATACTGTTTGTTGCTTCTTAGAGGACCACGAGATCGGATTTGAACCCAAAAAAATCACAAAACTAGTAGTAGATCTTCTATCATTAGGGTCTCCGACCCAATCAGCATCAAATTGTCTCAAATCCACCCAAAATGAGTTGCCATAGCCAACATAAGCCTCACAGTTGTTGGCTTAACGACTGGACTGAATGTTTCCCCATAATCTATGCCTTCCTTATGGATCCGTCAGCATTTTTTTTAATCTTAAACACCCATTTACAACAAATAATGTTTTTCTGTGCAAGAAGAGAAACTAGACTCCATATAGACTGAGTATGAAGTGTATCTAATTCTTCTTTCATTGCATCAACCCAAACTTTACACTTCAATGCAGATTTGTATGTTGCAAGTTCAACAGTAAAGAGATCCACAGTCCCACTTTCTTGAACTGTAGTAAGAAATGCCTTATTTTTGGAAATACCACTATTTGATCTAGTTTGCATTGGATGTAAATTCAATGGAGGAATGGATAACACTGATTGAATACTTTTAGGTTGAAACTCATAGACCATAGAGTTCTCAATTGGAACCTCAGGAGCCACAGGGATATGTGTAAATGAAGATTGTTCACTTGCATTTATGGATTGTGTTGAAAGTAGTAGGTTAGGATCAATGGACAATGGTGATGGTGATGATGGTGAGACTAGCACATTATCAAGATTAGGCATTGATGGTTGTATACTTGGTTTTGACACTTGTGATGTATGAGGACTTGGTGCATGTGTTGATGCAATAACTGAATAAGGAAATTCATATTCATCAAACAAAACATGCCTGGAAATATAAACTTTCTTTTTTATGACTTCATAACATAGGTAGCCCTTGTGCTTTGATGCATATCCCAGAAAAATGCACTTATTTGTTCTAAGTTGCAACTTTGTAGAGGTTAAAGGTCTTAAGAGTGGATAACAAGAGCAACCAAAGACTTTGAGGTGACTAACATCAGGGACAGAACCATATAGCATTTCAAATGGTGATTTCTGATTCGGAGTTTGTGATGGCATTCGATTTACAAGATATACTGATGTTTGACATGCAAAATACCAAAATGGTACAGGTAGGTAAGATGTTTGAAAAGGAGTAATTGTAGTTTCAATAATGTGACGATGTTTCCTTTTGACCAAACCATTTTGTTTTGGGGTGTATGGACAAGATAAGTGATGACTAATGCCTTTGGCAGCAAGAAAGGTTTGTAACTGGTTCCCTATATACTCAGCCCCTCCATCACTCTAAAATGTTTTAATAGACACTGAGAAATGATTAAGTACAAACTGATAGAATGTAATAAATGTGGGACAAACATCAGCTTTATTGACAAATGGAAAAATCCAACAAAATCGAGTACATTGATATATGAAGGTAACATAGTACTTAAAACCTTCTATAGACAGACATGGGGTATGTCCCCATACATCACTGTGTACAATATCAAAAGGTTTGATAGATTTGTATGTGGCTGAATTAAAGGGTAGTTTGCTAATTTTGCCCTTCATACAACTTGAACACATCACAGGTATAGAATCAGAAATGCTAGATACATTTGATTTCTTAAGCATAAGAGAAACAACTTTGTTGGAGGGATGGCCTAACCTATGGTGTCATAGACTAGAGGTTACTGGTTTGCCAATATAAGCTGCAAAGAAGGCTTTTGGTGTATGAGATGAAGATAACGTGAAGGGGATGAGATACAATCCATCATTGCAGAAACCTTTGAACAATATTCTCCCTGTGACTTTGTCCTGAATCCAAAAACACCAAGCATCAAATATCAACCAGCAATTATTATTAAGACAAATTTTGTGTATAGAGAGTAAATTCTGAGATATTCTGGGCACATATAGAACTGAATTTAATTTTAGATTATGAAAGGGAGTCTGCAATATGGAAGATCCTTTATGAGAGACTTTCAAACCTTCACCACTAGCAGTTTGAATCATCTCAGTGGAAGGAAAATGAGTTGCCAATGACAAATTCTTCAAGTTTGCAGTCATGTGGTTTGTTGCACCTGAATCTGTAAGCCAAACTTGCTGAGAAAAGGTTGAGTCCATTGGAGGTGCAGATGCATTGACATGCATAACATTCATTGATCCATAATAAAATTAATGTGGGCATTCCTGAAATGACAAAATTGTGCATTGTGGTTCTTTCTTCCACATATTTGACACCCTTCAACCAGTGGCGAAGCCAGAAATTGATGAGCGGAGGGGCGAAGTTAAAAGACTGCAAGGTTCAAAAGAATAGCAACAACCAAATCCTTTTATATAGTAATGTCTTCCATAATATATCAATACAAACAAATTACAATTGTTGTCGGTGGGGTTTCATATCATGAAAACGTCGCATAATAGGTTCATTATCAATAAAAGCAAATACATCTCTCTCAATGTAAACAAACATGATATCACTCAACCACTGATCTCCCATTTTGTTACACAATGGTGTTTTCACAATCTTCATAGCAGAAAAAACTCTCTCCACCAAAGCGGTTGCAACTGGTAACAACAAAGCCAATATAAGAAGCTTATACACTAACATATAGCTTGTTGTACAACTTTATTATGAAGACTTCTAACACCTCCCTCATGGACTCGAAAATTTTGGGGTCCTTTCTTCCAATTTGTAAACCCTTTCTTAGTGAAGACATCACTTCCAGTGCTACTCATTTGATCGAAATCACATTTGAAAAAAATAGCAATAATGGCAAAATGCAGCATTTTTTGATATACTATACTCCAACCACTTAAACTTATCAAACCAACCGATGATAAAACATCTTTTGTCGCTAACTTTTCTTGGCATGATGTGGTCTCTAGGTTGACAATGATCATTTTGAAGATAATGTCTACGAATTGCTTCACAATAATTAGTGGATAATCAAGCATTTGACGTCTATGTCTAAGGTCTGCATGAAGATTAGCCAATATTTCATCTAACTCAATGGTCTCAAAATTCGTATTAAATAATTTATTAGGGTTAGGATTATAAATTTAGAGTGCGTTTGTTGCACTAGGCTATCTCAGACTGGATTAACTTTATGGACTAAGCTGGATTGGCTTAGCATGAACTAACTTGTATAAGAATAATAAAACATTTGATGCAGTGTTGGACTACGTAACTGACTAAATTATTTTTAAAATCTAAATATTATTGTATCATTTTTTCAATTCTCTCACCTCTCTCCTGCTTTTCTTGTCCTTTTTCTTTTCTTTTTTTATTCTCTTGCTTTTCATTTCCAGAAGGTTCTAGTTTTCTCCTCTTTACTTTTTTGTTTTTCTTCCTTCGAATAGACCTGAGTTACAGATGATGCAAGCACCAAAGTTTCAGAAAATGCAGGCGTTGAACCTGACTTGTAGACGGTGGAGTCATTGAAGTTTTTGGCCTGGGCGTTTTGAAAAAAAATTGAAAGCAGCTCTGCTGCGTGTAGGGCAGAACCAGACAGCACAAAGAGCAGCAGCAGCAGGAGGGGAGGGGCTGGCCAGCACTCCAGCCTTGTTTTTCCGGCAAGGGGAGTGGCGGCCGCCACTCCTCGCCCTCACGTGGCTTCGCCACTGCCTTCAACTATTGCAGATTCAGTGTTCCGAAATCTATGTGTATCAGTAAGATGACCATATTTGCCACATATCTGACAAGAATTTCCAGAATTAGCCTGAAGTGATGAAGTTCCAAGAATCCCACGAGCTAGATTTGAATAAAAAGGCTTATTGAGTTCCATAAGATCCTTCAGAATTAGACCCAGCAATTTGATTCTTGTAAGAAGACTATTGTCCAGATTTCTCATTAAAACGTGTCTGAGAACCACTATTATCAGCAGCCATCGCAATAAGAAAAGGAGTTGCAAAGGCACTCTTAAGCATTGCTTCTTCAGCAAGCAATTGAGATCTCAGATCTTTAAGAGAAATAACATGTTCCCTGCCTCTAATGATTGATCTAATGGTATTATACTCAGATGATAGGCCATTAAGAGTAAGAATTACTATATCATCATCATCAAACTTAACCCCAGCTGCAGAAAGATAGTCTCTAGCCTCCTTGATCCTTTGCAAATAAGAAATAGAATCATTTCCTTTTTTAATAGTATGTAATTCTGACTTCATTTGAAAAATACTTGTTCTTGTAACAGTCGAGAATTGTTCTTTGAGTCTTGTCCATAGATCTTGAGCACTAGTTCTCCCTATAGCACAAGAAATAGCAGGTGACGAGAGTGTTGCAGTAATCATTTGCATCAATGCAAGATAATGCATCTTCTAGATCTTGTAGTCATCATATTCTGTTTGAGAACTCCTTCATAATCAACCTCAGACCCTTTAGATATAACCCTTATGAATTGAACAGGACAAGGTGCATATCCATCCACAAAACCCATAATTCTATGCCCTTCAAGAAGAAGCTACATCTGAAAATTCCAAACCAAGCAATTGGTCTCATTGAGCTTTATTGTCACAGATGTTGAAACAGTGGATATGGGGGATGTAATTGGAGACTGAATAATCTACAGTTGTGAAGCAGTAACCATTTCTGCAAGAAACCTGAAATCTTGAAGAAGAATAACAATTGAGGATGTATATCGAACACTTGATGTGCACAGCAGACGAACACCAAGAAAAATGGTAGAGAGAAGACGAAGAACACCAAGAAACCAGAAATGATGATGATGGGATCAGAAATGATGAGCGGAAGCAGTTCAAGATCGAAAATATCCAACCGAGCGATTAGCTATTCCGGCAACGATACCATGTTAACCAAGCTGTAATCTCAGAGAAGAATGAGATGTATAATGCTTGTGAAAGATATGGAGAAGAAGAAAGAAGATAGGGAGAGAGAGGGAAGTTTCTCAAAAATAGAGAAGTAATATTTTCATGTATGTTTTCTGTCTTAATACATTCTTCCAATATCAAGACCATATACTATCTTCTATGAAACTTATTGTCTAAGTCACAATGTAATTAACTCTAACAACCTTTCTAATCTTTTGACAAGTGTCTCCATATTCTACCATTGCATTACTATCCTTAACACCACCAAAGCTGATGGTCAAGCCGTATTAGGGACCGTGTTCGATGGCCATGCCGCTCTGGGCGACAAGATTGGTTAATTCCGCTGCATTAGGTATTCTGACAAGATTGGTTAATTCCGCTGCATTAGGTATTCTAACATGGCTGCTCCATTGCCATGTGAACCCTAATCTAGTGGATGACCGCCTTAGGTGACTGGACTTGACAGATGAGTTGCCCTACGCAATGGGATGTAGCGTTTTGTGCAGCCTTGAGCGACCAGATCCATCGATCCGCTACCTTAGGCATTCAGACATTTTTAGAGCAATGTTTATTTTTGGCGGATGTTGAATCTTTCTAGTATAGGTGCAATCCTCACAAGGAGACGAGTTGATTGGTGGTACTTTCTCGGATTAGGTAGTTTTTAAGTTTTAGGTTGTATTTTGTTCGTGTTATACTTAGCTGGGTTATGTCGCTCTGGCCAGTTTGTTGTAGCTTCGTAGTTCCAGTGGTGGTTTGATGTGGCCTCACTTTTAGCGGTGGTGTTGTGTGTACTTTTGGTGCTAGATTTGTCGTCTCTAAAGATAAAGATGCCAAGTCATAACAGTTCATATAATTTTAGTTAGACAATCATTCTTGTTATAACTGTATTATTACATCTGTATAGTTTAGTTAGGTGGTTATGTTTACAGGCTGTCATAGATATTTTGGTACATAGCCTTAATTATATATAGATATCGAAATGTAAGTGTAAAGACGAGTTGTGAAAAGTAAATGAGAAGAGGAATATTAAGATAGAAATCATCTCTCTATTCTTTAAGTATCTTTAGTCTCTATCGTCTTTTATAAATTTGCACTGTTTGCATTTCGTGTAGCAGTTTAACGTATTTGTTAATTGTGCATATTAATGTATATATTGCTCATTTGAAGTATTGCTGATTTGATGTATGATATAATATCCATCCCACATTAACAACTTTGCAAACAAAGAATAATGCAATTTATCAACTACAAGATATCAATTGTGAACAAATATTCTTTGTTTAGGTTTAGCAGTCCAAAACCATGAATCTCTTTTTCTTTTTCATCCCAACCGATATTGAATAAAAGAAAACCGAAGACACGACCTAGATGAAGAATATTCTTCGCTAGCCACTTGAGGAGATTTACAAGCCCTCTAATTATATAAAATGATTTTTTAGATATGAATCATATATCTTAGGCTTAATTGGATTAATAATCTATGTGGTGATAAGATAATTGGAAGATAGCATGTGGTAAAAAAAAAATTAGAATTTAAGTCATTGTGGTCAAATCTGTTAGATTTAAGCCCAAAATTATAGATTTCGTCAACTCTTCATTAATTGTTAGTACATAAGACTCACATATGAAACTAAAAAAAAATAAAGTTAGCCTTACATGTAAGCCACACGTGCTAACAATTAATGAGAGATTCGTTTTAACTTAATATGTTTGGCTTAAGTGCTAATAATTAACGGAGAATCGACGAAATATTTAATTTTGGGCATAAATCCTCATAGACTTCACCACAGGGACTTAAATTCTTTTTTTTTTACCACATGGACTATCTTCCAACCACCATATTACCACTGGGACTAATAATCCAATTAGGCCTTTGTCTTTTCTATATATATCTATAAATTCTAAAATCCTAAATTTGCTCTTATTTAAACATATTAATAGAATCCTTTTTATTAACCAAAAGAAGGTGAAAAAAACTATTTAGTCTTTTATCATAACAAAAAAATTAAGGGCATTAACGTAATTTCACAAAACAAAATTTTGCTTTTGTTTAAGTATCACCTACAAGTGATTTTAACATCTCTAATTTTTAAAAATTAAAAAAAAATAAATAAATCTCTCTTCCCACTCCCACATTCTCTCTCTCTCACTTCCTCAATCCTTTAATTTTGAAAACGAAAATAAAACATTTCACACACCCTTTGTGTATGGTTATATACTAGTGTTAACAAAAAAATTATACCATCCAGTCTCCATCAACCACAATCGAAAATACACGGAGAAGCTACCTAGTTAAACCACGACACCCCTCCATTTTTCCCGGTGAATCCAACCCATGCGCCGGCGACTATTGATCGATGTTCTTTTTTTCTCTTTATTCATTCTGTCCTACTTGTTTCTCTATGCAAAGTTAGATTAACTAATCGGAAAAGAGAGAGATCTTGTTACGAAGAGTTGACGGAGCATAGAGCGGAGCACGTTCGACGCCGACACCGGAAGAGCATGGTGGTTCCCATTCTGAAAGGGTAACACGAGAGGAAGGAGGAGGAAAAAAAGAGGAAAATTTCGCTAGCGCTAGGGAGAATTATGTCAAATGGGAACCACAGTTTTAATATTACTGCTTGAGTTCCCTCATTCGATAAAATATAATTTTTGAAAAAATAATTGTTTATAATCATCGAATAGTTGTTGTGCTTATTTATACATTGAGTTAATGAATGAAAATACATGCTTCCAGTTTACAATTTGTATAGTTCCCTGGTATAGTGGAGGGGGTGTAGTGGTGTCGTGGGTTTAGGGTTAGTGGGTGTAGAATTATTTCTTTATTTAAGTGCATATTTGAGAGTTTGGTGGAGAAATTTTTATATTGATATGTCACCATCTATTTAAATTATATTTTATAAAACTTATGATGTGATTGTTTGTGGTTAAATTATAATTGAACTGTTAATTAATGTACATATTTTTTAGAGTGATGTTAGGCGATCACCCCATTATCCTATTTTCACACCCACATTATATCTCACCCGTTATAAAAAGTTAAAACATTACAATTCCCTTCTCGTGAGGGCATGAGTTTTTTCTTCTCCCTTAGCCGTCGTCTAGGGTTTCCAAGCCTTCTTGGGTTCCTCTTGATGCATGTTCAAAATATTGTGGTGTATTGGCTAATGGAACTTTCTCTGTCGTCTCTTGATGTCAATGGAGGATGTGGTTCATTCTTTTGTTCCCCGTTTCAATCTCACTGAGGAGGAACAATGTGAGATTGTTATTCAAAGATGCCTCCCAATTTCGCATCTCCAGTTTCTTATTGGTGGGTAAATTGTTAACCACAAGAATGACAACAAAGAGGCCTAAGACAAAATCCACAACCCCACAAACACCACCCAGCCAACCATATGCACCACCCACATAAATCCATAATGCCACCATAACCACCATCCTCTGTTGCCACAACCAGCAAAAACCTAGATCCAAAAATGATCAAATCAATGACCCAATGACTAAAAATCCAAAATTAACAAATTGGGTGACCAACAAGAATAGTAAAATTTAAAAAAGGAAAAACAAATCGGATGGAGGAAATAGAAAATGAGGATAATACTATAATAGAGAAAGAAAATGAGCCAGAGAGCAATAGTTCGTTGGAAGTTGGAACGTTCACAGCTTCCAGGTGCTTATACATCATTTTGTCGAGGGTAAATTTGTTAATAACATCTTTATTAAAAGATGAGTGAAAAAATAAGACACTTAAGTGGAGATATCCGTAACTGTTTTTTGCTCTGCCAAAAACCCTAGCCGCCTACCACTTCCCAACCCTCACCGCCGGTCTCTGGCTATGGCTGGGGGCCGGTAGCAACCCCTCATTTCCTCTTCCTAACTCTCCTTCCCTTCCTATTCCCAACTCTTCCCCTTCCCAGCCTCCCCCTCACCTTTTTTTCGATTTTTTCCACCCCTCTCTATACCCCCTTCCCATGTCTCCCCTTTCCTTGTGTCGTCCCTTCGCCCGAGTCCTTTCCCTTTCCCTTTCCGGTTTTTTCCCCCTTCCATGTGCCAACCCTGACACCCTTTTAGCTTTTTCCATCCCTGCTTTTATCCCCCACCTTTTTGCACGGCTGATCTGTGACTTCGGGTCTCCTCCCCAGATCCGGGTTTTACCCTTTTCAAGGTTATCTTGATTTGGGTCTGATTCAGGACTTGGGTTTGGCTTAGGGTTGTTTGGTGGGTCGAACCCATTTTCATTGTCATCCTCCTTTCCCGGTGGCCTCAGTGCACCGAGGTTTAATAAATTTAGTTTCTTTGAGTTTCTTAGTTTAGTCATGGTATTCCTAAGACCATCTTCAAACCTGGGCTAAAAGCCAAATTACCTTCCAAATTACTTCTCAAACACTCTCCAACTCATGTTAAAATTTTAGACTAAATGCCAAATGTTATTTCTGGGCCAAATACCCCCCCCCAGCTTTCCCCCGGGCTAAATGTCAAATGTTTATCGGAATTTAAATTTTTTTAGATTAAAATGTTCATAAAATTAATTTACAATAATCTACATATTTTAAAAAAAAAAATTGATTTAAGAAAAAAATTAGCCTAAGTTCATTCTTTAATAATTCCGTGCTAAAATTTTAGGGCAGAAGAGTTGGAGCAGAAAAGATGTTTCTGAGCTAAAAGCCAAATTTTCCAGGCTAAAAAATTTGGCTTTTAGCCCAAGGGTTGGAGATGGTCTAAGAGTATTGCTCTTTAAGGTTCCTAGGTCTTCTTAGGTTCTCTAGGAGAGCACCTATCTATAGATTGTATTCGGCGTTTGGTGTCAAGTTACTTTGATTTGGTCCAACCAATCCAAGTCGTTGGAGACTTTCTCAGCTAGTGGTTCAGGCTAGGTTTGTAGCATGTGGAAGGATTATGGAAGCCATGGTTGCTTTGCCGCACGGTTGACGCTCCCTACATAGCAAATGATGTATGCTAGCTAGTTTGTGGGCGAAAGATCCCGCTTATTTGCTTTGAGATATCTTGTATTGCGTTGTTTGCAATGATTATCAAATTCCTATTTCTCTCAAAAAAAAGAAAAAAGTGGAGATATCCGTACTTATTTTTTTTAATTAGTGATACATTACATAATTGACAAATTTGACTTAAACAATTAACCTTCCGACATACCTTTGTGATTTGGACAGATGGTCTTCGCCTTATCGTATAAGATGAGGAAAATCGTTATAATATGCGCAACTAGACCGTTCTTAGAAGTACAAAATAGTAATTATCAACTCCCAAACAAACAAATAAAGAGAATCAAACACGTACAATGTTTGGTGTCCTTAAATTTAAGGGGTGTAATATTCACATATCTTTTTTTACATCTCACATACTATTTTAATTTTCAGCCGTCGGATCGGATGAATTGTAGAAGATCAAGGGACATAAATCAATAAAAGATGTGTGAGAAGTAAAAAATTGTATGTGGATAGCACACCCCAAATTTAATTGTGATGGGGCTTGATGTGGTAAAACTGGTAAAGGAGGCTATGGTTGGATTGTGCGCGATTTTGCAGGGATGTTGATTGCAGCGGGAGGGGTGGGATGTTTGCTGTTTAGCTCGGCAGCAATGGCAGAAGCTGCTGCCGTACGTGCTGCAGTTCAAACATGTATTGAGATGGGTTGTCAAAATGTGGAGGTTGAATCCGACTCCCTGATGCTTACTCGAATGATCAATAAGGAATATGCAATTGATGCTACTTTGGAATGTTTTATTTATGATATTGGATTGCTGGTAACTCAGCTTGGAAGGGTGAGGTTTATGTTTGTGAAGCGGAATGGAAATGCCATTGCTCATATTGTTGCTTCACACATGGAGGATCTTTCCGGTGGGATACCTTGGGTCCGGAGTTTTTATTTAATATTTTAGCAGAAAATGTAAACGTTCCTATTCATATCTAATAAAATCTACTTTTTCAAAAAAAAAACAAACAGGTACAATGTAATATAAAAAGTTTGTTTCTAGATATGTGTAAATTATATAATATACAAAGTTATATAAATTCGCATATTTGAGAACGCATTATCATAAAAATAATGCTAAAGAAAACAAATTTTTAAATTAAATTTTGTAAATTATGTGGTGTTGATGATTGAATTATTACTTAAGTGTTAATTAAACTAAATTTTGTAAATCATGTGTGTTAGAATAATTAACATGTTTATTTTCTGTTAGTGACACGTAATTTAATTTGTTAATTTAATTTTAAAATTTAGTATCCGAACGTTATCCTTATCATAATATACCATTATCTTATAATAAATCCAACACGATCATTACCGCTTTATACAAAGTGCAGCTGTGCAGGGTAGGGTTGATCAACATTGGCGTCTAAGCAGTCGGTGCACGCAATAATGAATGATGGCTATATCTTAGTAATATTTATCAAAGACCAGATCTGAGAAATGATCCCAATCCAAATTATAAATAGAGGGACTACTAAGTTCTTTAGATCAAACTTGAACAAGCTTTCTACTACATAATTTAACTATGTCACCTTTGCTTTCCCTCTTTCTTTTCTCACTCTTTGCTTTCGTTGCTCAAGCTCAAGTTCCCGCAAATCAAACTTTCAAGTTTGTCAATGAAGGTGAATTTGGGCCTTACATTGTAGAATACGATGGAAACTATCGTATGCTCAGTGTGTTTAGCTCTCCCTTCCAACTTGCCTTCTACAACACCACCCCAAATGCCTTTACTCTTGCTCTTCGCATGGGTTTGACTCGTTCGGAGTCACTCTTCCGTTGGGTTTGGGAGGCCAATCGAGGAAACCCAGTTGGCGAAAATGCCACCCTCGCATTTGGAGAAGATGGCAACCTTGTACTGGCGGATGCCGATGGCCGAGTGGCTTGGCAAACCAACACTGCCAACAAAGGTGTGGTAGGCTTCAAGTTGCTTCCAACAGGCAACATGGTACTTTATGACTCCAAGGGCAACTTTGTTTGGCAAAGCTTTGACCACCCTACCGACACGTTGTTGGTGGGACAATCTCTAAGGCCAGGAACAATAAACAAGCTGGTGAGTCGGGTCTCCGAGACAGAAAACAAAGATGGGCCGTACAGCTTGGTGATGGAGCCTAAGGGAATATTTTTGTACTATAAGAGCAACAACTCTCCCAAATCAATACTCTATTCTCAGTTGTTTACCATTGAGAAAGGCTCACTTGACCATGTCACATTGAATGTTGCACCGGACACAGATGAGGGTTATGCTTATGACATAAGCTTGGAATATCAAGTGGCCAACTCTTCCTCTGGTGGAAATGCCATTCTAGCTAGACCAAAATACAATAGCACACTGACATTCCTTAGGCTTGGAATTGATGGAAATGTCAAGCTGTACACTTACTATGACAAGGTGGATTGGCGTGCATGGGAGGTGACCTTCACTCTTTTCGACAGAGATAATTCGATATGGGAAACCGAGTGCCAATTGCCAGAGCGGTGTGGAAACTTCGGTCTCTGTGAGGACAGCCAATGTGTTGCTTGCCCATCCTCTAAGGGACTATTCGGCTGGAGCAAGGCTTGTGAGCCTGAGAAGCTAGCTTCTTGTGCAGCAAATAGCTTCCACTACTACAAAGTTGAAGGGGTTGATCACTTCATGAGCAAGTACACCCGGGGAACTGCTATAAAGGAGACCGATTGTGGTAAGAAGTGTACTTCGGATTGCAAGTGTTTGGGCTACTTTTACAACCAAGATACGTCAAGGTGTTGGATTGCTTATGATTTAAAAACCTTGACCAAGGTTGCCAATTCTACTCACGTGGCATACATTAAGACACCTAATCAGTAATCACTAGTTTAATATGGGGTGCATTATCACTTGTATTTATTTATTGTCATTTGAACTTAAAAATGTTATTGCATCAATAAATAATTGTTATGATTCTCCAGGTGCATGGAGAACAATATATACATAACAGGGAACAACGAATATATCTTTATGTTCACAATTTGGTTATAAGTATATAATATAATCATCAATGTTTCCGGTGTTTAACCTCTGCTGTGCTTAGCGATCGAGCATTCTATATGCTAAATTAAGTTGGCATATATAATTGAGAGGCATTAGCCTTGAGGAGTAATTGGCTATGCTTAAAATATGTCCTTTCTTCTAGTGATTAATTTGCTTTCAGGTCTTAAAAAATGGGTAATAGTCTTTTCAGTTTTGGTCATACTGATCTTCATTCCAACCACGAAAGGACCAAAGAAGAAAACTAAAAAATAAACCTTAGGAAATATTTAACCCCTGAATATTGACTTTCAATTTATTTTTTTAATGGATATAAAATAGATTAAAGACCAGAGTCACGAGGGTCATCAAACATAAAGCATCATATAACATCACACAACGTCTGTTTAGCCAGGATTGGAAGGTACAAACCCAATTACGTCGGAAAAGATAAAGTGAGCATAATTGGCTAAAGCATCGAAAACACAGTTAACCTCTGCCAAACATGCCTAAAACTAATAGATTCGACGATAGAAGTTGAAAAAAAAAATTCATGCACAAGAGTTTTAAAAGATTCCAAGGCAGAAGCCAAACATGTTGGTATACCATGGGTCCAGCCCATGATGAAGGACATTAAAGGTCGAGCTCATTATAAAGGATGGATGCTAGAAAATTCTAGCATGCAAAAGTAGGATGGGTAGTCTAGAATTATCTAACCTAGAGGTTTGTAGAATATACTAGAAACTAGTAGAATGTCAAACCCTCACCTATAAATATGGGTGTGATGTTGTAGTGATGTAACCGATCAAGAAAGTAGTGAGTAGAAAAGGATCAAGTCCAAAGCTAGAGTTCCACTCCAAGAGTGAGAGTGAGAGTGTTTCACTACACATTGTATGAGTGAAGTTTAGAGTGATAAGTGTGCGTTATACTTTCTTGTATCCATCAAGAAGTTTAGAGTGATAGAAAGTGTGTGTTATATTTTCTTGTATCCATCAAGCCTTGTCTTTGGCTTGGTAAGACTACTCTTGTTGTACTCATCATTTTCATATAGTGAAGATTAATCATTGTTCCATGGACTTAGGCATAAATTGCCGAACCACGTAAATTTTTGGTGTCCATTTTCTACTTTACTTTGTGCATTCTCTATCTTGTAGTACCGACATTCCTAACAAAACATGTCATCCCTTATGCTATCTTTGAAATCAACAAGTTCTATATTTCTATATGGTATCATGAGTTTAGATTTCTAAATTTTCTTTGTGTTATAGCTACCCTAGCTTCCCTTCCCTCTACTTCTTCTTTTCCCAATCTATTTTTAGTTACACAAAGTCGCACGATTTCGGCTCACCAACTTTTATGCCCAATGCAGAATCCTATCCTATCGGATGACTAATTCACTTCACTCCAACTCGTCCGAGGGATCGGAAAAAGTTTTCCCCCCAAAACGTGTCTGCCACACGAACGATCGAATTCGAGAATATGTCGCTAAATGTCGAGGACAAGCTAATGCATGACAATCGTACGAACCACCATAAGACACAAATGAATGCCACCAACTAAGAATTGCAAATAAGTACCAAATGACTAATCTACCCATGCTCTAGCTCAACGATAGCATTGAGGTTGGTCCTTCTCCAATGCCTATAAATAAAACCAAAGACCTTCAAGCTCATGCTCTTCGTCAAATTCAGTCTCTACAATTATACAAACCTCAAATGACTTTCAATCAATCCCATTGCTTTTAGCACAACGCA
Organism: Malus sylvestris; assembly: GCF_916048215.2. Taxonomy (NCBI): domain Eukaryota; kingdom Viridiplantae; phylum Streptophyta; class Magnoliopsida; order Rosales; family Rosaceae; genus Malus; species Malus sylvestris. Next base: position 35,976,592 of record NC_062270.1, on the reverse strand, counting down.
AATTGCTATTCAGCTACAATCTAAAAGTCTTTCTTCAAAGAAAACACCTCATACGATCCCTAAGATCTAAAACTCTTACAGCTTTGCCTTCTCGTGGTCTGATTTGGTTGATGGGTTCCAACAATCCCTGATTTCCTATATGAGGCACTTACTTCCTGCTTAGTCCAGTTTGGTTTTGGTACCAGTGATCTCAATGGACTTCCCTTGCATTATCTCACCTTTCATGGCCTGAATCTTGCTAAAGTTTTACTCTTTTTTTTTTCTTTTTTCTTTTTTTTTTAACATTTTCAGCTCATTTACTTTTCATGTCATGTAGCATGACTTACCATCCTAGATTTACTTTTGACTTAATCATGTTCAATTTCTCGTTTTAGTTTCTATTTCTCTTTCATTTACTTTTTAGGCAAATACACACAAATTCATATTGAATTCTAAGTCCTCATTCTCTCGAGGCACAAAAATGAACTTAACTGAACTACCCTCCCACTCAGTTCACAATCTTCTGGTTAAGAAGTCAGTTTTACATGCAACCTTACACACACTCGAACACCAATCACTGTCTATTTGCATCCTCCAACAATGGCACGCATATTTTCTCTTTTAGTCAAGTGAATCTTGTGGTATTGAGATCAAAAACAGCACTTCAAACATCTATGTGTTGAACCCGACAGACTCTATCCGAATTTTGATACCAATAAAGCAAAATTGATGTGGAAATATTTTGCCTTCACATTCTCGAAAAAAAAGTTAAGTCGGATTAGGTGAGACGTCTGATTCCATAATTTAGCCCCTACAACATGTGACTCAGTTGCGTGATGGTTTCAATTTTTTGTTGATGTTGATATACTGGACCCTTTGAGAAAGTGATAGAACATTTAAGCAAAAAGACTCATAAGTGGGAATTAAGAGCAATTCCACCCCAGTGGAATTTGCCCAGGACCCAGCACAAAAACAGGGCCAGCACCCTGTCAACCAAGGCCACCCCTCAATTTGACTGGTACCCAGCCCGAGCTGGGCTCTGGACCAGCCCAAAAGAGACTGAGCAAGAAGCCAGGCTATTGGCCTGGCGCGTGCGCTTCACGCAGGCGTGGCGCGAGTGCCCGACAAGGTTTCAGAGCGCGGGCCCGCGTGCAAGCGCACTCAGTCCCCCCCCCGAGTTGGCGACGTGGCTTCCCTTATGCCGTTGGATTTCCAATGGCTAGTTTTCTAGACCGTTGGATTTCCAACGGTAAAAAAAAAATTTAATTTTACTTTTAAAATAGACCGTTGGATCAACGATCAACGGTCCAGGTTTTTTTCACAAAAAGTAAATAAAAAAAAAAGCCCAACGGTCATAAATATGACCGTTGGCCACGTGGCAACTCCCTAGCTCTTGGATTTGAATGTTTTTCAAATCCAACGGTCCAGATTAATTAACTATATTAAAATTCATTAAAAATTATTAAAAAATACAGAAAAATTATTAAAAAATACAGAAAATTTTAAAAAAATTGCAGAAAATTTTGAAAAATGTTAATTTTTTTCCTATAAATACCTAACCCTTATCTTCTACCTTTACACCACATTTCAATATTTTCTACACTTTCTATACTATCTACATTTCAATATTTTCTACACTTTAAGAGAAAAAAATGTCTTCGTGGAAGCTCATTGAAGATGTTACGTTGTGTGAATGTTGGGTTCACACTACTCATGATCCGATTACAGGTAATGAGATGGATAAGCGAGAAATGTGGAGTAAAATTACGAAAGCGTTTTGCGATGTACATGGAGAAAACGCCAGAACTAGTCAAGGTCTTCAAGGTCGTTGGAAAAAACTCAACGCATCATTTACTTGTTGGAAAAACGCCATCTCTCATGCTTCCGGTAACCTCCGTAGTGGGAAAAGTTTAGCGGATCAGGTGACAATATTTTTATTTATTTATATGCATTCCACTCACATTAATATTTTGATTTATTTAATTTCGTATGTAATTTTTATGTTATTTCTTATGTAATTTTTATGTAATTTTTATTTAATTTCTTATGTCATTTTTTTTTTATTTCTTATGTCATTTTTATGTAATTTATATGCATTCCACCCGTATCAATATTTTGAATTTATTTATTTGTGTTACACCCGCATTTTTTAACACTATGTTATCCCACATTTTTATAGACACTACAAGCTCAAGCATTCTACAATTCAAAGAACGGGAACAAATCATTCACTAGATGGGAATGTTGGCAAATTGTCAAAGATTGCCCTAAATACAAAATTGTGGCAACTGGTCCAGAAGTTGTCATGCACGGTATGGGTCTACATAGTTCTCCAGAACCAGACATGGCCGAACAAGAAGCCGACACATTTCAAGACACGGAAGGGACGCCTGAACAAGTGCCCGAGACCCAACCGACTCGTTAGTCCCTCAGGCCCGTAGGTAAAAAGGCGTCAAAGAAAAAATGTAGTTCTTCCAAGAATGACTACACTAAATATATGGATGAACTTGCTCGCCAAGGTGAACTGAGCATGACACGAGAAAAGGTTAGAGATGAGGAAAAAGTTGCTGCTATGGCAGCAATATTAGCAGCTACTGAAGCCCGTGATGCGGCGGCTGAGAGACAAAAAGAAGTAGTTAATCGAGAGAACGAGCTGGTTAGAGAAGCACTTCATCGAGAAAATGAATTGCTTCGAGAAGAAAGGATGGCTCAAGCACTTCATCGAGAAAATGAATTGCTTCGAGAAGAAAGGATGGCTCAAGCAGATCGTGACACTATGAGCAAGTCTCTAGTAGGACTGTCTCCGAATTCTAAATATTTTCGGACATCGGGAAAAAGAGATGTCATGCGAAGGAGGCGTGCAAGAGATGCGGAAACAAGTCAAGGGGGTTCTAGCTACTTTTGTGACAACCATGATCCTAGCACCATATATCCTAACTCGAGAGACTTTGTATAATTTTTATGTATTTTTTATGTTTTTTCTTTCTTTTTTCTTTTGAACTTTATTTAATTTCTTATGTTTTTTTCTTTTTTTAGGTTTGAACTTTATTTATGTTTTTTTCTTATGTAATTTTTTATGTTTTTTTCTTATGTAATTCTTTATTTATTTTTAAAACTTTATTTCTTTTGTACTTTATTTAAACACATGAAATAAGATTACATAAACTCACCAAATAAATTTAAAAACAAAACACACTACATAGAATTACATAAACTCACCAAATAAATAGAATTACATAAACTCACCAAATAAACTTAAAAACAAAACACACTACATAGAATTACATAAACTCACCAAATACATAGAATTACATAAACTCACTAAATAAACTTAAAAACAAAACACACTACATAGAATTACATAAACTCACCAAATAAATAGAATTACATAAACTCACTAAATAAACTTAAAAACAAAACACACTACATAGAATTACATAAACTTAAAAAAAAAATACAATTTATTCTTCAACCACAAGCCTCATTCTAATTATCTTCGCCTTCATGCAATCCCCACTGGTGCTCAATCAAGTCATTCTAGCGGGTTACGTGCCAGTATGGCTCTTGCACATTAGTGTACCGCTGAATGATCAATTCATTGTAACGTCCATCGCGTTCCAACGGCTTGTGTTGCACTGGATCTTTGGTCCCATCATGAGCACAATAGATACGTGTTCTTGAGTTGTTCATCGGATCCGGCTCATATTCATCGACGCCATCATAATCATACTCATCTTCAACAATCATGTTGTGGAGAATAATACACGTCATCATGATGGATCGAAGAGCCTCGACATCAAACATTCTAGCTGCAGCCCTGATAATCGCCCAACGAGCTTGCAGGATACCAAAACAACGCTCGACATCCTTCCTACACCCTTCTTGACATTTTGCAAAGTGTTTTTCCTTTTCAGTCTGTGGATGTGGCACTGTTTTGACAAATGTTGACCACCTTGGGTAAATGCCATCTACAAGGTAGTATGATCCCTCGTATTGGGTACCATTAATGGTATATGTGCATCTCGGCGAGTTTCCTTGCAGCAATTCGTCGAACACTGGGGATTGGGCAAGGACATTTAAGTCATTCTGAGCTCCTGGAACACCAAAAAAAGCATGCCAAATCCATGTATCAAATGAAGCCACCGCTTCCAAAATGATGATTTTGGCTCCTTTTCTGTTGCCATATGCTCCTTGCCACGCACTTGGACAGTTTTTCCAAGTCCAGTGCATGCAGTCCATGCTTCCAATCATGCCAGGGAAGCCTCGCATCTCACCCTTCCTCAGAAGCCTTCGCATGTCCCTTGGCGTGGGTGTCCGGAGGTACTCATTGGTGTAAAGGGCTTCAATTGCAGAGCAAAACCGCATCAGGGACTCTAAAACAGTTGTTTTTCCCATCCTCGCGATCTCATCCACTTGATCTGCAGATACTCCATATGCAAGCATTCGCAAGGATGCCGTAATTTTTTGCTTGGGAATAAGACCTAGAACATGAAAAGCATCCTCTTTTTGCACAAAGTATGAATCATGGTTGCAAATATCACTCATGATTTTGTTGAACAAATTTCGTTGCATTCTAAAACGCCGTCTAAAAATATGATCAGGGAATATGCTATTGGGAATAAAATAATATTCCAATAGATTTTTACCTCGTTTTTCCCTTTTTCTATCGAGGTTTACAACACGTCTTGGTTTGGCTATCTGACCCACGGCTTCCATGACACGGCGGGAATGTGAGGCCTTCTGCCTTTTATGGTGATCATCCTCATCCTCCTCCATGAAGAAAGCCTCATCTCCACCTCCACTTCCACCTTCCTCGAGATTGGCCAATTCTGCCTGTTGTGCCAACAACCTTTGTTGTTGCTCCTGCAACTGTTTATACACCCTTCTTGAAGAAGACATTGTAATAAGAACTCAAGATTTGAAAACGATGAACAAGGATTCTGAGCTAAAAAGAAGGATTGAGCTTGGTGTGAGGATGGATGTAGGGATGTAGGGTTTATTTGGACAAAAAAGGAAAGGATGAGGTTCTGGACAATGCCATGTGGCACTACGTGATTGGTTGAAAATCTTATCGAAATCTTGGCTAAATTATTGTAAACCGGAAGTGACACGTGGCGTGTAAGGATTGGTCGAAAATATTATCGGAAATCTATCCACAAAATAGTACGTTCAGATAATGACACGTGGCATGACGTGATTGGTTGAAAATCTTATCGAAATCTTGGCTAAATTATTGTAAAACGGAAGTGACACGTGGCGTGTCGGGATTGGTTGAAAATCTTAGCGGAAATCTATTCACAAAATAGTACGTTCAGATAATGACATGTGGCGTGACGAGATTGGTTAAAAATCCTATACGAAATTAAAACTATTTTATTTTTTTATTCTTTTAGACAAAATTTAAAAATAGTTTAAATGGGATGGGTGCCAGCGCATTTTGTAGGGATGGAGATCGTTTGTGTCAGCGCATTTTTTCACTAGGTGCCAGCGCATTTTTTTAGGGGTGGAGATGCCTTGGCCTATTACTGTTCATTGGAGTCTGTTACTGTTCATTTGAGTGAATAAATGCGCTGGGTGCTGGCGCAAAGTCCTTAGGGGTGGAATTGCTCTAAGAGGACCTGGATTGTCTGCCCTCTGCCATCTCATCCCCTCTTATTTATGTGGTCATAGTTAAGTCACGTCAACATTTTATATTAATTTTTTATACAAATAATAAGACAAAAAACAATGAGAATATAAAATATTGACGTGATTTAACCGTGACCACAAAAATAAAAGAGGATGGGAAGGAAATGAGATGAGGAGGGCAGACAATCCAGGTTCAAAATGGACATCACATTATCATCGATATCGTCTTAGATCTTTCTTTTTCTTGATAAACCCCAAATCTTTTTTTTTTAGTATAATGATGTGATAAATCGTGCAACTATACAAGGGATAAAGATTAGCCAGTTGCTCATCAGAAGCAACTAAGACACAAGCAAGAAAAGTATTAAAGAAACAATATATAAATAGAGAAGTGTTAAACCCACCCCCTTTTCTTATTTCTCCACCCCACTTAAATGTGAAAATTTCATTAACAACTAGGGGTGGATTTTTTTGCCAAATTGCCATGCCAACCGAATTACCAACCGTGCCATACCGATTTTGTGCCAAATTTTTTGTGCCAACGGTAATGGTACGGTATTGTACCGTACCGAAAGTTTGTGGTACGGTATTGGTAATGGATATCATTACCACGGTATTACCATACCGTACCGAAAAATTAATATAATATATAAATTATATAGTATATAATTATAATATAACACATATTTATAAATTATAATATATATTTATAATATTCTAATAATTTAAAAATAAACCCTACAAACAGTAGACACAAACTAGTGAGTGACTATTCGCTCTCCCTCTATCATTTATGAGACATCAGCAACTAAGGTGAGGTTTAAGTTAAAGGGGTGAGTCTTGTGGTAGTGCCATAGTGTTGCTTTATGCTTCTGTTGAATAATCAATCGGTACTACTAAGGTGAGAAATTTAGGCTACACATTGTCCTTGTATATCTATAGTACTGCTTTATGTTTCCATTCTTTGTTTCAAGCTTATAATTTTCAAGTAATTCATCAACATGTCATGCGACTGTAAATCCATTTGAAGGTGGAAATCCGAAATCCATTTGGGCACTTGTTATGAGAATTTTCTTACGTCGATGCATTTGGTTTATATATCTTTTTCTTATTACAAAGGCACAAAATATAAAATGTTGAACAAAGCAAAAACAGATTTTGTCTCAAAATAAAGTGGCAATTATCATTGTCATACCATGCCAACCGAACATTTGGCAATACCGAACTTCGGTATACCGAAAGTTTGGTATGGTAATGGTAATAGATTTTACCAAACCGAAAGTTTGGTACGGTAATTGGTACGAGGGTTTTGGTACGGTAACCGTACCGAACCCACCCCTATTAACAACTATGTCCTTTTAGAGAATGACCGTAAGGACCTAAACAATAACAAATTGTATTTTGTCAAGTAAGCATTATATTTTTTTCATTAAAAACAAAAATAGTAACAAAAAAAAAGAAAAAACGAAAAAAATCAGAAAACTCCCACCCCGTTCTCACTATTATAACCACGATAAGTGCACAACCACACGCCTCCCTCACGGCGGCATTGATGATGGCTACCTTCTTTTCCACCTTCTTTTCAAATCCTTCCTTTTCCCTTTCTCTCATGACAGTGTACAATCTTGATCCAATTCCAGCAGTGAAAGAGATTGTGTACAGCAAAGGAAGATGGGTAAACCCATGGAGGTGGGCAGTTTTGAGGCTATGGTGGTGCTGCGAAGGTTGGATAGGGTGGAGCCTGGGTGTTGGTGCAGCTGTCGTATTGGGGATCGTGGTGCAGATGGGGTTTGGAGGTCTGTTGCTTCGATGGTTTTGGAATTGGGATGGTTAACCGATTTTTATCATTTTTTTTGTTAAAGAGATATATAAATATATATATATATCCTATATATATTCTAATAAATAAAATTTAAAAGATTTTAGAGATATATAAAAGGTTATATTAGGAATAAGGGTGGGTGGGAAAAGAGAGTTTTTTATTAAGTTTTTATGATGAGTGAAATTATAAGGTAGGTGGGAAAATAAGACAATGGAGTGGGACTAGTTAAAGTCACCGACTATTATTCCAATGTCTAGTTATCAACTGAATATGACACATGATGAGCTAATTTCCGTGAATAAATTAGTTACTACAAATTTGACCAAAAAAAAAAATTAGTTACTACAACGGTAAGTTCTTATAATGAACATTAACCCGTAATTAGATGAAATGAGTCACGTCTAATTACTATATTGGAATTTAATTAGGTCACCAGTAAGTAATGATACAATTATAGTTTTTCTTTTTTTTCAAAAGAAAATGCCTATATTATTGAGAATCAAATTCGAATAGATACATTGACTCAGCTGCCAATACATTGAAAAGCCAGAAGATGACCATAAAATTACAAATTCGAAATTCCTAAATTAGTATTTTAATTAGTACTTTATTCTTTCCCTTATATGACCACTATACTATTTTGGCTATGTGGTTGTAGCTAGAGATGAGCTGCTGCTGATAGGCCTCAATGCGGGTGATAATTTTTTTGCGCTCTTTATTTTCCAAGTCTAAATTTGTGACCATCTCCTTCTCGTTCTACTCAGAATTCGGCAATACAGTGCTGATATTGGGAGGAATGATTGCCTTAGAGGCAAACGCTAGGGAGAACGGAGTTTTGCCGGTTGCTCGTCTCTTGGTGATGGTTGAAAAGGAGGGAATAGAGTAAGTTGGTTGAGAAAAAGGAACTTAAAATTTAGTAAATAGGAAATCAAAGACGGAGGATTTTTTCTATAAAATATATTGCAAAGCAAGATTTTTCTTAACTAAAATTGGCAACACATTTACCGTGTTACCGATTTAGCATGGGAAACGCTCAACCCCAAAAGATAATACCAAAAACAAGGGACAATACTTTCTACCCATCTTTTTGTCCTTTTGAATTTTTTTATTTAAAGCTGTTATTTAATTCTTTTTTTAATTTATTCTATCCAAAAAATTATAAGCAAACAGAGATGCGCGTGAGGAGAAAACTAAAAGATAAATAAATTGCCAACTTAATTTCCATCCTCTCTCACGTATACTCCAGACAAGACTTATAAATATAGTAGCTAACTAGCTATAAGATAAAAAGAGAAGATTAAGAGAAGAGTTTGTAGTCCCATATCATTTCTTGTAAACCTCTCTCTCTCTCTCTCTCTCTCTCTCTCTCTCACACACACACACAAAGGATTCATGGAAGCTGCTCACCTCCTCCTCCTTCTTGTTGTTTGTGACTACCAAGTAGTAGTACGTGCAAGAGGTGATGAGTCACCATCGTCGTGCGATTTCTTCAAAGGTAGATGGGTTCTGGACCAGTCCTACCCGCTCTACGATCCTTCCTCATGCCCCTTCATTGAGCGCGAGTTTAGCTGCCAAAAGAATGGCCGTCCCGATCAGATTCACACCAAATACAGATGGCAACCACTTGACTGTGATTTAGCAAGGTGCACCAATCTCTCTATCTCTCTGGTTTCTGTAAAATTAGGATCGGCAGAAAAGTATTTGGCCAGAACGAATTGTACTGCTCGATAGAAAACAATGCTAAATCTATATGCATTGAACCTGCAGCCTACTGGCAGTTTCCTGTCGTTGAACTGTATGCCTATATGGATTATCCTCTCGATTCATGATGAATAATGATTATCGTTTAACTTTATTTTCTTTTAACACGCGCATACACAAGTGGCATATTGACCATATCGATAATTGTTGAATGCAGAAGCATATTGTGTACTTAAAATGTTAATCAACACCAGACAGCGTAGTGTATAACGTGTTAAACTATTTGATAGAAGAAAAACATTATTAATCTGCATTTACATGTTTTACCTGAATGATAGATAGTTTATCCTATGGAAACCCAGCTTAAAGTTTTTTGACAACTTTGATATTCAGATTTGACGCACTTGACTTCTTCGAAAGATTTAGAGGGAAGAACATCATTTTCGTTGGAGATTCATTGAGCCGAAATCAATGGCAGTCCTTGACATGCATACTTCACTCTGCTGTACCAACTGCTAATTATAATGTGACAAGAGTAGACACTGTATCTATCTTCGAATTCACGGTTCGTCTAATCTACATTTCGTTATGGGTATTGTTTCCTGTTTGTCATGAGAATAATTCTATTGTCATATAGTTTCACCTGTTGTTATCAAGTCAAGATATGAATTGATCAAAACCTTTCACATACATTTGTATTTGTATAAGTAGTCAAAATTAACAGCTTAGTAACATATAATATGATTAAACCTTTAGCAATAAAATGTTATTGCCTGTTTAGTTGATAACCAACTTAAATCAAGTGAAGTCAAATCACACATAAATGTGGTAGGTGAGTGCAATGCATCAATGCCAAAAGTTTATAGACTTTTTCTTCCGCTTCATTAGGTAACTTAAGTGGGTCCATCCATGTGGCTTATTTACTCTCGTGAAATTTAATTTGACATTTCAGTTCCCTTGGACAAACTAGTTGACAAGAACTTCTGTCATGATCCTACCAAACACGAAGCATGTGATTCTTTCTCAATTTTCTTTTGGGATCTTTATCAATACTTGCAGGATTATGGAATTAGAGTGATGCTAGACAGTAATATGTATCTAGTAGATATTGTAAAAGAAAAGATTGGGAGGGTCTTGAAGCTTGATTCAATTGTGGGAGGCAACTTATGGAAGGATATTGACATGCTCATCTTTAACACTTGGCATTGGTGGAATCGCAGAGGACCCTCTCAACCGTAAGCCGGCCTGAAACTATATTTACTACAAAATATTTGGTTTTCTTTTAGTTAGACTTTAGGGAGACTTTGGATGCGGTCCCTAGTTATGAATAGTCTTTGACTGAAACCTTGTTGGTTTTCAATTTTTGATCCAAGTCCCTGAAATTAATTGATAATTTATTTCTATGTACGTTACTATATTTTTTAAATTAAAAATTAAAATTTATAGTTGTTTATAGTAATGAGATTTTAAATAAAAAACCATAATTTGTGGGATTAAAAATATTAAAATATAAATATACTATTGTGTGTGTGTGTAAACATGGGTACATTCATAAAAAATAACCAAAAAATTATTGTATCAAAACATGGATACATTCTTCAAAATGGGTACATTTAGCAAAAATAAAAATGGGTACAAATAAATAAAAAAATATGGGTACAATACAAATAAAACTTTAAAAAATATGGGCACAAAAAGAAATTAATATATGGGTACAAATTAAAACTGAAAGGAAAATTGGTACAAATTAAAAAAGGGTTGCAAATTAAAAATGGGTACAAACTAAAAATAAAAATATATGATAAAAAATTTAGCCATAAATATAAATATACTAATTGTAATATTTTTAATATTAAATGAATATATTTAGAAATAAAAAATATTTTATTATTGAAATAATTAATGATATTATTAATACAAAGGACCTTGATCAAAAATTGAAAAGTAATAAGGTTTTAATCAATAGAGTAGTAAAAATAAGGATGAAAACCTAATTACTCTTAGACTTTAATTGTAGTTAGAAGGTGAATACATAACTAACTATTATAATTTTGCAGATGGGATTATGTTGAAGTAGGAGGCCAGACCAGCAAAGACATTGACCGCATGCTTGCTTTTCAGAAGGCGCTCGAGACTTGGGCTGGATGGGTGGATTCAAACATTGATCCAGCAAAGTCTAGGGTTTTCTTCCAAGGAATTTCTCCCTCTCATTACAAGTAAGTTTTTTATAGGAGTAATTAGGTTTTCATCCTTATTTTTACTACTCTATTGATTAAAACCTTATTACTTTTCAATTTTTGATCAAGGTCCTTTGTATTAATAATATCATTAATTATTTCAATAATAAAATATTTTTTATTTCTAAATATATTCATTTAATATTAAAAATATTACAATTAGTATATTTATATTTATGGCTAAATTTTTTATCATATATTTTTATTTTTAGTTTGTACCCATTTTTAATTTGCAACCCTTTTTTAATTTGTACCAATTTTCCTTTCAGTTTTAATTTGTACCCATATATTAATTTCTTTTTGTGCCCATATTTTTTAAAGTTTTATTTGTATTGTACCCATATTTTTTTATTTATTTGTACCCATTTTTATTTTTGCTAAATGTACCCATTTTGAAGAATGTACCCATGTTTTGATACAATAATTTTTTGGTTATTTTTTATGAATGTACCCATGTTTACACACACACACAATAGTATATTTATATTTTAATATTTTTAATCACACAAATTATGGTTTTTTATTTAAAATATCATTACTATAAACAACTATAAATTTTAATTTTTAATTTAAAAAATATAGTAACGTACATAGAAATAAATTATCAATTAATTTCAGGGACTTGGATCAAAAATTGAAAACCAACAAGGTTTCAGTCAAAGACTATTCATAACTAGGGACCGCATCCAAAGTCTCCCTTTTTTATATAACTAATCTAAACTAATCATCATTGGATTTTAAATTAAGAGAAACCGTTATTAGTATTCCACGAAAATCATCTTATTTTCACAACACTCTTTATAGTGCAATTTCTCTCTTATGGTTTTATAAAGGGTAAATTACATAAAACTAACTTAACTATTGGGTCATTAACAGTTTCATACCTCATCTTTAAAAAGTTTCAATGTCATACTTTATCTTCGAATTTGTTGCAATGTCATACCTTCCGTCAGTTGTTTGTCAATTCCTCTGTTAAACGCTGACGTGGCATGAGGTGGGGTCCACTTTTTATTAAAAAAAATTAATTAAACATTAAAACATTTAAATATAAAATAAAAACAAAAAACCAACCAAACCAAACCCAGATCCCCCCACAACAAAAACCTTCCCTCTGTCCCTCCCCCCCCCCCCCCCAAATCTTCCTTCCGTCCGTCCCCCCCCCCCAACAAAAGCTTCCTTCCATCGTCCGTCTTCCCCCCCCCCCCCCCCAAAAAAAAAAACTTCCCTTCCATCCGTCGTCTGTGTCGTCCCCTCCCCCCAAAACCTTCCTTCCATCCATCGTCCCCCCCTCCAAAAACAAAAACCTTCATCTTCCAAACCCAGAAGCCCACCATTCCCCCCCCCCCCGCAACCCACCCCACCCCACCCAACCCTTCCTTTCCCGGACCACCTCATCCTTCCCGTCGAAGTCAAAACACCTCAACTGGTTTTTTTTTTTTTTTTTTTTTAAGTTTTGAATGGGAGGGAAGGTGAAGAGAGCAAATGAGAGGGAGGTGGTTGGGAGGCTCGGGAGGGAGAACGTGAAGGGTTGCGAGGGAGGTGAGGGTGGTGGGTTCTGGGTTTGGAAGGAAGGTTTTTTTTCGGGGGCGGGGGAATCTGGGTTTGGTTTTTTTTTCTTTTTTAATAATTTTTTATATTTAGTTAATATTTTTTTATTTTTTTAATAAAAAATGGGGTTGCCTCATGCTACGTCAGCATTCAACTGACAGATAACTGACGGAATGTATGATATTGCAACAAATTCAAAGATAAGATATAACATTGAAACTTTTTAAAGACGAGATATGAAACTATTAATGATCCAATAGTTGAGGTAGTTTTATGTAATCTACCATTTTATAACTTAAGGAAAAGGGTTGAATGACCTTTGTAAAATGTCAACTTCATGAATCAAGTTCAACTTTTTTTATTAGATGTCATCATGAGTGTTTGCCAATCCTGGATGTACAAAAAAAATTAACACGTACGTGCAAATAAATGAGTGATAATTATCTACATACATGTGAATGACTATCGTTATGAATTTCGAATAATTTGGTGTGAAGACTTGTCTATAGAGTTTGTTTTTTTCCAATTACATCAATCAAATTTATAGTCTCTTACTTTTCTTATTTTTTATTTTAGTGGCAGTGAATGGCATGAACCAAGTGCAAAAAGTTGTGTCGGGCAGAAGGAGCCTTTGCTTGGGCCCTATCCAGGAGCTTCGCCACCAGCTTTGGGTGTGCTGAAGAATGTGTTAAGCACTATCAAAAAGCCAGTGACATTGCTCGATATAACAAACCTCTCGCTCCTGCGTAAAGATGGACATCCTTCAATTTATGGGTTGGGAGGCCGCACGGGAATGGATTGTACTCATTGGTGTCTCTGTGGAGTCCCAGATACCTGGAATGAGATTCTCTACAATTTTTTTCTTTGAATACCATCAAAAGGATGGAGATTTGACAACTTCTTACAAAGAAATAATACTCAAATGAACATAAATATTCATCATCAATTGAAAGAAGCTACACAGCAAGAAAAGGCAAAAGAAAATGGCCAAGGAAGAATATGTGTCAAGTTCATTTCCCAGGTGGCTTGATTTAGCATGTTCATTCATATCTTAATTTCTCTGCCAATAATTAGCTAGGGGAAATATGTTGCTTAGCGTTGGCTTATTTGCTTATGTTCTTCTAATAAATTTATGCCTTCATGAAGGCCAATTACATTTTCTGTGCGAAAGTAGTTATCACCAGCTGCGATTTGTAAAGAACGGAGTTTAGGGTTTATGATTATACCTATCCACTCTACGACACATCGAGCTTCCCTTTTTATTCAGAAAGAGTTTGACCGTCTGAAAGTGGACGGCCAGAAATGTCTATAGATGGCGGCCTGCAGACCCTAATTCTGTATTGCCAAGGTAACATTGATGTATTTTCTTCTCCCTCTCCATTTTCTCATAAAATGGCAATAGCTCTCTTGCCGTTTGGAAACACATAAACACATTACAGCAGTCTATCCATGCGCGCATTTCCGAGCTTGAAACATGCATGCAAGCATTATACCGGCGTTCCCTTCATCGGAATGCACATATTCCACCATTTGTGAATAGTGTATCATTACTGTATAAACTTTATAATTGGAACTGTTCAATTTTTTAATCTTCATTCGAAGATCATCCCTACAAAAAAATTATTCGAGTTGGAGACTGTTTGATTAGCCAAATATATTAATAAATTGACAGTTCATTATGAATATGTTACTTGATACTTATACTGTTGATTTGCATGGCGTACCCTATGATTTTTGGGGCCTGAGGTGAGGAGCTTATAGATTCAAAGTCCTCAACTGCATTACCTAAATTTTTATGGTTATTAATCACAATATCTTTTATTATATCCTGACTTCGAACAATCAAAGCTACAAAAAGAGAAAGAAAAAATAAATAAATATAATCAAAACACAAAATTGTCTTCTACGATGCTACGTGATCGAATGCAATCAAACAATATACATTTATTGTTTAATTTGGATTACTTCAAATTGCATTCTTCTAACCCTTATGAGAGTTGGTTTGCACATCCACTAAGAACTTGAAAATAACCCTTAGAGCCCATTTGGTGGGCTGAATTAGACAACCAATTAAAATGGACTCAAATCTCAAGCTATTGTTTATGCCGTTAAAGCATAAAAGGAACGGGATTCTATTTCCAATGCAAGTCCAATAGCACAGGAATAATAAAGGCTTCCTTTCTTTTCCTTTAAGATTATGACAATATTTGAAAATAACAACATAAAAAAGTTAATTAAAATGATTCTTATACTCGTATTTTAATAACCACAAAAAAAAACACTCAAATTAAAATAATTCCGATTTTTCATCTTTGTAAGTAAACACGCACTTTGAGAGATGGTGGGGCCTTGTGTGTGTTGACTGTTGACTAGGTGGGTTTAATTACCCTTGGGTTTCTTCTTTAATATTGAATTAACTAATTGGGCCTCTTTGTTTTAATATTCTATGACACACACACGTGAGTATTTGGGTCCCAAATTCAATTTAGAAAATCAGCTTATTGGACTGGCCAATCCATTTTTCCCTTGAACCACTTCTTTATCTTCTGTTAGTAGAGAGAGATTTTTTAGTGTAGTAGGAACACAGGGCGACACGTCATATATTATTACACAAGTAAGAGAGGTTCTTTTTTCAAGTGTTTTTTCACTCGTATAATGACATATAACGTATGTGTTTGGAATATAGACACATTAAAGAATCTCTCCTCAGTAGATCACCAAATTTCTCTAATCTACGCTAATTGGGAGTGGGAAAAAGAGAGAGTATGACTCAAATTTTAATCACTCAAATTAGCTGACTAGAGAATACCTGGAATTTGTAATGGAGCAAATAATATATCATCATCTAGAGGAGCACTAATTAGTAATTAACCTTCAAATAGTAATCCACTCATATAAGAGAATTCGACACTAATCATCATACTTAAATTACCACACAGTAAATCTGTAACTCAAACAAAATCAACATCACAAATAGCCCACCGGCAGTATGTCAATGTTTCTTAAACAACATTGTTTTGTACAAGTATATAGGTTTTATAATTAATTGTGCATCTCAGATATTGAAATCTAATGGTTGTAATTCAGAAAGCATATATCGTATCAATATAAGAATAATTTGACGAGTCTAATTCTCCCTAGTACGACGTCCTCCACAACCCTAAAGAGAAGCTCCACCAACCATCCACGTGTAAAATATGCCATATACATGCTCCTCCCGAACGACAAGTATCATTTTTAGCATGCCAAATATGACTATAGGAAAGCTTAGAATTCCATATGGAAATCCCCATGCCGAATTCGAAACGTAATCAAAATGACATTAAACTCCCACAGGCCATCACCATTTTAATGCGTTTTGGATGTGTCCTTCAATCTGCGATGACAAAAAACGGATAGATAAAAGCATATTACGTTCTAAAAATCTCCGTCTGACGCCTTTTAGGTCCCACCCGGCTCCATCTAGACCCCGCCTAGAGCCGCTTAGGTGCTAGGCTACTGATTATCGCCCAATTAATCCCTAGGCGTATGAAAATTAAGAATGGGCGGTTAGACCCGTCCAGACACCCACTTAAATCGCAACTCTAACTTAGACAAAAAATATATAACTTTCATTTTGTGTTTTATTTTATTTTAATAAAATGTAAAAGACTTATTGAATACTTGGATGAATACTCATTATATTTTGATTCCCGTGTTTTCATTATGTTTTGGTTCCCGTGTTTTCATTATGTTTTAATACTTTCTAATCTATATGTCATTCGATTTTTCAATTTATGTATCCTAATACAATTATATATATTTTTAAGTATAAACAAGCAATTATTGATATGGTGTATAATAAGTTTACTTAAATACGTTTAGTCTACCTAGGCCCCCGCCTAGCCACCTAGGTGCTAAACCCCAATCTGCCGCTTGACTAGTACTGTCTTTTATAACCTTAGTATATAATACAACACAAATTATGTAATGATCAAATTAATGAGTAATATGATCATTAGTATGTAATTCAAGCTTCCACCCACTCGCATTTTTTATAAATATGGCACGATATTCATTAATTAGCATTATGAAGCATACCTGCAAACCAGAAGATATAATGCTTTGTTTGGGCATACCGGTAAAAGGAGAAATTTAACCCGAACTAAGAGATCAAAAAGAGCACCCACACCAAAAACTACGTAAAAAGACCATCTTCAATAAGAAGACCACCAATAAAATCGAGAAGTTTGTCAATCCGAAGGAAGTCTTATTCCATTGCCAAACCATACCGATCGAGCAAGCCCATGTGCTAGTCTATAAGCCTCTCTTAACATATGTTTGTATTGAACTTACTGAGTATGATCAAGGAATACTAAATAATGTTAGGAATACCAAAATTTAAACAAAGGTAATGTTAGGAAGACCAATAATTTAAATCAAATTTACAAATTAAATTATATATCACCAATATATAATAAGCACGTTAATCGACACTTACATAATAATTCAATTATTAATAATTATTATTTAGTTTGCAGATTTAATTTAAAAAATTTATTCTCTGTAACCTTATCCTTTAAACATGCATGCATTATGCACATAGGGATGTTGATAAGTTGTCCGTGATCTGCGAGTTTGTGACACTCTAAAAACGATGCAACTTATCACTTACCTTCCCAAGTCAAAGAAGCAGATGCCCAATATAATATAGTAATAGAAAAATCTTTCATTAAAAATCAGGAATACAGAGAGTTAAACAGTTGAAATGTTAGAAATAATATATACATGAAAAAAAAAGGATAATTTATTACACATTATTGTACACTTATGTGTGTGGTAGACCGACTTCGAGGCTAAATAATGCCTTAAAATATATGGTTTATTGACGGTGGCATCTTGAAAATCCTATGGAATCTGCTTAATTGACAAAACGACGGCATGACTTTAGAATTTCTTGTTATTTAATCACAAAGACCAATGAATAAGACGGCATCTCCCAAAACAAATTAAGTAGTTGCATCATGCATTGCTGGGTGTGTCAAAAGGAGAATTTTTCAGAGTGTGATAAATACAGGTCTGTACTACTAAACGTAATAGTATAATTGGTAAAAAAAACTAAGTTATCAACTAATTATATTATTATATTTATGTATTAAGTCATGTTTACAACACATTGAAAAAATCTTCGTGTCCAAGGGTTCAGGGTTGACAAGCTTGCTCACATGAAAGCTTGCAAGATTCACGGTGTTAGTGTCCATAATTTCAACTTTGTTTAACGTGCTTGCTCACATCACGGTTGGGCTACTGGTCTTTTCACCATCAGACTTTGAATTTTCTTTTTCGTGAATAATGAATAAGCACCTGTAATTTTTGGTGCGAATATAAGATTTAAGCGCTTGTTTTGATAACTTGAACCAGATAAGCGTGGCTGATAAGCAGTTGATTAAAAAACACACTTTAATAAGCCGAAAGCCACCTCTCTATAACTCCAACTTACCGATCACCTACCACTACACTACCATAAGTCAAACTAACCAAGATTGGACACATTAGAAAAATCGAAGCTGGCCAACGAGTTCGATGTAAATCTGAGAGAGAACGAGCACTAGACGCCGCCGTCCCCACTAAACGCGACGTCTCCGATCGAGTCATCGAAGTTGAAGACTGCACTTCTGGATCCGCAGACGAAGCGGGAGATGCATGCATTGAGAAGTAGGAAGTCGGAGGAAAAAAAGGTAGGAGACGGAATGATTCCCAAGGGGGAGCAACCGGCGGTGCAAAAATAGAGAACAGAGACAATGTGAATAGGAATTTGAGCAACGGACAAACGGAGCTGCGCTACTGGGTTCAACGACCGGGTCGGTATCTGTACACGCTGGTTCAGCGCAAAAGGATATATTTAGCGAATGAGATTAGTCACACTCCACCGTGGACAAGTCAGGATCGTGGAGTTCCAGTGGGAAGGGGAGTGTGCCTCGCACCTATCACGTCAATAGTTAATTAATAGACAAATTAACAGATAACGAAACAAATTCTAACATTAACGAATTTATAAATTGATGTATGACATTGTAATTTTTTCTTTTTTCTTTTTATTGCGTTTGCCACGTCATCATTTAACGATCAGATTGATAAAAATTTTAACGGAGGTTTGAAATTGCAATGAATTGTACGTTGATATACAATATTTAAAAAATAAGGTATGAATTTATTAGATGATCCAAAATTAAAGTGGTAAAATGTAACTTATTTTTAGTTCTTTGTATGTAATCACTTCTACCCACTCTCCCATTCTTTTAATATGGTACAATATTCATTAGCATTATGAAGCATGCGTAGTATTTCAACCAAAAAAAAAAAAAAAGCACCCGCATCGAAAATTACATAAAAAGAGTTTTTTTTTTTTTTTTTTTTTTTTTTTTTTTGGTGAGAACCATATAAAGACTATCTTCTATAAGAAGACCGACAATAAAATCGAGAAGTTTCTCAATTCAAAGAAAGTCTTACCCCATCATCTAATCATATCAAACAAGTTTATGTGGTACCCGATCAGCCTCTCTTATCATATGTTTGTATTGAACTTGCTAGATACAATCAAGGAAAACTTCTGCATTATTTAAACATGCATGCATTATGGATATAGGGGTACTAAAAGGCGGAAGGAAGTAGGGATCAAGATCGTCCAAGGATCATTTGAAGTTTGAAAAATATATATGCGAAGGTTTTTTGAGGATCCTTTCAATGTTTAGTACCGGTCCTTTTTGTGCTTACTAAATATTTAATGTAATGCATACTAGTCTCGACAAGTTGTATCGACAACACTTGATAAATTCTTTCTACATCACTCATCAGGCTCCTTTGTCATATGTCTCTATTTATTGGCATGTATGCAACATGGTTTGATTGACGACAATACGCCTACAAAGTATTCAACAAAATACTTAATGAATAAACTAAATTTTTATTTTTTACACACTTCACCCTGTGTTTCTATCTTAAAAACTTATATTTACCTTGGTACCTAAAGTTTAAATCCTAAATCTGCGATTGTCTATGATTTTGTGAGTTTGTGACTCTCAATAAACGGTGCAACTTATCGTTTTACTTCCCAAGTCAAAGAAGCTGATCCCATCATCCCAATAATGCATTAAAATATAACATAAAAATCAGGAATTCACAATCACGGACTTAATAGTTGAAATGCTAGAAATAAATATATACATCATAATTTTTTTTTATACATTTGTGCAATTATCTATGTGGTAGACCGACTTTGAGGCTAAATGATGCATTAAAATATATAGAAAATTAGGAAAATGAATTGAAAACTTTGAGTTTTAATCAAAATGATAAAAAAAAAGTGTTGTAAGTGAATAGTATCATGAATGATTTTTTCAAGTAAAAATATCCTTAACGTTAAAAGTTAACAGTACCAAAAATGTTTTATTAAAACTCTCTAATAGCATCTTCAAAATCCCATGGAATGTGCTGAATTGACAAAACGATGGCATGACTTTAACATTTCTTGTTCTTTAATCTCAAAAACCGATGAATAAGACGGCATCCCCAAAACAAATTAAGTACCTGGCATCATGCATTGTTGGGTGTCGAAAACATAGACCAGTATATTAAATATAATAATACAATAATTAATAAAAAAAATTAAAATTTTAATTAATTATATTATAACATTAGTTGTATCTTACTGTGTTTTTGACACACTTAAATACTCTCGTGTCAAAGGGTTCGGGGTTGACGTACGCGGTATGCCCCATGAAGGCTTGCAAGATTCACGGTGTTACTGTCCATATTTCCAACTTTTGTTCTACCAAACGTGCTTGCTCCCATCACGGTGGGGCTAGCGGCCTTCACTATCGGCTTTGAATTTTCTTTTTCGTTAGTAATAAATAAGAACTCGTATTTTTTGGTGCGAATTTAAGGCCTTGTGTTTGATAACTTGTCAACCAGGTAAGAGTGGTTGATAAGCAGTTGATTGATTAAACACGCACTTTTATAAGCTACAATTGCAACTTATCAATCAACTGGACCTACCACTACATGCACTACCAGAAGTCAAACTCCCAGAACGACGATTGGAGATATTAGAAATGCCTGCATCTTGCAGTTGCGAAAAGTCACAAGTTTGACGATTTATTTTCAAAAAATGAGGGCTCCCTAATAACAAATTTATTTTTAATTTTTAGTTTTTATCTTCTATGCTAAAGGTAGGGAGAAAATACATTGGAAATTCAAATGAGGAATGAATAAGAAGTATGAGACTGAGTGGAGGTACGTAATTGGAACAACTCAAAATTGTTTTCAATTTTTTGTTTTTAATTTTCACTTTTGTATCATTCTTGCACTTTTTTTTTCTCACTTTTCATCCATCATCTCTCTTTTCACTCTTTTTTATTTCTCATTTTTTTAATGCTTTTCTCATAAAAATACAAAATAAAAACAAAATAGTCATACTAAACAGACCGTGAGGTTTTTGAACAATATAAAGACAATATCGATCGAGCAAACGTTTATTGAAGTAAATATTTCACTCTTCCAATATCATTAGTTTATACATTTGCATAAAATTTTCTTTATCTTTAATCAGTCGCTTCAATAAAAATGTCAATTTATAATTTTTAGTCAAGTAAAATGACTTCTTGAATGTTTATGTATTGTTCTTACTTAGTAACTTGGGCCCCACAACACGTGAATGTTGCCTTAACTAAGTAATTTGGGCTTCACATGTCGACAACATTGCTCAAATGCATAAGGTTGAAGTTTCACTATAAAACAAAATAGCAACATAAAGAATAACTCAACTACTTATAACACACATACAAAGTCAATTTTTTCCTCGATATGAAATTTATATACTCACACCACGTAATGCCAAATGGGTATTTTATACAAAAACAATATATGATGAGTGGAGTAAATTAATTGGAGTTGGTCACTGAACCACTCTTCACATGTTATAAGATGTTCCAACATCAAACCACATGGTAAAGATGGAAGCATGATCCCAGACCGAATCACATGCTAGTGTGCACGATTGATGTGCCCATAACCTGATTACTTGGATCATGTTGTTGAACACAATTCATCACACAAATAAAAAAATGGCATGCAGTTGAGACTCTCATGCGCAAGCATATGTTCATAGAATAATCGTACAAAATTACATGAATGCAATAATTTTCGGAGTAGGATTCTCCCCTCATTTTTTCATCTCCTTCCATCTCCTTTTTTCACATTTTCTATTTTGTCTTTCTCATTCTATAAAAAAATTAATATAAGATGTTCACGTGACTTAACTGTGACCGTTCAAATAGGAGGGGAGAGAAATGAAGGGAAAAAAAGAGGGAAGAGAATCCTACTCCATAATTTTCAGTTGACCTGACATTGTGCGCATGCTCTGGTATGCGTATATGTCGACAATATTATTATAAACTCTCTTAGTTATTCAATTCAATTGAGTAGAATATTAAGCCCATTCATATAAAAGTATTTCTATAGACTAATGTAGAGGCTCATCTGGTTTATCTATGTTAAAAGAAAAAGAAAGTCTCCAGATATAATATATATATACTTGGATAAATTATACAGAACTACCTCAATTATTGGATCATTAACAGTTGCATACCTCGTCTTTAAAAAGTTTCAATGTCATACCTCATCTACGAATTTGTTACAATTTCATACCATTCGTCAGTTGTCTGTCAATTCCTCAGTTAAAATGCTAACGTGGCAAGTGACGGGACCCATTTTCTATTTAAAAAGTAATTAAATATTTAAAAAATATTAATTTAAATAAAATAAAATAAAGAAACCCAAACCCATATCTCATCCCTCTTTCCATCCCCGACGAAACCCATCCCCCCTTCCCCATCCGTCCCCCCTTTCCAAACCTAGAACCCTACCCCCACCTCCCCCGCAACCCCCCTCTTCTGCCTCCCAACCACCTCCCTCTCCTCCACTCTCTTCACCTCCCTTTTTGAGCCTCCTAACCACCTGTCTCCCCTCCCCCGCACCCTCCCTTCACTCCAAAACCCCCCCTCCGCACCCTCTCTTCCTCCATCTCCTCCTCCCTCTCATGGTGCTCTTCCCCCTCCCCCTCCTCCTCCTTTTTCTCCTCCAACTCCTCCTCTCCTGCTTCACTAACCCCCCCCCCCCACCCACCCTAGCCTAACCTGCAACCCAAAAAAAAAAAAAAAAACCACCATCTTCATCTTCCTCGAGAAGATGGGTGCAGGGAAGGGCGGTCGGGGAAGAAGAGATCTGGGTTTTTTTTTTCTGGGTTGCAAGTTAGGCTGGGGTGGGGGGAAGACGAACTAGGGGTTTTGAATGGGGGGAATGGGTGTGGATTTAATGAGTGGGGTGTGTAGAGGAGGCAAGAGGGTAGGTGCAGAGAAGGTGGAGGATGGGTTCGTGGTGGGTTTGGGGAAGACTGGAGGGGGAAGAAAGGGGTGGGTTGCTGGGAAGGGATCTAGGTTACAGGGAAGGGGAAGGGGTTGGGGTCGGGGAAGATGGGTGTGGTTTTTTTTTTTGGGTAAATTATTATTTTAATAATTTTTTTAATAGAAAATGGGCCCCATCTTATGCCACTTCAGCATTTAACAGATGAATTAATAGACAACTAACAGGATGTATGAAATTGTAACAAATTCGTAGATTAGGTATGACATTGAAACTTTTTAAAGACGAGGTATGAAACTGTTAATGACCCAATGGTTGATGTAGTTTTATGTAATTTACCCTATTTACTTTCAATTCTACGTTAAACTTTTTAAATATTGCCCCTTATATTTTGATTTATTTTAAGTGATTAATAATGACGAAAACAATTTTGGAAGGTTGTGCATTTGGAGGGTAATCACTTGTAATTTTAATAATGCTCATAATTTTTTCTTTTATGATATTTTTTTTTTCTGCAGTTATGTATGAAAGGGATAATAGCATTTTCATTGATTTTTTATTAACAAAAAGTGTAAATCAAATGACATATAAACTAATGTATCAAAACATTGTCCATTTATACTTTAAAAAAAATACATAATCATATTGAGATATACAAATTGCAAATCAAATGACATATAAACTAATGTATCAAAACATATTGAAAATATTGGGAACAAACATATAATGAGTGTTCATCCAAGTATTCAACAAGTCTCTTACAATTTGTTGAACCAAAATAAAATGCAAAATGACATGTCTAAGTAAGAGCCACGACCTAGACGGGTGGTCTAGGCGGGCAAGGCACATACCTAAAGAGGTCTTGGCGTCATTTCTTAATTTTCAAAAGACTAAGATTTAAACTAGATGGTGGCCAGCCGTGACACACCCCGACCCAAAATGTCCACCTAGACACCCCGAATCGCAATGTGCTGGCTGACACCTGGAAGGTGACGAAGCCATAAAGTGTAGTGATGTGGAAAAAGTGAATAAATTAAAACCTAAAAGTGTCTAATTTAGAGTGAACATGTGAGCGGAATTGAACCCATATCACACAAGTGATGTCAGAGCATAGATAAATTGCAGTAAAAGAAGAGTAAAAACATTTATACCGAAAGGAAAAGTCTCCTACATAACAGCTTTTGCCAACAATCCTCGTCATCACGAAACCTCTACCACTAAAATCCTGGATGCGCGAAAAATAAGGGTGAGTGGGTCTATAAAATAAAGTTTTCTAAAACCTTTTTGAAAACATGTAACCTCTCACTGTAAAACAAGTATATGATTTTCCAAAATAATAATATAATAATAGGTAGTAGGGAACCTTGCAGCATAAGTGAGTTAAAGGATATAGGGTGCTACTACGAAATATCTCATCATCAAAACTCAAATAGCTGTCATAAAATCACAGTTATGAAAAATCATCAAATTCCACTGTTATGAAAATCACTGCTCATTATCTATGTAGGCACACAAGTCATACAGAAAGTAGCTGCATGAACAAGCCAGGTGTAGATTTTACGTTCTAGTACTACATCAAGCGAAGCTAGCGCTGCGCGCATCACCTACGAGTCCAAACAACAAACCTAGGGACAGGCTGGCACCTAACTCTGGATCCAAAGCGAAAGTAAATGGTGCATGTGAACATACACGTGAAGCTAGTCCTTGGCCCAGGACAGTACATCTAACTAATAAACACCATGCAAACATATAACAATGAGCAGATATAGTAAATAAAGATGTCATGCCACATTTTATATTCGTAGTTAATAAAAATATAAAGTGTAGAAAATCTGATAAGAAGATAAACATGGCATGTCACATCAATTATGTAAAGAAACAGTTATGCAGAAAAATCATATATACATACATACATACATACATACATACATACATACATACATACATACATACATACATATAATACATATATATTTAAAACCAAAAGACCGACTCACATAACCAAAGCGTGCTCGCCCTTGGTGAGCCTTGTCGTTTGTCAATCCAAATAAGCTTGTACCTATACCAAGTCACGTTGACTTTAGCAAAGTACTTAAACATAAATCATACCCAAAATGGACTGATTAATTATAATCTGTCCAATTTTTGCATTTTATGAAATTGCCCCTAAAACTAGAGGTAATTGCAAAGATACCCCCAACTTCCTTGAATTACCAAACAGGCCTAAAGCTTCAACATTTTTTTTGCAGGTTGGTACTTGTTGTAAAAACAGTACAGCAACAACATTCTTTACTAAAATTTCCCACCAAACATGCATATTCTAACATTGTACAATTTCTAACACCTAACGTGATTAACGAAATATACCATTGGGGTTCTCGTATGTGGTCGCATTTGGCCGGAAAATAGCCTGCAATTCCGTGGTCCTTCGCCTGAAAATCTGGAAAAATGAACCTGAGTTGATTTCTCAACCATTTAACGCACATAAGGTATCAACACGAAGCTTGGGACGAGGAGAACATTTTTATACCTCTTGGGGGAACAAAACTTGGTTGGAGGTGATCATAAATTGGCTTAAAAGCCACGACCAAAATTGAGTTTTGCATAAACTTGATGGATTTAAGCATGCAAGCTCGAATCTGTGGTCAATGGGTTTGTGGGAAATCTTTCCACACGCTCAACTCAACCAAACCAACAAGGTTTGGCCTGGTTTTGCTCGGGAATCCTACAAACTTGCTGGAAAAATGGTACTGGGCTAGATATTCTTCCCTCAAACGCATTGAAACATACATGCATGCTAGTAAAACGTACTAAAAACTTGAGAGAGAGTTTAATGGTGGAAACCCCGAGCTTACCATGGTCGGAGGAGTAATTATTCCATAGGCGATCGTCGACAAGTCCTAGAGGCTTTAGGTGATTTTTGGTTGAGTTTGGGGAGTTTTGGAGATGGTATGATGGCTGCATGGGTAGTGTCGAGAGGAAGAGATGAGTTGCACAGGGAGAGGGAGCTATGGGTGATGTAGATTAAGATGTGATGGAGATGAGTGAAAAAAGAAAGGGAATGACGTGATGGAGTATAGGAAATGGCTTGTGTGTGTTAACTAGAGAGAATGAGACATGTAAGGGAAATGAATGGAGATAGAGAGAGAAACCAGTTGTAAATGGGAGAGAGATGTGAGTATGTAAGAGCAGTTCCACCAAGGCTTGATATCCCAACACCTAGTCCCCTAAACAACCCGGCACCTAGCTACCCAACCCAAGCCAGGCAAGATACCGGCCCAGAATTGACAAACTTATAGGACGGCCTACATGACGCAGGCTGACATCAACCACTTTTTTTTTTTATTTTTGCTCTTGAGAGGGAGTTGTTGTGGAGGCTGAAGAGCGAAGCTGGTCGAGGCGGGAAAGGGTGTTAGGAGGGAAGGAGCCATGGAGGGAAAAAGATGGGAGGATGAAACGAACGATGAAGAGGTATGGAGATGCAGAAATTAAAAATATTTAAAGGACATGAGGTGTGGAGATGCAGTAGTCGAAGCTCATTGAGGGTGTAGAGGAGCTTGTTGTTAAGGTCGGCTTGGGATTTAAAGGACAGGAGGGTGACGACGTTGGAGGATGAGATGATGAGTTTTAGAGGCGGTGGTGGGAATTGAAGGGAAGTGCAAGGGTGGACGGCGGTGGGGACGAGGAAGAGGTGTGGAAGATGAGAAAATAAAATTATTTTAATAATAATAATAATATTTTATTTTTTTATAAAGTTAGAAATTAAAAATAATTTTTTATTATTTTATAATAAAAATAATATTTTAATAAAATTGACTAGGCTATTTTTTTAGGGGTGGAGATGCATTTGGCATATTACTGTTCTATGGGGTATATCACTGTTCACTGAGTGGATTAAATAGGCTGGGTGCTGGCTCATTTTCTTTAGGGGCGGAGTTGCTCTTAATACTTTTTTTTTTATTATCAACTTTTACTTATTAATATCAAAAACTTAAAAAGTGTGGCTATTTTTTTATATGATGTTCAAATTTTGGTTATATTTCCAATTTACAAAAACAAGCTTATTATACTTATTTGCGTTTTGGTCTAATAATATATCGTTTTTAACAAAAAAATTATTCAATTGTAACATGTCTATTAAAATCCGTTTTATGTAAGTCATTTTGTTTATAATTAAAGGACTTAAAGCCAATCTATTTATACTTAGAGCAATTCTACCGGGGACTCATTAGGCCGGCACCCAGCCAATCCACTCTAGCCCAGCAGATAGGCTGGCACCCAACCTAAGCTGATCTCCAGGCTAGCCCAGAATCGACAGAGCCATTGACCGGCCCATCTGACGCCAGCGTGACGTCGGAAGGCATATGATTTTTTTTTATGCCAAGCGCGTGCGATACACAACAGAAAGTGGGGATGACCCTCCAACATATGTGCACTGAGATGATCAGATGGAGGCCACGGGTTTGTTTCTAGGCCATTGGATTTCCAACAGCTAGTTTTCTGGACCGTTGGATTTCCAATGGTAAAAAAAATTTGAAATTTAAAATTAATGGGTACTAACGTGGCACAATGAGGACCGCTTACTATTAATTGGGGTTTATCAATATTCACTGAATGAATTAAATAGGCTAGATGCTGGCGTATTTTTTTTAGAGTTGGACTTGCTCTAAAAGTGAAAAGAAAGTGAGAATTGATTTAATAATGGAAAGTAATGGCAATGTCTGATAGGGAAAAGTGGGTTGTCCAAAACCCAAATAAACCATTATTTTAACGGTTCATTTGCACGCACCAACCAAAGTCGTCAATACATGCAATAAAAAATGAGTATGATTCTCTTACTTCTTTTTTTCTCTATTCTTCCATCTCCTCCTATTTGAACGGTCACGGTTAAGCTATGTCAACATCTTATATTAATTTTTTTATAACAAGAGAAAGACAACATAAGATAATATGAGAGGAAGGGATGGAAGAGGATGGAAAGAGGAAAGAAGAGAATCATAGTCCTATAAAAAAAACTCTGCATGAAGGCAGATTTCAGGGACAAGGATTGTCTGCCCTCCACTTCCGGTGCCCTCCTTATATTACTATTCATTTTTGTCTTATTATATCTATAAAAAAACAATATAAAATGTTGACGTGGCTTAACTGTGACCACACAAAACAGGAGGGCACGGGAAAGGCATCGGAAGTGAAGGGCAGACAATCATTGTCCAGATTTCAATGTCCCAAAAGACTCATGCAGTGGTGCACGCTGCACAAGGGGAAATTCCAAGTTTAGAATTTATCTTGGATATTTTTACACAATTTCGAACGTAACTTGTTTGTTATAACTCCAAATTGAATTCCATCTGCGGCCACATGTTCGTGAAAATAAGTACTATTCAAAAATAGTAAAATATGACTGGAAAAATGAAGGGAAATTTGAGTCCACGTGGAAGGCCTACGTGACATCTTAGGGGTATTTTGACAAGTTAAATACTACTGAGAATAAAATACGATAAATCTCGGGACGGGATGTCACAAGCCGCCTAACACCTAGACAAGGCCTAGGCGGCGCTAGACAGAAATTTTTAGAACTGTGACTCTAATTATATATGCATTAACAAGCACCTTTTGTAGTTTTCCATTTTTTATTTGTGAAGAACAAGTTAGCCAATAATAGTTTTTAATTTCTAAACCCCCTACTCCAATATGATAAAAGAATAATAATCTCTACTAATTAATAAAACATTCATTGTCAACCAAAATCCTATGAAATTACCAGTTTAACTCTCTAATTAAAATAGAACATGAATAAAAAATATGGGGCATAAATGTAATTTTACACAACCAAATTTTGTTTTTTTTTCAAAGCCTCACATATATGTAATCCTAACATATCTCAAATTAAAATTAAAAAAAAAAAACTTCTCATTCCCACATTCTCTATCACTCTCTGCCTCTCTCCTTCTATTTCAAAAAAAAAAAAAAATCTCACACATTTTGTGTGTGCCCATATGCTAGTAAAACTAATTCATGTTGCACGATAACAAGCACACGAAATAGTTTATTTTAAAATAGTTTCACTTTATAGTTCACATCACAACAAATAATTTGCACCAACACTCATTTGGGATCCACGTCAGTTAAAAAAATAGACGTGCCAAACTACCAAATGAAATATATATATATATATATATATATTTATTTATTTATTTTTTTTCAACAAACAATATTATTTAAGGAAGAAGATTTTGACGCGTCCATAGCTCACCGTTTTTAACAACTAACCCCAAGATTTAATATATTGAACGAGATGCAACGATTTTAGTGGGTTAACAAAATTTTCCTATTTTTAATTAAGTCATTTCAAGAAAATGAGAAACCCTTTTTTCTATTTTTTCAATTTTACAGAAAAGCAACATATTGACGTTGAAAACTATATTCTCACAATGGAAAGTAAACAAATTGCACTTCACACTTGCAAAGATTACAGCATCTTTGACTGGATATTCCACACTTGCAAGTTGCAACACTTCCCACTCCCGAGTAGGGCCAACTTCGAATGGAGAGAAGGAGAGAGGGGACATGAACAGTTGAATAGTAAATAAGCGAAGTCAAGTATGCCTAAGGGTGAAGCGTGTCAGACACTGTGAGAGCGGTAATAAACAAACCAAACTTGTGAAATCGCAGACCCAGACACTTTCTATATATACTCGCTCCCACCCCTTCGTTTGGATCTCACAGCTCTCACTCTTTCTCCCTGGTTCATTGATCCCACTTTTCGTCTTTCGTCTTCTTGCTGAAAATCCAAACTTCCCCAGATTCAGGTACCCCATTTTATTATTGTTATTATTGTCGACAACACAATACGCGATCATTCTTATCTGGGTCATAAAAAAACCAGCTTTGTTCTCAATGAATGGTCTGTTTAGTATGCACAATCTCCACGCTGCACGTGGCTTCTGCCCGTTGATTCCTACATTTTTCAGGCTCTAGTTTTCTGGGTCCTGATCAGAATTTTGTGCCATTGTGTTTTGATTCAATCCGAGATTTCAGGCTCATATGTTCAATTTTTCAGTTTTTTTTGGGGTTTTTATTATTTTCAAGTTCTGATTTTTTGTACTTTTTTGTGGTGGGTTAGTTGTCCACAGAGTGAGGATCTGTGGGGAGCAATGGCTAACAGGAATCTGGAGAAGATGGCGTCCATTGACGCGCAGCTTCGGCTTCTGGTTCCGGCCAAAGTGAGCGAGGATGACAAGCTGGTGGAATACGATGCTTTGCTTCTGGATCGGTTTCTGGATATTCTTCAAGATTTACATGGGGAGGATCTCAGGGAAACGGTGAGTTTTTTGGGTTCGATTAGCTGTGAAATTGATTTTGATCGGTTTGTGATGTTCAATCTTGATTTTGGTTGGTACCCGTGATGTAAAACACTTGAATTTGTGATTAGAATTGGCTGCATTTATATTGTATTGCTAAAAGTATGGAACTTTGTGTGTGAATTTGAAAACCCATTTCGAATTTGTATGAACCCTTTGATTTTAGTGGATTTATGAATCCTTTAAGGAACGTACAAATCTTGGTTTTCGATAGAAATCTTCTTTATATGGGAACCCAAATTCTGTTCACGATATGTTAATCAATAGTTTTCTAGGCTCAGTTTGAGATGTTTGATTTGGTCAATGCCTATGGTCCAAAGCACTTGAATTTGCAAGTGGAAGTTTGAAACTCGTATTGTATTTAACCGCCTATTTAGATATTTTAATCAACAATTTTTAGGCTTTTGGTAGATTGGTTAATGATTCATGAGAGATCCCCAGTGGCTTGAGTTTGAGCTCTTCAGTCGGATATGGTTTGGATTGGAGAAAATACAAAAGGAGTCATTAATGTTGTTAGTTTTGAGGCAAAATTGATTGTGATGAGTGTTATGAGTTGCACGATTATGGAACACTAACGTCATTCATGACATTTATGTTTGTACAGGTTCAAGCATGTTATGAGCTTTCTGCTGAGTATGAAGGAAAGCATGACCCGAAAAAGCTGTCAGAGCTTGGAAATGTATTAACAAGTTTGGACCCAGGTGATTCTATTGTTATTGCAAAATCCTTCGCCCACATGCTTAGCTTGGCCAACTTGGCTGAGGAGGTCCAGATTGCTTACCGCAGACGACAAAAGCTCAAAAAGGGTGACTTTGCTGATGAAAATTCTGCAACGACTGAATCAGACATTGAAGAAACTCTCAAGAGGCTTGTGGGGGATCTCAAAAAGTCTCCCCAAGAGGTTTTTGATGCTCTTAAAAATCAGACTGTTGATTTGGTCCTCACTGCTCATCCTACACAATCAGTTCGTAGATCCTTACTTCAGAAGCATGGAAGGTTTGCTCTTGAACTACTACTACAATCTGCATCTTTGACTTTTGTTTGTAGAAACTCGTGTAGATTTATGGCTTAGATTCTTATGGCTCTCACTCTCTCTCACTCTTGGACACTCACATTTGTTCAGGATTCGGAATTGTTTAACCCAGTTGTATGCGAAAGACATTACTCCTGATGATAAGCAGGAGATTGATGAGGCACTTCAGAGAGAGGTAGCCATTTTACTTTTTCATGTGTACTATCAATATCTTGATTTTATTGACGTGAGCATTAAAAAAGGACTTTTGTCCACATATGCATTGCTGAGAATATGTTTGACTCCCATAAAGTGCATTTTCGTCAATTTGAAATTCAGGTAGATTCAACAGTGGCAAGATTTTTCCAAATATTATGTTTACATGAGACAATCCGGCAGGATATTCTGAGTCTTGTAGAATTCGAGCTTGAGCTTGAAATGATATCAGTTGTCAATTATTCTCCTTCATGTTGGTTTTTCAATTTGTAGATCCAAGCTGCATTTCGTACTGATGAGATCCGAAGAACAGCTCCCACACCACAAGATGAAATGAGAGCAGGGATGAGCTATTTCCATGAAACAATTTGGAAGGGTGTCCCAAAGTTCCTACGTCGTGTTGACACAGCTTTGAAGAATATTGGGATTAACGAACGGGTTCCTCATAATGCCCCACTTATTCAGTTTTCTTCTTGGATGGGTGGTGATCGTGATGGTATGACTCTTGTTCAATAACATGAATTGTGCTATCTTGAATGTATGATATATGTGCCAACTTGTGTGCTTTTGCACACCGTTCACTAATTTGGATCAACATCTTCTTTCATGGGAGCAGGCAATCCAAGAGTAACTCCTGAGGTAACAAGGGATGTTTGCCTACTGGCTAGAATGATGGCTTCAAACTTGTACTATTCTCAGATAGAGGATCTTATGTTTGAGGTACCTGAAAAAGCATCTTGAAATTGTGTTTGAGGAGTTTCGTTACTCATTTAAGTGGTTACTTTTTGGTTTCAGTGGGATTTTGTTGCTTTACTATGTTAGTCTCTGTATCTTGCTAATTTCTTTTCTTTTCTGGCAGTTGTCTATGTGGCGGTGCAATGATGAACTCCGTGTTCGTGCAGATGTACTTCACAGGTCCACGAGGAGAGATGCAAAGCACTACATAGGTAATCATAGTTCTATTGCGGTTGGTCCCTCAATATGATTTTTAAAATTACGTCCTGTGCTGCATTTTCTTAATGAGACGTAGAGGGAAACTGTTTACATGATGGATTTAAAGAAACTTGAATGACGTGGACTATACACGTCATGCTACAATATATTTCTTCCAACATTTTTCATAAATATTGACTAATAAACAGGTGCACAATGTACAGTCCAAGTAAAATTTTACACTAAGTAAAGCCCAAATAAAATGAGCTTATACTGATATTTTAGATCTCCACAACCATAAAATTGCTGCAGTAACACAATGGCAACAAACCTTAGATCTAGTTTCACTGGCTGAGATAACTCTGGAGAAAAAGGAAAATCGGTTTATATATCCGGCCTTAAAAGTCTACATCAGTATGTGAAGATAGCACGTGAACTGCAGTCATATGGTGGATTACAGTTATAGTTAAACTTTTTCGAGTCTTATTCTTCAGTGCATCTAATTTAGAGAACTTGCTTTTGTAAACCATAAAGGCAGATGACCTTTAATTATTAGGAATAACATTCAAAGGATCTACATCCTGTTCACTGTTCAGGCTTTCCCAAGGAATACCCACTGTTATAGACCAAGAAAACAAGCACAATTTTTCCCTCCAATACTTACGGTTTTCCTTTCATGCCTTCTAATTTGGCGAACATTGTGTTTCTTGTGATACTTATTGCCTTTGTTTCTTGATTCAGAATTTTGGAAGCAAGTTCCTCCAAATGAACCCTACCGTGTGATTCTCGGTGATGTAAGGGATAAGCTTTATCATACACGTGAACGTTCTCGTCAGTTGTTAGCCAGTGGGCACTCTGACATTCCAGAGGAGGCAACACTGATTAGTGTTGAGCAGGTACTGCCATTCTTAAGAAATTGTGTGATCCATCAGATGGTGTCATATTATATCTTGCCCCTTTATTCTCATTTGGTTAATCGACTGTAAGCCTAACTGTGATTTAAATTATGTGTAGTTCTTGGAACCGCTCGAACTCTGTTACAGATCACTCTGCTCTTGTGGTGACCGGGCAATTGCTGATGGATCACTTCTTGATTTCTTAAGGCAAGTGTCTACCTTTGGACTTTCACTTGTGAAGCTCGATATTAGGCAAGAATCTGACAGGCATACTGATGTGATTGATGCCATCACCAAGCATCTGGAAATTGGTTCCTATCGTGAGTGGTCTGAAGAACGCCGTCAGGAGTGGCTTTTATCTGAACTGTGTGGCAAGCGCCCACTGTTTGGCCCTGACCTTCCAAAAACGGAAGAAATTTCTGATGTTTTGGACACATTACATGTGATATCAGAACTTCCATCTGATAACTTTGGAGCATACATCATATCAATGGCGACTGCTCCATCTGATGTGCTTGCAGTTGAGCTCCTGCAACGTGAATGCCATGTGAAGAAACCACTGAGAGTTGTTCCACTGTTTGAGAAGCTTGCAGATCTGGAGGCTGCTCCTGCTGCTTTGGCTCGGCTTTTCTCGATTGATTGGTATAGAGAGCGAATCAATGGAAAGCAAGAAGTCATGATTGGGTACTCAGATTCTGGCAAAGATGCTGGGCGTTTCTCTGCAGCATGGCAGTTATATAAGGCACAGGAGGAGCTTATAAACGTTGCTAAGAAATTTGGTGTGAAGCTAACTATGTTCCATGGTCGTGGTGGCACTGTTGGAAGGGGAGGTGGGCCCACCCATCTTGCTATATTGTCTCAACCACCAGATACGATTCATGGTTCACTCCGTGTCACTGTCCAAGGTGAAGTTATTGAGCAGTCGTTTGGAGAGGAGCTCTTGTGTTTTAGAACACTCCAGCGTTTCACCGCTGCTACATTAGAGCACGGAATGCATATGCCAGTTTCACCAAAACCGGAATGGCGTGCACTTATGGACGAAATGGCTGTTGTAGCTACAGAGGACTATCGTTCCATTGTTTTCCAAGAACCCCGATTTGTCGAGTACTTCCGTCTTGTAAGCATTTGATACTTTAATTACATTAATTTTTCTGCTCTGATTATTTTCGATGTAATGACCATTGCGTACTTGTGATCCAGGCTACACCGGAGCTGGAGTATGGTCGGATGAACATTGGCAGTCGCCCCTCAAAGCGAAAGCCTAGTGGAGGCATTGAGTCCCTTCGTGCAATCCCATGGATTTTCGCCTGGACACAAACAAGGTTCCATCTTCCAGTGTGGTTAGGCTTCGGAGCAGCCTTCAGACATGTCATTAAGAAGGACATTAAGAATCTTCACATGCTGCAAGAGATGTACAACCAATGGCCTTTCTTCAGGGTCACTATTGATTTGGTTGAAATGGTGTTTGCCAAGGGAAACCCCGGAATAGCTGCGTTATATGATAAACTCCTTGTTTCAGAAGACCTATGGTCATTCGGAGAGCTATTACGGTCCAACTATGAAGAAACCAAGAACTTTCTGTTACAGGTAAAATCTTCGACTTTGAGAGAACACCTATGAAATTTTGAGTACGTCATAAAACATTGAGTAGTTCATAGTTGTATACCAAACGAACAATGAAGAAATTCATCAGTTTTCTCGGAACATTTGTCGTGATTTGTTACTGCATGAAATAAATTGACGTTTGCCTTTTTGTCCCTTGGTAGATTGCTGGACACAAGGATCTTCTCGAAGGTGACCCGCACTTGAAGCAAAGACTCCGCCTGCGTGATTCATACATCACAACCCTCAATGTTTGCCAAGCATATACACTGAAACGGATCCGTGATCCAAACTTCCACGTGACACTGCGGCCACACATCTCAAAGGAAATCAACGAAACAAACAAGCCGGCTAATGAACTTGTAAAGCTGAACCCAACAAGCGAGTACGCGCCTGGTCTGGAGGACACCCTCATCTTGACAATGAAGGGTATTGCTGCCGGCTTACAGAACACCGGTTAAACGTGTATTTCTGCTCTTTTCGTTATGTTTTTCTGCTTTCGAGAGACGGGTTGTGTCCCGAAAAACTGAGTTAAATTTACCCGAAAGTGGATGATGCCTTTTAATCATCCACCTTAAGGCCAGATATTTGAGCGAACTTGTTTAAGTTCTGTGATCAGATTGCTGTGCAGAATAACTAGAGCCAGCATTGTCATTGTTGACACAAACTTAAGCAAACACGCAGTGGAACTGTTTTGTTGTGTTTCAATGCAAAATGGCATGGCATTTATGTGCTTCATGTTTCATGGCTTGTTTTCTTGACCATCAAATAATTCCAACTTTCAAAATCCAAGGATTGTTTCTACACAAACGCAAAGAGGTAAAATGTCGCTTGTATAAAAATTAAAATGATTTGCCGAATGTATACATAAGCGAACAATAACGGATTGGTGGTTTTTATTTATTTATTTATTTTTACAACTTTCCCTAAAAAGCATGTTTCTCGACGACTATAATTTTCTTGCATAGTAGATGCGATTACTACGATTGGACATTCAATTGGATACCTAATTTTAGGATCGTACAACTTTGGTTGCAGCTCGAAGTGCTTTTATATTTGATTGTACAAGTTTGGGACCCTTGGGTTGTGTAAGGTCATCTCCAACAGATCCGTCTAGAGGGTCAAATGATTAAAAATAACTTGAAATGACATGAAAACCGTCTCCAACCGAGAGTCAAGCAAATGGCTTGTGGATCCCACCAGGCCAAAAAAAGGAGAAAATGGCCAACTGGTTGGCCCAACCTAGCCAGCTAGCCGGTCCGGGGTTGGTCAAAAATTTTGAATCCAATGGTAGTTGACGTCAGTTACCATTGGATTTGAATTTTTTTTTCCCGGCCAAATTTAATTTTTTTTTTTAGAAATTCCCCCTTTTATCCTATAAATACCTAAGTCATTCCTACATCATTTCTCACATAATTTTCACCATTCCATACTATCTCATTTCATTCTATTTCAAATTTTCACATTCTATTTTCTTACCTCTTCCAATAATATTTCCATCAATTTTTTCAATAATTTTCAAATGGCCAGATCTGTAATAAAAGGTAGGGCTTAGACCCGAAAAGAAAATGAAGCTCTTTGCAGGGCTTATAGATGGGTCTCGGAATATAGTGTAAGGGAGACTTCTCAAACAAGTGAAGGTGTTTGGACTCGTGTGTCCAAAAAATACTATGAGTTCTACGAAGGCACCACTCCACTGAATACTCAAAACCACGAGAATTGTTCTTCAAGATGGAATAAACATCTTTATCCAAGTTTGAATAAATGGCATCAAGCACTGTTAGCGGCCGCAAGTAGATATGAAAACGGCGCCGATTACTACGACGAAGTAAGTGTTTTCACAATTTATTAAATTAATTTCCTTTAATTTTTGTAATTTCATAAATTAATTTCCTTTAAATATTAATTATATTACATTTAATTTCATAGATTAATTTCCTTTAATTTTTGTAATTATATTTTCTAGGTACGCCAAGCGGAGGAATTGTATATGGAGGGCAACTTGAAACCTTTTAAGCATCACCGTCGTTGGGAAATTTGTAAATAGTGGGTGTTATTTGAAGATCCACCTCAACATAGAGTAGGTCCTACACTGATGTTCGAAACTGCATCCTTAGTTGTAGATGGGGATGAAGATGGATCTCCTACCATTCAAGAAATAAGGGTAGAAAATCCGTCTTCTCGGGTGAAGGTTCCATACCTAGGGCTATGGGACGAAACAAGGCCCGAAAATTGAAGGAAAAGGGCAAAGCAAAGGATGATATCGCCTTTCAACAGGAAATGGCGGCCTCTTTGCGATTCATGGCAGAGCAAAATGCCATTGCCGCGGAAGAAATGAACCGTAGGCATGAAGAACGGGCCAAACAAATACAAGAAGAGATGAATGATAGGAATGTGCAAAGGAACCTTTTATATTATACTCCAATGAGTAAGCCCTATTTTAATAGGAATAAGAGGGAAATTATGGCCTGACGGCAGTTGTTTACCTCCGACTATACTCCTACAATGGCAGATGATGAAGATGATGATTATAGACTTTAAATTTAAGTTGTTGTAGTTTTTAAATTTAATTTGTAGTTTCAAAATTTAAGTTGTAGTTTTTAAATTTAAATAATAAATTATGTTTGGCCCTTTGGCCCTCAGTTGGAGATGATTTTTTGTTACATGGCTGTGTTTGGCCTATGGCCCTCTGGCCCCTTAGTTGGATATTATAAGAAATATGACCCTACACTGTTCATTAAAATATTAACTTTTTGGAGGGCTACAAGGCTAAAACGAGTCGTCTGGCCCTCATTCGGTTGGAGATGGCCTAAGAGGATTGAATTTGTAATATAAATAAACAAAACCTCTAAAATGAATGACCAAAAATAAGATTAATGGTTTAGAAGCGTTTAGTATCTCATATTTTGAAGTATCGTAAAATTTCCTCAATATTCTTTTTAGGATAATGTTAGTGAGATTAAATTTGAAAATCAAATGATATGTCACCAATAAAAATTAAGTACATTAATCAACATTTAATAATCCAATAATTCCCCACCACATCAAACTTTAATACAAGTGGTGGACTGGTGGAAGTTTTAAATTTAATCACCAAAGTTTCTTAATCTTAACTTTGCAAGAAAGCAAAGAATTATTTTCCTCTACACACACACCCATTTCACTGAGTAACCCCGAAAAGCTACAGCAGCAGAGTTCACCATGTCTCTCTCCACGAGGCTGAGACGCCCTCAACAGTCCGATGATCCTTCATCATCATCATCGCCGCCGCCGTCGTCATCTTACTCGAAAGTCGACAAGCAAGGGAAATCGGACGGCGGCGCTGCCGACAAAGGGTTTGGGTGGTTCTTTCCGCTGGTGGCTTTGGGAATGCTGAGGTACATGAGCGCCACATCAAACATCATACACGACTGCGACGAGGTCTTCAACTATTGGGAGCCTCTCCATTTCCTTCTCTACAAATCTGGTTTCCAAACTTGGGAATACAGGTACCCTTTTCAATTCTCTTTCTTTTTCCTCCCTGAAAAATTGAAACTTGTTCTGTTTTTAGGTGTTTTGTTTCTGGGTTTTGATTGTTTGTTATTTTCTGGGTTGTTTTTATTTTGCTTGGTATGAAATTATTTGTCTTTTTGGTTATTTGAAGTTTGTTTGATATTAAAGATGTTAATATAATGCTATTTTTTGTTATAATTTGTAGAGAACTATTAAGCTCTGGATTCAATTTATTGGGGAATTTGGTTGTCCTCGAAAAGCTTACTGCTTACTAACGTACAAGATTTTGTAGAGCATTGCAGCTCATGAACTAATTGCAGTCTTCATATGAACCGATGTGATTTACTTCGTTACGGTAGTTTTATAACTAGTAAGTGAATCTTCAGCGTAATGGCTTTTGGTTTATCGAGTTTGATTTTTACAAACTGACGTTAGAATGGAGCTAATGGTGTGGATATATGTGTTTAGATTAGCATTTTGTAGTTGGAGTTAAATGCTTACCATTGGTAGCATGATATCTTTTTTACTCAGTTATTGTATCCTTTGCTGTGTGCTCTTAAAATATTGTCTGGATCATGGCCATTGTAAATGCGATAATGACTGCTTTCGTTTTCTATTTTAGAAATCCTACGTATGAATTTTATTGTTATACGCCTTTTGCAGTTCACAGTTTGCACTTCGGTCCTATTTGTACATTCTTTTCCATGAATTGGTGGGTCAACCTGCTTCCTGGTTGTTTGCTGAGGAAAAAGTACGATTGGTTTTTTCCCCTTGCCTTTTTTGAACTTTCTGTTTTATTTTAGCAGAAATTTATTTCTTGCCTTTAGTGTTATGGAGTTGTGCTGAACCAGTTCTTTGTGCTTACAGGTGAGAGTATTCTATGCTGTTAGAATCTTTCTTGCTTTCCTTTCTGTTATCACTGACACTGTTCTGGTAGTTGCTCTTTCAAGAAAGTATGGAAAACGTCTTGCTTCTTACACACTTGCAATGCTATGCTTAACCAGCGGTTGTTTTTTCGCTAGCACAAGTGAGTTGGCCTTAGCTCTCTTGCTTTTCCGGAGCTAATTATTCCATAAATGATTGTTGATGACATTACTTTTCCAGGTTTCTTGCCAAGCTCGTTCTCTATGTATGCCATGTCTCTTTCATCCGGCTTATTTCTACTTGATAAATACGCCATGTCAGTTACAGTCGCAGCTGTAGGCGTAATCCTTGGCTGGCCATTCTCAATCTTAGCTTTCTTACCAGTCACATTCTACTCTCTAGCTAGAAGATTCAAACAAGCTTTTCTTGCCGGGGCAGCTATCTCTGTTGCTCTTCTTGTAAGTCATTATTGGTATTTTGTGGGTGGATGTACAAAGTATAGCCTGGACCTGCGTAATTGGCACAAATAGAGTTATATATTTCACTTCTTCTCAAAAAAAAAAAGAGTTATATATTTCACTTTAAGTTATTTCTTTCATATTTTTTTATGATGCTTATGCTTATACATTGGAGGTCTTTTCAGGTCTCGTCGGTTCTTATTGATCATTACTACTACAGCAGATGGACATCCTCTGTGTTAAATCTGTTGATCTATAATGTTGCAGGAGGCGGTGAGAGCCATTTGTATGGAACTGAGGGGCCGCTATATTATCTAAGGAACGGATTTAACAATTTTAACTTTTGTTTTGTACTTGCATTGCTGTTTTTGGCAATGGTGCCGATTGCAAGGAAAAAGTATGCCCCCAACTTGCTGATTGTTGTCTCACCACTTTATATTTGGTTGGCATTCATGTCTTTGCAGCCACACAAAGAAGAAAGGTTCGAATAATGTTACCTTTTATGATATCAGGAAACTTGTTACATACTGTTCTATTATTGATTGAATTT
The DNA here is from genome assembly GCF_916048215.2 of Malus sylvestris. NCBI lineage: Eukaryota > Viridiplantae > Streptophyta > Magnoliopsida > Rosales > Rosaceae > Malus > Malus sylvestris. The sequence goes on along the minus strand of NC_062270.1, from coordinate 35,935,895 downwards.
GAGTATGTTCCTGCTAGTCGTATTTGCTTATCTCCGACGAAATCTACCACTTCCTAAATTTGCTCACTTGTGCATTTGCAATAAAAAAATTGAAATGCTGTTGATAGCTCGGTGCCTTGATATTTCCTTTATACTTTCTCCTCTATCCTACTTAAACAAAATCTGAGGTTCTTCTGATTATTAATATTTCCATATTTCTCACCATAATCATACACAACACTAACCTTGCGTTGTCCTTCAACAAATTTTTTTTTGGGGTTATTTTTTTCCCCATAGTCATCAATGTCCAGTTTGTGTATTTCTGAGTGGCCAAGGGTCCGTTTGTAGTCTCGGATAGGAATGTTTTGATATTTAGTGAGTCACTTTGGTATTTGGTGATGTCACAGAATTCTTAAGATTGTTAGTTAACTGCACTTTAGATGCAATTGATAATTAGATATTTCCATTTATCATTGCAGGTTCCTTTATCCAATATATCCTCTAATTTGTGTTGCTGCTTCGGCTGTCATTGAGAGCTTTCCTGATGTTTTCCGATCCGATTATGATTCCCAAGGAAATTCTCCGACGGTTATGGTGAGCTTATCCTATTTTTCATAAATTTCTGTTAAATTATCTTTCTGAACCTCGTATGGTCACACTATTGTTTATTTGTACACACAGACAGCAAAGATTCTTAGACCGGTGGTTCTTAGCCTTATATTATGTGCCTCCCATGCTCGTACGTTTTCAGTGATCAATGGTTATTCTGCCCCTATAGAGGTTTACAAGCTTTTAGAGGATCATGACGATGTAGGAACAGGTGAGACCAGTATCTTGCTGTTATGTTCTGTTTACTGATACGAACCTTCTACAACTGTGTAGCTTAATAATGATTAAGTAGCCAGCTTTTTCTTTTAGTGTTCATACACTTCCATTTTTTTTCACACGTGTTTTTCTTGTTGAGGTCTCAAATTGCATAAGGAGCTTATTGGGTTCTCTAGTTGATATTCTGGTCTGCAATTTTAGGAATCCATGTCTTTCTGAAAATTCTGGGCTTCCTTCTGAATTTCAGGTTCTGTTCTCTGCGTTGGAAGTGAATGGCACCGTTTCCCATCGTCGTTTTTTGTTCCTGATTATGTGGGAGAGGTTCGTTGGATTGATGATGGGTTCCGAGGACTTCTTCCCTTCCCCTTCAATTCTACCTTGGGTGGAACTGCAGCAGCGCCACCATATCTTAACAACAAGAACAAAGCGTCCGACTTGCAATATGTAATCAATTACCATTCTCTAAACTAGTTTACATAAAACTGAAAATTGCGTTCATTGTAAATGACCAATCAATTTTGTTACAGCTCCGGGATCTTGATCAATGTACATTCCTTGTCGAGCTGCAGCTTAGTCGGCCTTTCCCTTCTCGGGGAAGTGACTTATCAACTTGGGAGGTAAAATTGAGTCTGCATTTACACACAGTTTCCTAAATGAATTGCTATGTGCTGAATTAGTTTTCTTCTAAATTCAGGTGATTGGAGCGTTGCCTTACTTAGACAGAGAGCTCTCGCCTGCCAAGTACCGGTCCTTTTTCATCCCGTATCTGTGGCAGCACAAGAATATTTTTGGCATGTACAAGCTGCTTAGAAGGGTCCCGAAATGAAAGGAGATGGTTTAGTGGATCACACCTTGGTTCTGAGTGACAGTGTTAGATTCTGAACCAGCATGACTTCTCTAAAGTGCTAACCCGCCTTCTCTTCGGAGGGAAAAAGAAGGAAAAGTAAAAGGAAGAAACCCCTTTTTTGACGTTGTTTTAACCGTTTTGGTCGGTGTGACTTTTGACGTAGTTTTAAGTTCTAACTGTTTTGGTAGGTAGGTGTGACTTTTGACGTAGTTTTAACTGTTTTGGTAGGTGTGACTTCCTCAAAGTTCTTACAGAAAAATGAGTAGTTGAGTTCAATGGTGTCTTGGATTGCCTGTATTTCTAACCGTTTGATGTCCCTAAGCACCAAACTGAGAATTTGTAATTGATGGAAGAGTACACTACTCTCTTTTTTTTTGCCCCATTTGGTATTTCTTTTTTTCATAAAAGAAATCGCTTCATTTTAAAGTTAAGCAATTATAAATTTTGGTAAAAATAAAATATCGTGTTTATTTCTAAAGTAATGCCTTTCAGTAGCTTTTAAAAGTAGTTAGTAAGTCGCTTTTAAAGCCTTTATTTTATATAAAGTAGTTGAACATTTAATGAATGTTTTTAATTCTAAAGCACTGTTTTTTTTTTTTTTTTTATAAAATAAAATTAAAAAAAAAGAGCATATTAATCCCAGACAGTCCCTCCTATCGGCTTCTCTTGCACGCCAAAGAGGAAATATCTTTCACCCGCTGAGTACGATACGTTAGGCGGGAGTGCTATGCAAGTTTCAACTTGGAAACTTAGGTGAATGTAAGAAATTTCTTCATGATCCTTTCTCAAGAGTCAAGGTCAAAAGTCGACGAAAAGACCCACCTCTAATGGAAAGTCTTTGTAATAACTTTCTCCCTCGACCTCTATATATTCATGTTACATTTTCATTAGTTTTCACCACCTTCACAAGTTTTCAGAATACCCAAATCGTACCTCAAAGTCGTATTTCATATCCTTCTCCATATTTCTCAATATACACAAACACCTTGTCCTTACAAGATGTCTGAGACAAAGGCTCTTTTGCCTGCAATAGCCACTTTTGCAGCTTCAGCAATGCTTCTTAGAAGCATTGCCAACGATTTCATCCCCAAAGAATTTCGAAACTTCTTCTTCTCCGGCCTCCACAGCATTTCCCGCTGTTTCTCTTCCCACATTACCATTGTCATAGAGGAGTTCCAAGGGATGTCCTTGAATGAAGTTTTTGACGCTGTTGAAGCCTATTTGGGGACGATAGAGACCGCTTCTCTTCAAAGAATCAAAGTGAGCAAGGTTACACAGGAGAAGAAGCTAGCAGTCGCAGTGGATCGAGGGGAAGAGATAGTTGATGTTTTTGAAGACCGTGTTCAAGTAATGTGGAAATATGTTTGTACAAAGGTTGAATCTTCGCGTGCTTGTAATCCCGGCGATCTTAATGCATCCCTAAGATCAGAAACAAGATCCTACGAGCTAACATTCCACAAGAAACACAAAGAGACGGTGTTGAATTCTTACCTGCCATACATATTAGAGAGATCAAAGGCGATCAAAGGAGAACGAAGGGTAGTAAAACTCTGCACGAACTCCCAGTATGACTGTTACGGGACACAAGAGGTCACTCTAAATCACCCCATGACCTTCGATATCCTTGCAATGGATACGGAGCTTAAGAAAGCTTTGTTGGATGATTTGAACAACTTCAAAAACGGCAAGGAATTTTACAGGAGGATAGGAAAAGCTTGGAAACGTGGATACTTGTTGTATGGCCCTCCTGGCACAGGCAAGTCCAGCTTGATTGCAGCCATTGCTAACCACCTTAACTATGACATCTACGAGTTGGAGCTAACCGATGCTGGTTCCAATTCTGATGTAAAGAGAAGGTTGCTAGCCATGCCTGACAAATCTATTCTTGTAATCGAAGACATTGATTGCACAATCAAGCTGCAAAATCGGGAATCTGAGGATGAATCGTGGAATACCAACAGAAATCAGGTCAGTTTTATAGTCACTTATAGTTTTAATAAATCATACAAGTCAAATGCTTTGTTTCGTTACAAGTTGTAGATCAGGTTGATTTTTTCCCGAAGGGTTGTCCGGACTCAATAGGATGACAACAAAAATCTGTGTCCGTTAACATATAAGTCCGGCAAGAAAACATTTCCGCTTGTAGAAATATCCGTGATCTTATTACTAACTATTTCATCAACAGGTGACACTCTCCGGACTCCTCAACCTCATTGATGGTCTTTGGTCATGTTGTACTGATGAACGCATTATAATTTTCACAACAAATCATAAAGACAAACTAGATCCTGCTCTAGTGAGACCTGGCCGAATGGACATGCACATTCACATGTCGTATTGCACCATTTCTGCATTCAAGCAGCTGGCATTCAATTACCATGGAGTTCGCAATGACCAACTCTTCGAGCAGATCGAAGGACTTATATTGGAGGTTGAAGTCACCCCTGCAGAAGTTGCAGGAGAACTAATGAGGAGCAGAGATGCTCAAATTTCGCTCCAACGCCTCATCGATTTCTTGCTGGAGAAGAAAACTCAACAAGATCACAAGGCTAAAACTAATGAGACCGGTATGAAAGAAGAGCACAACATGGAAGCGGAGCAGACTAGTTGAATTTAATGTAACCGTTGTTTGAAGGGCAAGAGACCTTAGTTTAGTTTTAAAAAAAATTCCATGTACCCATCGAAGTCTTACAATTTCACTAATAAATACTATATATATTCATTCTATGATATGGTCCAATCAACATATGACACATGTTTCTAATATTTTTAAAGTTCAAGAAAAATGAAACATATGTATTATTTTTTTAAACAATAAAACCATGTTAATATCATTAGATTAAATTGAAAAGTGAGTATACGGAGTACTCACTAATGAATACCTAAGTATTATTTATGTTATACACAGCAGAAGATCATTGGTCATTTATTTGACACGTGTCAATTACTTATACACTTTTGTTAAATTCTATTGTTATGAAAAAAATTATCCAAAAAACTTATTATGAAAAAGATATCCCCAAAATAAATGAGTATCAGACAAACATGGAAATTTGGCAAAGTTTTGAGGGTTCGGAATGTTATGCGAGCGGCTAGAATTTCCGTTAGCGTTAAAGACACGTGTTAAATGAATAAATAGGAGACATGAAAGGTACATACACCATTTTAGGGACACCAAAACGGTGGCCAACATTCTATATATCCCATTCCCGGTAGGAAAAAGAAACCCTTCCCAGTTCGAAAAGGAAAATATGAAATTACCAGTTACGAAAACTTATAAATACAAACTTGTTATCAATTCAGTACCTCCATATTTTCCACTGTTAATTTCTTCTCTCTCTGTTTCTCTCTGTCTCGATCTCTCCACTAATTTTCTAAGATGCTGATTGCTAAGAAGCCCGGTAGGGTTGAAGACCCCCGCTTCGTCTTCCCGGAGAAGCAAACTATCGGCGTGGCGGACGGTGTCGGTTGGGCCAAGACAGACGTCGACGCCGGTGACTATGCAGGGGAACAGATGATGCTGACGGAAGCTACTTTGAGTTTATTCATGTTGAAGTACGTAAACCACAATGGTATCATCAACCACAACAATAGCTATGGTCAAGAAACAAAGAGAAACCTGCACGAGATGGTTTGTGGGTCGGTGTATCTTGCCAAAGATAACAAGTTAGGCGAAGACGCTCACTTCATCTGCCCGGAGAAGCTGACTATCGGCGTGGCAGATGGCGTTGGCGGTTGGGCTAACAAAGGCATCGACGCGGGTGAGTACGCGAGGGAACTCATGAACAATGCCTTTATCGCCGTCCATAATCCGAATAACATCAACGAACAGAAAAGAAAAAGAAAGGCCGCGGATATGATCGGAGCCGTTGATCCAAGAAAAGTGTTGCAGGAGGCTTATGCAAAGACCAAGGAGAAAGGCTCGTCGACCGCTTGCATCCTCAGCCTTAACAAAGAGAGCGGAGTCTTGCATGCTGTGAACGTTGGGGACAGTGGGTTCTTGCTATTTAGGAACAACAAGGTTGTGTACCAATCTCCAACTCAGCAACGCAGGTTCAACTGTCCCTATCAGTTGGGGAACAGCATCAGCAGCGACCGCCCTGACTGCGCTTGGGAGGAGTGGATTCAGACAGTCCCCGGAGACATGCTAGTGCTTGGGACTGATGGCTTGCTGGACAACATGTTTCCAAGTGAGATTGAGAAGGTTCTTGTACAAGGTGGTGGTGGTGGTGATCTTGATCTTGATTGTGGCACGTTGGCTTCGAGCATCGCCAATCTGGCTCTCTATAACTCGTTCGATAAGTACAACCCTAGCCCTTTTTCCGAAAATGCTAGAAAGGCTGGATTCGAGCACAAAGGAGGCAAGATCGACGATATTACTGTTATTGTTGCTCAAGTTGTGGCTTTGTAGTAGACTAGCTAGCATTAGCTAATAGTATTCATATGTAATTAAACCTAGTTCCACGTATGAAAGAAAATTTGGTTCTTCTATTAATCAAGATATATGATTTTCTTTGTTTTCTTTATACAAGCCAAGATGTGTTATGTTCTTGTGTGTTTGGAATTGGTGGCTTTACTTCTATTTTATTGAAATTAATTTTTTTTTATTCGAAGTATTTAGCATTAGTAATAATAAGCATTTTAGTATGGGAATAATTTGGTCAATTTTATAGTTATATACAAGTCAAGTGCTTTGTTTTGGTACAAGCTACAAAGCAAAGCATTTGTTTTACACTAATTTACGGTAAGAGAAAATTTAAATCCAAAATGCAGTAGATTGTAGAAGAAAATCCTAACCACCAGAACAATTCATCACACTTCATGAAAACTTAGAGAACGTAGTTTAGGAATGCTTCTTTTCTTCTGTCCAGGAAACAACCTAAGAGAGAAAATTAGGAAACCACTTTTCATTAAACCTAACTAAATGCCTGAACCGAAGGCTTTTTTGCCTGCAATAGCCACTCTTGCTGCTTCAGCATGCTTCTTCAAAGTATTCCCAACAACTTCATCCCCGACGAACTTGGGAACTATTTCTTTTCAGGCCTCCATAACATTTTGCAATGTTTCTCTTCTCAACTCACCGTTGTCATAGATGAATTTCAAGGACTATTTGGGTAAGGCTAGCCGACATTCACCTCTCCCAGACCCTGCGTAAAGCGGGAGCCTTGTGCACTGGGTACGACCTTTATTTGGGTGCTCTAACAACCCCGTCTGTTAGAAGAATCAAAGTGAGCAAGAATACCAAGAGAAGAAACTAGCAGTGACAGTGGATAGAGGTTAAGAGATAGCTGATGTATATGAAAATCTTCAAGTGAAATGGAAGTTGATTTGTGTACAGGTTAAATTGCCATTAGTTAGACATTGGAGTTACCTTAATGCATCGTTACCACAAGAAGCAAGATCCTATGAGCTAACTTTTCATAAGAAACATAAAGGGAAGGTGTTGAAGTTGTACCTGCCCAACATTTCAGAGAGATGAAGGGGCATTAAGAAAGAACAAAAGGCAGTGAAGTTCCACAGAGTTGAAAAACCGGAGATGGAACCCGGATGCTATCAAAGCTTGACCACCCAATTACCTTCGAGCTTCCTAGCAATGGATGCAGGGCTTAACAAAGCTTTGTTGGATGATTTAAATAACTTTATAAATGGAAAGGAGTTTTAGAGAAGGGTCGGCAAAGCTTGGAAGCGCGGATACTTGTAATGTGTCCCTCCCGGCACAGGCAAGTCAAGCTTGATTGCAGCCATGGGTAATCACCTTAACTATGAGATCTACGAGTTGGAGCCAACAAATATTAATTCCAATTCTGACTTGTGTAAGTTGTTTTCCATACCTTACTAATCTATAATCATCTTCGAAGATATTGATAGCACAATCACGCTGCGAAATGGGGAATCGAGGGATGAATCATGGAGGAACAACAATAAAACTCAGGTCAGTTTACACTTTTCATTTAGAACACGAATCTAACTTGAGCTCTAGATGAATAGATAACTTAAATTATCCCTTTAAGAAATTAATGCTTATAAATATATGTGTTATCTTATTATTTCATCGACAGGTGACACTCTCTGGGCTCCTCCACTTCCTTGACGGTTTTGGTCATGCTGTGGTGAAGAACGCCTACTGGTCTTCACAACGAATCACAAAGAAAGGCTAGATCCTGCTCTACTGAGACCTGGCCGCATGGACATGCACATCACATGTCATATTGCACCACTTCAGCATTCAAGCGGCTGGCATTCAATTACCATGGGATTGCCATCACAGACTCTTTGAACAGATTGAAGGGCTTATACGGGAGGTTGAAATCACACGAGCAGACGTTGCAGGACAGCTAATGAAGAGCAAGAATTCTCACATTTCGCTCCAAGGCCTCTTCAATTTCCTTCTCGAAAAAAAAAAGAATTCAACATAAAGGAGGAGGAAAGTTAATGTAATGTTTGAAGGGCAACATGTAGAAACTCATAACTCTGTAGAAGAAAAGTCAGAAGGTAGAGAGGGAGAGAGAATTGTAGAGAGATAAGCTGTTGAATAGAATGATCTCATTACTTACAATAGAATGTGTACATCATATATAAATAGATACAATTAGTTATGTCACCAACTAATTTAACAAACTCTAACCATCATAGCTTAACAGCTAAGTAATGCTGTAATCAGGTAGGTCATTAGTTGGTGGTCCTATTGTATCCTTAACACACCCCCTCAAGCTAAAGTTAGGAGATCTAACTGAAAGCTTAGAAGTCAACTTTGTAAACCGATTAGATGGCAAAGATTTAGTGAAAATGTCTGCAAGTTGAAGAAGAGAAGCAACATGATGCACACTGACTTTGCCACAAAGAACCTTTTCTCCAATATAGTGATAGTCGATTTCAACATGTTTAGTCTTGACATGGAAAACAGGATTGAAGGCCAATGCAATTGCACTTTTATTATCACAGAAGATTGCAGGAGTTTTGAGAATGAGAAAGGAAATATCCTGTAAGATTTTACAAATCCGACTAAGTTATACAACTGTATTGGCTAGAGACCTGTACTCGGCCTCAATTGAAGATCTTGCAACTGTGCATTGTTTCTTTGCACTCCAGGATATGAGGTTTGGACCAAGAAAGACATAGTAGCCACTAGTTGATCTTCTGTCAACTGGACAACTTGCCCAATCTGCATCAGACCATGCAGTGAGGCATTGAGGACCTTTAGTAAACCATAGGCCTGAATCAATAGTGCCCTTCAAATATTGGAGGATCTTTTTGATTGCTTGCAAGTGAATGGTCCAAGGAGAATGCATGTACTGACATACTTGACTCACAGCAAATGCCAAATCAGGTCATGTCCAGGTGAGATACTGTGAAGTCTTAACAGTTAATCTATAAAATGTAGGATCTGAGAGAAGAGTACCCGAGTGATCCAATTTTGCAGAACCAACAGGAGTGGAGCAAGACTTCACACCAAGCATATTAGTTTTCTTTAACAAATCAACAACATATTTTGACTGGTTTAGAAACAACCTTTTAGCAAACTTGTGAACTTCAATACCCAAAAAGTAGTGAATGTCACCCAAGTCCTTCACAGGGAAATAGTTTGTAACTGAGCAATAATAGATTGACATAATGAGCTAGAGCTGCCAGTGATGATGATATCATCAACATATACTAAGATGAAGATGATGGTAGAATCCTTTTTGATAAACAAACTGGGGTCAGAGTAGGAAGAGGAAAATCCCAATGACAGAATGACCTTGTAAAATGCTTCAGACCAGGCTCTAGGTGCCTGTTTTAAACTATAGAGTGACCGGTTGAGCTTGTATACATGATGGGGTTTGGTTTGATCAATAAAGCTAAGGGCTGGTTCATGTAAACATCCTCATTTAAAGTACCATGCAAGAAATCATTACTTACATCAAGCTGATGCACAAACCAATCATAGGAAACAACAATGGATAACAGAATTCAAATAGTTGTAGACTTAGCAACAGTATTGAAAGTCTCAAAGAAATCAAGCCCATCTTGTTGATGAAACCATTTTGCCACTAGACAAGCCTTATATCGTTCTATTAAGCCATTTGGTTTATGTTTGACCTTAAACACCCATTTGCAACCTACCATATTTAAACCAGGATAAGAAGGAACCAAATCCCAAGTTCCAGTGGATTGCAAAGCTTGAAACACCTTCTTCATAGCTACCAGTCAGTGTGGATTCTTTGAAGCTTGCAGAAAAGTTGTAGGTTTTGGAGGAAGACAAGCAAGTGAATTAACAGGAGGTGGAAGAGAATGTTTGGTCAGTGAATACCTTTGGCTTGTGAATACCAGCTTTAGCTCTTGTAATCATTGGGTGAGAATTAGTGGGCATAAGTGCAGGTGCCAAAGAGATAAGAGGTTGTGGAGTGCTTGAAGTAGTAAATGTGGATGAGGGAAAACTAGTAGATGTTGTAGAGACCTAATTATGTGATGAACAACCTTAACTGACTGATTGGGAATTAGTTGTTGCAGAAGGAACTGGAAGAGTCAGAGTAATGAGAGAGGAACTTGTAGATGGTGCAACTGGAGAGGAGTTAGAGACTAAGAACATACCATTCTTAAAAGGAAACAGATGTTCATCAAAAGTTACATGCCTTGATACATAAACTTTGTTAATCACAGGGTCAAAACATCTGTAACCACTATGATTGAGACTATACCCAAGAAAAACACACAGCTTGCTCTTGGCATCAAGTTTATGAGATGAATAGGGTTGCAACCAGGGATAACAAGCATAGCCAAAAGCTTTAGGAGTATGATACCTTGGAATTGCTTTGAAAAGTCTTTCCCAAGGATTAACATAAAAGGGTTTAGGATGCAACTTATTGATAAGATAGATAACAGTTTGAAAAGCCTCTACCTAAAATTTTATTGCCAAGCCACTCTAAGAAAGAAGAGTCCTACCCATTTCAACCACATGCCTATGTTTCCTCTTTGCACACCCATTTTGTTCAGGTGTATGAGGACAACTTAATTGATGGGTAATGCCTTGTTCATTAAGAAAACTCTGAAAGTTCTTGCTTAAGAACTCACCCCTTGAATCTGACCTTAGGCATTGTATCTTACAGTAAAAAATTGTTTGAACTTTGAGAACAAAAGTCTTGAAAACTGAGTAAACATCAGATTTATAAACCATAGGATATAACCAGCTGTATTTAGTATAGTCATCTACCAAGATGAGGTAATATTTGTAACCTGTACATGAAGTAATGGGAGAAGGGCCCCAAACATTAGTGTGTAGTAAATGAAAGAGCCTAGTGGAAGTACAAGGCAAAGTAGAAAATGGTAACCTATAGGCCTTCCCCAATTTACAATCAGTACAAATAAACCCTATATTGACAGAACCAATAATAGGTAGCTGGTTTTTATTGATAGCAGTATGTAATACTACATTCGATGGATGACCCAGTCTTTTATGCTAGATATGAACATCAGCTTTAGTGATCAACAATGCCTAACGAGAGAGTGCGATTCCAGAGGTACCATTGGATGCATCCCAGTAGAAAGGATATAAACCACCTTCACATGGGCCTTGGAAGAACATCCTCCTAGTTCTTAGGTCCTTTATATAGAATCCAAATGGATCAAAGGTCAGAGAAGCCCAATTATCATAGACAAACTTGTAAACTGATAACAGGTTATATGATGCTTTTGGAACTAACAACACATCATTGAGTTTAAAGGTAGCATTTGTAGTACAAATTAAAGCAGATCCAGTATGAGAAATACACACATACCTTTACCATTACCAACAAAGAGGTGATCACTACCAGTGTAAGGAATGGAAGAATTGAGAGATGTGGGATCAGGTGTCACATGGTGAGAGACGCCACTATCAGTTAACCAATAACTTGGTGGAGGGGAAGTAGCAGCAGTCATGCCAATAAGAGGTCCAATGTGTGATCTTTGAGATTCAAACTAAGAGAGTTTCTTACAATTGAGAGCTTCATGTCCATATTTGAGACATAATTGACATTGAAGAGATCTGCCATAATTGTAAGTATTGGATTTCTGACCAAAGAATATGGATCTTGAACTAGGACTAGGACCAAGGAAACCTCCTGAAGAGTTGTTGTTATTACAATTACCTCCAAAATTCTGATTTTGAGATTATCGATTTCAATTTTAAAAGCATCGATGAGAATTACCTCTATAGTTAGTGGTTCCAGAAGGTCCTTGTTGAGTTGTATAGGCATAAAACAGAAGAATATGCTCTAGTATTGCATTTTTGAAGAGAATCTCCTTACTCAGTAGTAAATTATGTAGTTTATCAGGATTAACAGACTCCAGTCTTGTTTCAATAGAATCTACAAATGATTCATACTTATCATAGAGACCAGAAATGATGTAAGCAACAAGATCAGAGTCAGAGATTGGTTCCCCAGCCGTATCAAGTTTATTAGAAATCTCCTTGAGAGAATTAAGATAATCAGTCAAGGAAAAGTCGCATATCTGAAGAGTTTGAATCTTCGAGTGTAAGCTGTGAATATGAGTGCGAGAAGCACCAGAGAAATGACGCTCTAGAGATTGCTAGAGAGATCGGGAATCATCCATGCCAACCGTCAATGGAAGGAGATCTTCAAAAGGAGTCGAATTAATCCAATTCATCAGAATTTGATCTCGTTCACACCAAGTCTCATACAATGGATTAGGAACTCGAGATCCAGAAGAACAAGTCACAAATGGAGAAGGACACATCTCAATGCCATTAACAAGCCCTAAAAGCTCGAATCGTTTCAGAACAGGACTGAAGAGATTGCGCCAGGTGATGTAATTGTGAAGATTGAGCTTTGTCGCCACCATAATAGTGATGTTCTGAACTGTAATCGAAGAGAGGTATTGAACTGGTGGATTTGTAACCTCATTATGAGAGCCAGAATGAGCAGCCAGAAAAGATGAGTTCGCAGAGTTTGTAGCATTCGCCAGATTTGAGAAAAGATTGAAGAAATTGAGAGAATTAGGGCAGATAAGATCTATTTGGGAGATGAGAAAAGGTGAGAAAGTGTAGGAAAAAGGAAGTAGTGGATTGAAGTCGGTAGACTACGGCGAAGATACCATGTAGAAACTCATAACTACGTAGAAGAAAAGTCAGAAAGTAGAGAGGGAGAGAGAATTGTAGAAAGAGAATTGTAGAGAGAGAAGTTGTTGAATAGAATGATCTCATTACTTACAACAGAATGTGTACATCATATATAAATAGATACAATTAGTTATGTCACCAACTAATCTAACAAACTCTAACCATCACAGCTTAACAGCTAAGTAAAGCTTTAATCAGGTACATCATTAGTTGGTGGTCATAGTGTATCCTTAACAAAGCAAAAGAGATGTATAGAGATCTCATATAGTTTATTATGTTTGAGCGTAAACTTTGCAGTTTGCACCCGTTGAATATTCAAAGACATACCCGACTTCCCTTTCTGTGATTTTCTAATTTCTATTATATTAGATTATATCTTTATTCTAACTTTCCAAAACAAATAGATGTTAATATTTGATATATGTAATTACTTTTAGTTCCAAAATTAACTCCTTGCACCACCAAATTCGTTGTATTTGTCTTAATAGGATCCAGAAAGAGCAAAAGAATTATAAGGGAGAAAAGGCTCTTACTCTACCAATTAAGAAGCGAGAGGCATTATTCTTTTGACATCAGCACCTAGAAAATGAAGTTTCATATCTAAATTCTCATAACCACTGTCAATATGAGCAACGCCGCTGATCTCTGTAGTGCCTTCTGTAGCCAATCCGGCTAATACTAGTGACTTCTGTGGAGCAAAAAACTATTGAGAAAAAAATGGAGGTGACACATGGATTCTAGGGTAAAAAAAAAAAAAACCCTTGAGGCACCCTGATAATTGCTTAAAAGTGCATGTCTAATGCGCTTGATTATACCCATTACATGTTTTTCTCTAGTAATTTATCAAATTTGTGCTTTATCATGTATAACTGGTCAAATAGGTTTTATATCTAATTTGTTTTAATTTTTTACTGATGTTATATTAATGTTCATGTGCAAGACTATGAGAATGTTGCAAGGCAATTAAAGGGTGAGGCACAAGACAATAAATTGTTGATTAACTCTATGTCGGTTACCGAAAAGAAATGAAGAAAGGAGAAGGCAAAGAAGAAGAAAAAAAAGGGCGAACCATTACCATTTCAATATGGCATTAAGGCTTATCAATGACCATTATTCAAAGGGTTATGGGGATTGGCATTAACATATTAATAATGGGTTGATGAATGACCATTATTCAAGAAGAATATGAAGGGAGGTTGGCTGTGGCAGCAGCTTATATAATCTCCATTTGATTGTTTTCCAAAGGGAGCCGGCTTTTTCATAATTTTAGACTTTTCTTTTTCTATTTAGTTTATGGAGAACTAATCTCCCTAGCTAAGGCTAGGGGGGGGGGAAACCTATATTACGATTATGTAGTTTAATTATTTCAATTCTATTTCGGAGTTTTAATGTCAATTTTACATTGTGGATTTTCAACGGAATTTTTTATTTATTCTATTTTCGGATTGATGAATGTTGGTTATGATTCATAGGTTTAATCATGTTTTTCCTATAGTCTTGTTTCACAAACTGTACTATTTATACACAAATGTGATGTTTGAATTGTAGAGTATGGCATGGGGGGTGAGTTGTCAACGAATGGTGATGTATATAGCTTTGGCATTCTTTTGTTGGAGATGTTTACAAGGAAGAGACCCACTGACAACATATTTGGTGATACCTTGAAGCGAGTTACTAAGATTGTAGACGCACCACTTCTTCAAGGAGGCACACACAAGAATCCCAATCAATGCAGTGCGAGAATTCATAAAGTTGAGGTGTGCTTGAGTTCGATATTTAGAATTGAAATTGCTTGTTCTACTGAATCAGAACAGATCGACTAAAGAATATCAATGATGCTGCATCTGAACTTCTTTCCATTAGGAATACTTTTCTTGGATAGAAACTCTTCTTTATGTGCTTTTGTGATAAAGAAATTTCGTGTACTGCCTGTGAAGTCTAGCTTTTTTGTTACCACAGTAGATGTGGAAGTTTGCAATGTAAATAATCACCAATGAGGTTCATTGTGTGAAGAGTGTATTACTACTTCTTGTATTTGGTATTTCTGTGTAACATTCACATCGATTAAAGTCTAGTTCGTGCCACGAAATTGTTGAATATTCATATTGACAGATTCCAAAATTTTGAAAGATTCATAACCTCAAGACCCTCAACATTCAATAAAATCATCTTGGAAGTTGTAAAGATGGTGAGTTGAGTTTCCTATTAGACTTGACCACCATTGGTGTAAGGTGTAATCAAAAATCAAACTGCCATTTCAATTGTTGACAACACTAGATTCTGCAAGGGAATTCCTTATCTCAAGCTGCCCAATTGCAAGTCTAAAGAGCTCCAAGAAAAGAATATTAGCTTATAGCTTGAAATTAATAATCCCCTTAGTATTCGGACTTGCTCTACTTGCAAGTGTCATATGCTAATTTCTAAAAAGCCACTGATCGGTTTTCTTTAGCTAATTTGACTGGTATTGGTAGTTTCGAGTTTGTATACAAAGGGGTTCTTTATACTGACAATAGAGTTTCATAGCCAAATATGAGATAATATCATTTGTTCAAAAAAAATAAAATAAAAGAAGGCTGCAGGAAGCAGCGGAAAGGACGGAAAAAGACAGTGCAGCAACGTTGCGGAAGGAAGAAAGGAAGGAGAAAATCTTGGCATTCTCTTATTTCAGTTTTATCTTCTCAAACTCATGTCTTTCTTTTGGTTTTATTTGAGAATTATGTGTAACTAAATTTTTAGTAGTTAGGGGTTGTTTTGAAGCCCTGAATATGATTGCAAGTTTGTTATGACATTTTATTTGAATTGTTTTTATGAATGGATGAAAATTGGTTCACTACTTGTCTCATTGATGAATTCTTTATGTATTCTCTATGGATGCATACGTAGTAAGCATATTTAGGATTCTAACGCTATGAATATGTGTGTGTCTGCCCTTGTCGAATGAGGACCTACATATGTTCTAGAGTAGAACTTGTTAATTGCGATTAACTTGTGAACCAATTTCTAGGATAAGTAAGACAACGCTAGTACTTACGATGCCTTGTGATGACTCAAACTCTTTTCATTCTTAATGATTTCTATTTGTTAAATCCTTGAACACGCCATTCTAGATTGCATGCTAGGGACTAAGTCAAGTTGAAAACGCCATTCTCTTAACATACTACATAAGAAAGAGTAATAGGTTGAGTTCTAACATTAAGCCAACTTGAGCATCTTCATTCGGAAATAAAAGGAATTTGAATGAAACATAACATGTTTGCACGATTATTTGGTGGATAGCAATTCCCCTAACTCGTTTTCTTAACTTGTGAACTACAATCTATTTTTATTATTTAAAATTTGTTTTTGTCCTGTTTTTGTTCGATTTAATTTAAATAGCAAATCAGCTCCAAAAATCCCAAAAATTTGTGTAAGTGTAGCTCTATGTGTCTAGTGTCATATAAAATTTCGTAGACTTTAGATAAGTGTAAGTCGGTCTAATAATTATTTTTTGGTGGCTGGTCAGTAGAGACAGCAGCCCAGTTTTTGTGACATTTTAAGTAGTTAGATAAAACAATATTCTGCGGGAATGACCCTTATTTTCATATGCTACAATTGACAAATCTTAGTGTTGATAAGGAAAATCAATAGGACATTTGTGTGCTACTTTGTGGTGTGCTTTTAATCCTATCAAATACCACTAGACCGTAATACTAAGTGGCATGAAAGAGTTTCTATTAAACCAGCAAAAATGAAAATTCTTAGCCGTTCATTAATGGATTTGAATTTAGATTTATTACAATTGATAGATATTTATTTTTTGAGCAATCAGTAGGATACTAACAAAATTGTTTTTAGAACAAAGATACGTCACAATAATGTGACTTATAACTGTGTCATTGGCCTTTTAACTTATTGCCCGATCTTAAACGCACTCCAATTAATATCACCCACTAATTGTTAGTATTTAATGAATCTCATCATAAATTGTTACCCAAAATATTAACTATCAAAGCAAATAAACTTGATTGAGTTATAAAATTTATCGTGACCCAGTTGGCATGGTTAGGAGAAAAATCAATTTTGTTAATAATTTTCATGTCTTCCAAGTGAACATGGGGCTATAAGTGAAGTTCCAAAGGATACGGTGGTGTAATTTGGTCCCTGAATTGTCTCCTCCAATTTGCATGCATGCTATAGGTGACTGACTCCCAAATAATTCTCGTTACCAAGCAAATTAAATACCATTAATTAAGAGCTTAAAAACTCTTTAATTATTACCTCTCTATTTTGCTTTTGCAATTAGGAAATTTTCCCCTTTTGCATACAATATTATAGGAATATTCTTGTTCTCTACACTCATATAATGCTCATTACTTTATTTATCACCGTTATATGAGTTTAATACCTTAGATAGACACAAATCTCAAAATTTAAACTCATCCAACGGTAATAAATAAGGTGGTAAACATTACCACCACTTGAGGGTGGTGACTAAAATTCACCCTAATAATATAAGAGGTAGTTAAGTTAGTTGGTGTGGTAGTTAGTCTTTAGCAAGCTTATTATAGAAAAAAAGAATCTCGGTACTTTGGCCGTTTTGCAGAAGAAAAAGAAAGAAAGGGGCATTTGATGTTTGGACAGACATAGTGATGGTGCTAGCTGCACCTGCTTCATGGTGTTTTTAAAAAGAAAATAAAAGAACGAGAAAATGCTAATTTGCACCCTTTGGATATTATGATGCAAATTTGCTTGGTTGAGAAACTTGTGGCTTTTCTAATGGAGATTGCGTAAAGGTGCAAACAATTTGTTAATGGTTGTGCAAAATAGGTTTCATATTAGAAAAAATGCCCGTGCTCCGCCACAGGTTTTGAAATCGTAACCCACAATTTAACATACCTATTTCTAAATTATTCAGAAATCAATCAGAGAAAACTTCAAGTAGAAGAAAAATGAGATCTCAATAAGAGAACTTCAATTTCATGCAAGTTTTTTTTGTTCTAATTTCAAGGCGTAACAATGCAAGATTGGAATTTGCATTTGGTTCAAAGAAGTTAGATAAACTGACAAGCAAAATGAACTAAAAATTCAAACCCATAAATCTGAAATTAGCAATGTTATTTGTTACTCCACAAAAACAATCCAAATCTTAGTGGTTACATACATTAGTCAAGCGCTCAACCACTTAGGCACATCGACTACAACTTGGGAATGTTATGCAAATCTTAGCTAGCTTGAATCATTAAATTTGAGTTGGAAAAAGCTCTGTTACCTGCTCTGCTAGTTGAGGAGTGTCACCAAATTCGGCACTATCATCAGCATCAACACATTTCACACTCCCCCCCTCCAAAACATTTCACAAGATCGAAAACCAGATGAGATTATGTAGCAGTACAGATTGACGGAAAACTAGATTAAGAAAAGCAATTAATATTAAATATAGAGGATGAATGATGTTGTCCAATAAATAAGACAGCTGTATATATTTTTCGACCATGAGAAAACATCAAATTAATAGAGGCATTAATCCTAAGTTTGCCATTCATTATTGTCGGTCTAAACTTGATGACATATTGTAAAGTTCTCTTAAATACAGATTAATGAAATATTAATTTATTTCCATGAGTTATTTGATTTTGCAAATTCAAAATAATTGAAGAGTACTGAAAATTGCTAAACCCCATCACAACATCCCATTAGTGAAAAATCAAAGACAAAAGTAAATTACTATCTTTCTAAGCATCCAAAGATAGCATACTCAAAATACCAAATTCAACTCCAATATAATAAAAAATTAAAAAACAAATTAGCCAAATTGGAATAGTTAGATCAAATAAAGATTTAAGTCAACCAATTATACAAAATAATTCATGCAAAGTAGGCTCCTAAGAAAATATACCACTATGGAGGTAGAGGAGGCCCAGGCTCAAACAGTGGAGGACGGCAACATTTAAATATACCGGCTCATGCTCAAATCCCACTAAATTTATCATACACCCTTCCAACTACAATTCAAAGGAAGAAGTTCCAAGTCCATGCATAATGTTTGCTCAACATACCATAATCGGAGCGAGGATGCTTTCCGACGGCCAAATTCATCGACACCGGAGGCGGTTGTCGACCGTCACTGTACCTCCATTTCGCCTCCGCCATGTTTGAGGCTTTCGATTGTCACTACTTGGTTTGTGTGCTTCATGTCGAGAGATATGGGGATCAAAGAGAGGAAAAGCAGAGGAAGATGAAAGATTGTGGGTTTTCCAGTAGACAAGGATAGAAACAGGAAGAGTGAGAGATGAGAGGAGAGCACACGAGTCTAACCCATTGCAATCCGTTCTAAACCATAGGGACAAAATTACCCTCCCAACCTAGCCCCATTTGGCTGGCATTGTTGTAAATAGAGTGAAATTGAGTGGCAAAGATTTGACTGTAGCTAAGCTATCAATTGCTCCTCAACTTTAGAATATACTAGATATTAAAGCTGATATAATCATATGAAAATAACTTTGAGGATCTTAGCAACATGTCTTTTGTTTCATGACTTCCCAACAAAAGATGTGGCATCAACAATATTTGAGATGTTAATTTTGAATCATGTCTCTATTTAAGATTGAGAGAGAGAGAGAGAAAGGATGATTTAAACTGGAACTATCTCAGGCAATTTTCTTATCTAACAAATGGTTAAGATAGAATAATCAATCTTCGATGTAGAAAAGATCATGAGCTTATAAAAACCACCAAATCAAAGTTATGTTTTTTTATGTGCTTGTTTGCAACACGGCATATTTATTGCAAGGGCAACACTAAAAAAGCATGCTGGAATTAGTGAGATGAGACTGGTGGTTAGTGGCATATTTTTATTAGCATTACCTCCAAGATAAGTCGACCTCTCTAATCATATGGGTTTGCAACGCATGGATTTCTCGTAGATATCCTTTGCATCATCATAGTCATTATAAAAAAGGTAAACATGATCACATGTTTCAGGACGCCATGCAAAACAACCGTATACACACCCCAATTGCAAACTCTGCAATGAAAACGATAAAAATAAAATAAAAACTTTAGTTAAACTAAAACCATGGTCCGAAATGCCGATAATATCGGCGATATATCGCCGATATTATCGGTTTTGAGGAGTACCGATTTTTTTTTCTATATCCAACTGGTTTTCGGGATAATATCGCGATATTATCGAATTTATCGATAATATCGGTGGCTGACCGCTCGAAGAAGAACGCCAGAGCTGTAGAAGCTCCGGTCGACTGTAAAACAGGACCCTAGACTCCGATCTAGGTATGAAAATGAAAAAGAAGACGAGATGAACATTTGTATATATGAAATTTGCCGTGAAACCATCGGAGGTGTTCGGAAATTGAGTCGACACGCACGGCCTCGTCGGAGTTCGCCGAGTTGCAGAGATGAGAAGGAGAGGGAGAAGAAGGATGCTGATGATGATGGGTGTGCATGTGTGTATGTGGGTCTTGGACCATCGGCGCAGAGAGAAAGGAGAGAGACGACGGTGGCGGCGACGAGGGAGAAGCAGAAGCCGATCTGCCGATGTGGGTCTCTGTGCGTGTGTGTGGGAGTGGGAGAAGGATGGAGAGACCTTGGATCTCTGTGCGTGTGTGTATGTGTGTGTGGGAGAAGGATCGAGAGACGTGGGAGATCTGTGCTTGTTGTCGGCGGAGGTCGAGAAATGAGAGTGAGAAGAAGATGAGGATAAGGGTTTGGGTTTAAAGGAAGAGAAAGACATCGGTGGAGGGGACATGTGGAGGGAGTCAGGGACACCTGTTGGATGCGTGGAGAGTGAGAGTCTGCATGGTGAGAGAGGAGCTGGAGTGTTCAGTGATATGTCATCGATCTTTTGTTGGTTTGTGTGTTTTAATTTGTTTTCTTCGAATGATGGATAATGTGGTTTGGTGCAAATGGCAATGTGAGTTTTGGGGGAGTAGTTTTTTTTTTAATTAAATAAGATTAGAGGGTGATCAAAATATATAGGATGAATTTTATATTTTTGTGAGGCGTGTTTTATGATTTAGGTAGTTGATTTTATCCAAGTTTTATCTACGTAGTTATGTTAATTTGGTATTTACATTTGAATGCTCATTATCTTATCCAGAACCTCATCCTTTTTTTTTTTTTGTCCATATAAACCCTACATCCATCCTCACACTAAGCTCAATCATTCTTTTTAGCTCAGAATCTTTGTTCATCGTTTTCAAATCTTGAGTTCTTATTACAATGTCTTGTTCAAGAAGGGTGTATAAACAATTGCAAGAGCAACAGAAAAGGTTGTTGGCACAACAGGCAGAATTGGCCAATCTCCAGGAAGGTGGAGGTGGAGATAAGGCTTTCTTCATTGAGCAGGATGACGATGATCACCATAGAAGGCAGAAGGCTTCACATTCCCGCCGTGTCATGGAAGCCATGGGTCAGATAGCCAAACTAAGACGTGCTGCAAACCTCGATAGAAAACGGGAAAAACGAGGTAAAGATCTATTGGAAGATTATTTTATTCCCAATAGCATATTCTTTGATCATATTTTTAGACGTCGTTTTTGAATGCAACGAAATTTGTTCGACAAAATCATGAGTGATATTTGTAACCATGATCCATACTTTGTGCAAAAAAAGGATGCTTTTCATGTTCTAGGTCTTATTCCCGAGCAAAAAATTACGGCATCCTTGCGAATGCTTGCATATGGAGCATCTGTAGATCAAGTAGATGAGATCGCGAGGATGGGAAGAACAACTGTTTTGGAGTCCCTGATGCGATTTTGCTTTGCAATTGAAGCCCTCTACACCAATGAGTACCTCCGGACACCCACGCCAAGGGACATGCGAAGGCTTCTGAGGAAGGGTGAGATGCGAGGCTTCCCTGACATGATTGGAAGCATCGACTGCATGTATTGGACTTGGAAAAATTGTCCAAGTGCGTGGCAAGGAGCATATGGCGACAGAAAATGAGCCAAAAGCATCATTTTGGAAGTGGTGACTTCATTTGATACATGAATTTGGCATGCTTTTTTTGGTGTTCTAGGAGCTTAGAATGACCTAAATGTCCTTGCCCAACCCCCAGTGTTCGACGAACTGCTGCAAGGAAAATCGACGAGATGCACATATTGGGTTAATGGTACCCAATACGAGGGATCATACTACCTTGCAAATGGTATTTACCCATGGTGGTCAACATTTGTCAAAACAGTGCCACATACACATACTAAAAAGGAAAAACACTTTGCAAAATGTCAAGAAAGATGTAGGAAGGATGTCGAGCGTTGTTTTGGTATCCTGCAAGCTCGTTGGGCGATTGTCAGGGCTGCAACTAGAATGTTTGATGTCGAGGCTCTTCGATCCATCATGATGATGTGTATTATTCTCCACAACATGATTGTTGAATATGAGTATGATTATGATGCCGTCGATGAATATGAGCCGAATCCGATGAACAACTTAAGAACACGTATCTACTGTGCTCATGACCGGACCGAAGATCCAGTGCAATACGAGCCGTTGGAACGCGATGGACATTACAATAAATTGAACGTTCAGCGGTACACTGATGTGCAAGAGCCATATTGGCACGTAACCCGCCAGAATTACTTGATTGAGCACCAGTGGGGATTGCATGAAGGCGAAGATAATTAAAATGAGGCTTGTGGTTGAAGAATAAATTGTATTTTTTTTAAGTTTATGTAATTTTATGTAGTGTGTTTTGTTTTTAAGTTTATTTGGTGAGTTTATGTAATCTTATTTCATGTGTTTAAATAAAGTACAAAAATAAATAAATAATTACATTAAAATTGCATAAAATAAAAATAAATAAGAAATAACATAAAAATTATATAAGAAATTAAATAAAGTTCGAAAGAAAAAAAGAAAAAACATAAAAATTACATAAGAAATTAAATAAAGTTAAAAAAAAATAGAAAAAACATAAAAATTACATAAGAAATTAAATAAAAATTATACAAAGTCTCTCGAGTTAGGATATGTGGTGCTAGGATCTTGGATGCCATGATTTGTGTAGCTAGAACCCCCTTGACTTGTTTCCACATCTCTTGCACGCCTCCTTCGCATGACATCTTTTTTTTCCGATGTCCAAAAATATTTAGAATTCGGAGACAGTCCTATTAGAGACTTGCTCATAGTGTCACGATCTGCTTGAGCCATCATTTCTTCTCTAAGCATTTCATTTTCTCGATGAAGTGCTTCTCTAACCAGCTCGTTCTCTCGATTAACTATTTCTCTTTGTCTCTCAGTCGCCACATCACGGGCCCTAGTAGCTGCTATTATTGCTGTCATAGCAGCAACTTTTTCCTCATCTCTAGCCTTTTCCCGTGCCATGTTCAGTTCACCTTGGCGAGTAAGTTCCTCCATATATTTAGTGTAGTCATTTTTGGAAGAACTACCTTTTTTCTTTGATGCTTTTTTACCTTGAGGCTTGAGGGACTGACGAGTCGGTTGGGTCTCGGACACTTGTTCAGGCGTCCCTTCCGTGTCTTCAAATGTATCGGCTTCTTGTTCGGCCATATCTAATTCTGGAGAACTATGTAGATCCATACCGTGCATGACAACTTCTGGACTGGTTGCCACAATTTTGTATTTAGGGCAATCTTTGACAATTTGCCAACATTCCCATCTGTTGAATGATTTGTTCTGGTTCTTTGAATTGTAGAATGCTTGAGCTTGTAGTGTCTATAAAAATGTGGGATAAGATAGTGTTAAAAAATGCGGGTGTAACACAAATAAATAAATTCAAAATATTGATACGGGTGGAATGCATATAAATTACATAAAAATGACATAAGAAATTAAATAAAAATTACATAAGAAATTAAATAAATTAAAATTTTGATGGGGGTGGAATACATATAAAATTTACATAAGAAATAACATAAAAATTACATACGAATTTAACTAAATCAAAATATTGATGTGGGTGGAATGCGTATAAATAAATAAAAATATTGTCACCTGATACGCTAAATTTGTCCCACTACGGAGGTTACCGGAAGCATGAGAGATGGCGTTTTTCCAACAAGTAAAGGATGCGTTTAGTTTTTTCTAACGACCTTGAAGACCTTGACTAATTCTGGCGTCTTTTCCATGTACATCGCAAAACGCTTTTGTAATTTTACTCCACATTTCTCGCTTATCCATCTCATTACCCGTAATCGGGTCATGAGTAGTGTGAACCCAACATTCACACAACGTAACATCTTCAATGAGCTTCCACGAAGACATTTTTTTCTCTTAAAGTGTAGAAAATATTGAAATGTAGATAGTATAGAAAGTGTAGAAAATATTGAAATGTGGTGTAAAGGTGGAAGATGAGTGTTAGGTATTTATATAAAAAAAAATTAACATTTTTAAAAATTTTCTGTATTTTTTAATAATTTTTCTGTATTTGTTTTTATAATTTTTAATAAATTTTAATATAGTTAATTAATCTGGACCATTGGATTTGAAAAATATTCAAATCCAAGAGCCAGGGAGTTGCCACATGGCCAACGGTCATATTTTTTACTGTTGGGCCTTTTTTTTATTGTTTTTAATTTTTTGTGAAAAAAACGTGGACCGTTGATCTGTGATTGAACGGTCCATTTTAAAAGTTAAATTTTAAATTTTTTTTACCGTTGGAAATCCAACGGTATACAAAAAATAGCTGTTGAAAATCCAACGGGTAAAAGCAGGCCACGTCGCCTACTCGGGTTGCGGTCTGAGTGCGCCTACACGCGGGCCCCGTGACATGCACGCGCTAGCAAAATGCTCGGCTTCTTGGGCAGTCTGTTTTGAGCTGGCCCAGAGACCAGCATGGACTGTGTGCCAGGCTGTTGCGCGGGCTGGAGGAAATGGACATGGTGTTGGGCTGCTATTTGGACTGAGTGCTGGGTAATGTCCACTCCGGTGGACTTGCTCTAATCAACCTACAAGTAAGACAAAGGATAAAGAGGGAGGGGAAAGGAAGAGAGAGAGAGAGAGCAAGCTCTTGAATTGTTTTTTTGTTTATATTTCTTTTGTGTAAATTTTGATTTTATATAGCCTCTGGCATATTAACAATTCCTAATAGTAATAAAGCATAAAACCTTGGTAATATTATGGGTCCATAACACTGTCACTTTGTAAACTGTCCTCAACTAGACCTGTAAACGAATCGGGTTTATTAGGTTCGGGTTGGGTTCAACCCGACCTGTTAAGTTAACGGGTCATCCGAACCCAACCCGTTAAGCTTAATAAGTCACCTGTTAACACCCGTTAACAATTTTTTTTATTTTTTTTTTTATTTTTTACATTTTGCATTCCAATACAAATTACACATCTTTTACCCAAAATTACAAACATTAACTAACCGTCTAACATATTTTATATATATATATATATATATATATATATATATATATATATCAAACTACAATCTTCCAAACCAACGAACCAATCAGAACCCTACGAAAAGAAGATCAAAAAATTATGTCCAGGAATAATGTTAAACTGGATAATCAGATAACGAATACGAAACAAAAGAACCCGATTTAATTGACTGATAGATGGTATACAGTAATTGAGGGCATCCAATTAAACAGTAAGGTTCTGAAACAGATGCATTCTACTACAGAAATCTAGAAAACGAAGATCATGAGTGGAAATCCAAATCACATCACTTAAATACCTAAATCTCCCAAATGCCAACTTGCAAATTACATAATATTCTCCACCAGTTAACAATTTTTCTACTGAATTTCAAGGAATCAAACTATGAACCCATTAATCGATTCTTGCTCTTTTCAAAATTTGAAAAATTACCCGTCAATCAGCATCCATTCAACTTCACAAACATTCCCGGCCCAGATCCATAAATCCCAGTAGTCCAATTTCACACAACCCCATTTCAGAAAACAACCCAAAACCCACAATTTTGAACACCCACAAAAGAGAACCCAGAAACAACAAAAAACTCATATTTAAGAGAGAGAGAGGATTACCAGGAGCAATCTTGAGGATGGACAAAAGAGAAGTTGTAAGAAGATGATGAGGGAGATAACCGGAGGTCCGGAGCTAGAAGGGAAGGAGCACACGGCGTGCGCAGAGAGAGTGGAGAACTGGAGATGGACTGAGTTCTGAGGGTTTTCTTTTAGGAGTACTGATATTACACAAAAGCCCTCAATAAGACCATATCCAATGATGATATAAAATCTAAAAATGTTTAGCTCAAAAAATTTAGGTTTTAACCTAAAAACAGTATTTCTACTTTCACCCTTCTGGCCTACAATTTTAGCCTTAGATTATCAAATAATGAATTAAGGCTATTTTTTAAATTAACTTTTTTTAAAAAAATATGTAAACTATCCTAAATTAATTTTATAAATATTTTAACCTAAAAATATTTAAATTCCGATAAATTGGAAGAATTGTAGGAAAAAAGTGAGTTTTGTATGGATGTTTAAACAAATACATAGATATTTATAGAGTTTTTGGTTGAATTTTAAGTTAACTTATTTTTTAAAATTATTTTAGCCGTTGGATTTAAATTTGGACCGTTAGCTCTTTTTTTTATCGTTAGATTTGATTATATTCGATATAAACCTTTAGATTCAATAAATATATAAATATAAAAAAAAAATTGAACGTGGGGCTACAGTAACCTGACATCAGAGGGGACCAACCCACTTGGGTGGGCATTCGGCTGGAAGAAAGTGGGCGCATGAGGCGAGTTGGGTTTTCGGGTGTGGGCTTCATAGCCCACTTTTCACTCTCACCCATGGGCATGGTCCGAAATGCCGATAATATCGGCGATATATCGTCGATATTATCGGTTTTGAGGAGTACCGATTTTTTTTTCTATATCCAACTGGTTTTCGGGATTATCGATAATATCGCGATATTATCGAATTTATCGATAATATCGGTGGCTGACCGCTCGAAGAAGAACGCCGGAGCTGTAGAAGCTCCGGCCGACTGTAAAACAGGACCCTAGACTCCGATCTAGGTATGAAAATGAAAAAGAAGACGAGATGAACATTTGTATATATGAAATTTGCCGTGAAACCATCGGAGGTGTTCGGAAATTGAGTCGACACGCACGGCCTCGCCGGAGTTCGCCGAGTTGCAGAGATGAGAAGGATAGGGAGAAGAAGGATGCTGATGATGATGGGTGTGCATGTGTGTATGTGGGTCTTGGACCATCGGTGCAGAGAGAAAGGAGAGAGACAACGGCGGCGGCGACGAGGGAGAAGCAGAAGCCGATCTGCCGATGTGGGTCTCTGTGCGTGTGTGTGGGAGTGGGAGAAGGATCGAGAGACCTTGGCTCTCTGTGCGTGTGTGTATGTGTGTGTGGGAGAATGATCGAGAGACGTGGGAGATCTGTGTTTGTTGTCGGCGGAGGTCGAGAAATAAGAGTGAGAAGAAGATGAGGATGAGGGTTTGGGTTTAAAGGAAGAGAAAGACATCGGTGGAGGGGACACGTGGAGGGAGTCAGGGACACCTGTTGGATGCGTGGAGAGTGAGAGTCTGCATGGTGAGAGAGGAGCTGGAGTGTTCAGTGATATGTCATCGACCTTTTGTTGGTTTGTGTGTTTTAATTTGTTTTCTTCGAATGATGGATAATGTGGTTTGGTGCAAATGGCAGTGTGAGTTTTGGGGGAGTAGTTTTTTTTTAATTAAATAAGATTAGAGGGTGATCAAAATATATAGGATGAATTTTATATTTTTGTGAGGTGTGTTTTATGATTTAGGTAGTTGATTTTATCCAAGTTTTATCTACGTAGTTATGTTAATTTGGTATTTACATTTGAATGCTCATTATCTTGTTGATAAAACAATTTAAGTCTTCTAAATAATTTGGAACGTGTGAAGGCTCCAATATGGCTGGTGTAAAATTGATATTTGAGTTTGTTACATAGAGTAAGTTTTGGAACTTATATGCTTTTGTGCTTGGTGTGAAATTGAAAAGGATATTATAATATGGTTTGATAACCGATGCTTGTTTAATCTCTTAAAAAAAAATCCAATGATCTTCATCGTTTGGTTTTACTTAATTTCAACAATGGTATGCCTAACATAGTATACTCATATGTTAATATATTATGATTTATGATGTAGTCATGCCTTGATGGTTGGTGATGATTTATGTGTGCTACATTAGTTATTTATGATAGAGAAACATTTAGGTATGGACATAGAGATGATGAAGATAGTGAAAAATTTAAACCTCATAGGAACTCTATGTGGTATTAAGTCACTCATGTATCTTACCATGCAATGTATAAAATGTAAAATATTGTACTAATTCATTATATATAAATGATTATGGTGTGTTTAGACTTCTTTTATTAATTACTACATATTTTCTACACTCACAATGTTTGTCAGCTCGCTATATAATCAACTTGATAATGTTAAATCCATCATGCAATGCATTTCCTTCCAATTTTTTGTGATAAACTAATAGATAATTGACTAAATAAACATCCTGCAAAGTTTCAATAAAAATTTCCAAGTTTTTCTTACAATTTCCGTGGTTTCCATGTAATTTTTATCGATATCGATATTATCCCGATATTTCCATCGATATTTCCGTGTTTTCAGACTACCGATATTTCCGATATTACCGATATTTAATACCTTGCCCATGGGTCCTATTTTATTTTGTGGGCTAAATTGTGACTGGTATTTGCCTTTCTTTTAGGTTTTAAGTTTTAGGTTTGGTTTAGACTTTGGGTTGAAGTGGGTTTTAGGGGGGGGGGGAAGGGAATTTTAGTTAGAATAGTGTTGGTTAAAACCGGCACTAATTTGAATTCTAATTTGAATTCCAACGGCTAGCCAGTCACTAGCCGTTGTATTCAATTTTTTTTTTATGAATTTAAACCTTTTTTTTTTCTATAACTTCCTATAACTTTTTTTCTATAACTTATATTTTACAAAATTTGGTTCATATTTTTTTTTAAATTCCAATTTTTTCCTATAACTTCTATTTCACAAAATTTGTTTCATACCTTTTTTAAATTTCATTTTTTTCCTATAACTTCTATTTCACAAAATTTGTTTCATATTTTTTTTTAAATTCCATTTTTTTCCTATAACTTCTATTTCACAAAATTTAAGTTGTAGTTTTTAAATAATAAATTATGTTTGGCCCTATGGCCCTCGGTTGGAGACGGATGCAAATATGGCCCTGTACTGTTTATTAAAATATTAATATCTTGGAGAATTTTGGAGGGCCGGAGGGCTAAAACGAGCCATTTGGCCAGCCATCGGTTGGAGATGGCCTAAGCCACCATTGGAGATGGTCTAAACGGGTCAAATGAGTGATTAACAGATTTCGCAGGTTCACCCAAAATGACTAGTTATTTAATGGTGGTTAACGGGTTGACCCGTTAATCACCCATCCGAAAACTAATTTTAACGGATCAGGTTAAAAATGACAGGTCTACCTCAACCTACTCTGATTGAGACCGACAGAACAACCCTCCTAAGTGCGAATTACAGAAATGCCCATAACTTGTGGCCGTTGGATGTGGAATCAAGCAGGGAAAATGGTAATTTCACTTCCCCACTCTCACTCCGGAATCGAAGATCCGCACCAAATCTCTCAATCTCTGTCTCTCTCTGCAAGCGACATGGTTGTCCCCCTCTGTCTACTCTAGAAGCGGTTCTAGCTCATTATATGTAACTTGTTTCTCATGTGTTTTCATCCTGAAGGTTAGAAAAGGTGGGTACTCTAGACGCGCAGAGAGTGGTTCATCAACGATCTCATGTACGTGGTTACATGGTGGAGTTTTCCATGTGCTTGCCAATATGCTGAGTCTTGTATTCATTGGAATTTGGCTTGAGCAAGAATTTGGATTTTGTATGCATCTGGATTCTTTCATAAATCTAGAAGAGAAACACTTTCCGGATGGCTTTAGCTACCTTGCGATTAATCTACAGAGGATTTCCATGCATTCGTTTATTTAATTGTAATCCTAGAGTAGTGGTCATGTCGTGCTGGTTGCTTTATAGCTTACACCGGTTTGTTGCTAGGTTTGATGGAAACAAGAGGACGTTTTATTCCGCGGTGAGCAAAGAACAGAGTGTATACACCCAAGATGGGGTTCAAGCTTTAGTTATAGACCTAGTATTCCATTTTACAGAATAAAATTGCTTGAAACCGAAGCTGAGATATTATTTCAGTTTTCCATCACATCTGTGGGAACAAGGATTGTTTTGGATATCCTGTACATGTAGACATGGCGCCTCATTTTGAAATGTTTCGAGATGCCGTCTATTTGAAAAGATTGAAACAATAATAGTTTGATGCTGATCTATATCATGTACAGTTGTTTTGATGAACTGTTTTAACTAATTGGTTTGAAATTCTAACGTTTTTCTGATTTGTTCTTCTGCAGTTCGAATTGGTTTCCTATATCTCATGTCTGGTTTTGGTGGGAGTTTGCTTTCAGCTCTTTTTATTCAATATGGTATTTCTGTTGGTGCTTCTGGTGCACGTTTTGGTTTACTGGGAAGCATGCTTTCAGAGCTCATATCAAATTGGACAATGTATGTAAATAAGGTAAATAAAGTTTCTGTAAGAAGATGATGCACCTCTTTATAGTATGTGCACTACCCCTTGATCTTACGGTTTCAGGTTTCTATCCGCAGTTAGCAGCATTGCTTACTCTCCTTTTCATCATCATAATAAACTTAGCATTGGAATTCTACCACACGTGGACAACTTTGCTCATATTGGAGGATTTGTCTCTAGATTTCTTCTTGGATTTTTGTTTTTCATCCGCCCCTAGTTTAAATGGCTTACCCAACGGAATGCTCCCCCTAGACTTGTTACTACTCCAGTTAAATCTAAACCCAATACGTATCAATATGTATTGTGGGTCCTCTCTTTGATACTATTGATTGTTGGGTAAGCTCCTCCTCGATCTTTGATTTAATTTTTTGACTTCATGAACCTAATTGATTCCCTGCATGAGAATCTGGTAGCCACAGTTGGCACGTGCACATTTTTTTTTTATCAAATCAGAGAACTGGATTTTGTGTAGATATGTAGATATCATGTGTCCTATAATATGTCTTCATTATTGTCATCGCGAATACTCCATGTACCTGCTTGTTTCTGATCATAATGGTTTGGAGAAGGCATTGTGTTATCACTGTTCTTTGTGTAGTACTAATTGGTCACTTTGTTGATAGCGGCTTCTACTTTGTTGTTTTGGGTTGTATGTGTTGGCAGGTTGTTGTTTTGTTATTGGAAATAAAAGTTCATTTTCCTCGTATCTACGTAGTATCAGAATATGCAGGCATTTTGTAATAGTCATCATGTTTTTGACAGGTATACTCTTGGCCGGGTTACTCTTTTTCGAGGGGTCAATCTAAACAATCACTGTTCCTGGTGTCATTATTTGAGCAATGTCCCTACGTCAAAATGGAATTGCAAGTCACAAAATATTTATTGTTTGGTATATTAACTTCCGCCTTAATATTTGATAGATAGAAGTGCGTGCTTATTAATACGGTCATGGTTGCATTCAATCATTCTAGTTTGGCATGTTGTTTAATCTAATGCCTTCAAGAAACGTAATTTAAGAAATGACTTACGAAATTATGAGTCAGGAAATTGCTTCTACAATGTACTTTGCTAGTACTATAAATTGGTTTTGTACTGACATATTGTTCTTTATATGAATGTGAGACTTTGAGAAATATCAAGCATCAAAATCTCATCAAGATTATAACTGCATGTTCAAGTGTTGATTCTCTTGGTAATGATTTCAAGGCTTTGGTTTATGAGTACATGGAAAAAGGAAGCTTAGAGAAGAGGCTGCATCCACCGACTGATATTCAAGAAGCAAGAGAGGCACCCAAGAGTTTAAATCTTTTGCAAAGGCTCAGCATTTCCATAGATGTTTCTTGTGCTCTCGATTAGTCGATTATCTTCATAATCACTCTGAAACACCGATAGTTCATTGTGATCTGAACTGAAACCAAGTACTGTTCTTTTGGACAACATGTCAACTGGACATGTTTCTGACTTTGATTAGCAAGGTTTATCTCATAGTTGACCAGTGTAAAAGCTTCAACAAATCAGATAAGTTCCGCTGGAATAATAGGAACGATTGGTTATGTGGTTTTAGGTAAATATTCACATCCTCTCCACAATATCCTTTTTTTTTCTTTTTAAATTTTGCATAATTCAAGTAGTTTGTTCTCAGTTTGCTAACTGTATTTTCTGATGTTTGAATGGCAGATTATGGTATGGGAAGTGAGGCGTTAATAACTTGATATGTCTACAGTTTTGGAATTCTCTTGCAGGAGATGTTTACAAGGAAGAGACCCACTGACAACGTGTTTAAAGGGGACTCAAACATTCATGTTACAATTTGCAATCAATGCTCTTGAGTCTTGACCCCCCATGAAGTTTAAAAATTAAGAAAGCTTGATCTCACTAGTAACTGTTACAATTTTTAGAAAGGTTGCATCCACAACAAGCTTTCTTGCAATGGTACTTTAGGGAAACTATGAGGAAATCAGCAATCTCACAGTCCAGCTCCTCAAAAAATGTAGAGACTTCAAAATTTCCATTTATAGCTAGGGTCGCCTAGCAAAGTAACTTTCATATTAAGTGACACCAGTGTGACGTCTGATGTGATCAAAATATAGGGTTCCATGTATTTGTTTTTTCATTTTGGATGGTTGCCAAATGTTTCCAGTCGGCTTCTGAAGTCAAGGTGCTTTACTGGTCTTGGTCCTTGGCGTACCGAAAGTGCCAAACAATAGGTCCCAGTAGTGGAAGCAAGCTAGTGAAGTCGTCTAAAAAAACAAGCCAAAGTAGTTACTTTTTATTATTTACTTGGACTTAATCCTTCTCATATTTGAAATTTCAAGAACTAGAAACTATGGTGTAAGTTCCTCCTATGATCCTATGCTTCTATAAATTTCCTTGTGCGTGTGAGATCTGATGTGATCAAAATATAGGGTTGCTCTGTTAGGTTAACTTTCATATTGGGTGACATGAGCGTGTGAGATCTGATGTGATCAAAATATAGGGTTTCATATATTTGCAAGAGGCTTCACATTGGATGAGACCAACATGAGGTCAAATGATACTCGATGGACACTTTAGAAACTTTTTTTTCCTTCTTTCTATTTGTTGTTTCTTAAGTGTTACATATATATATATATGAACTCTTTTTTCATTTCCGACTTGTGCTGGAGCACCAAATTTCAATCCGAATCACAGCGCATGATAAGGATATTATGGATGGTTGCCAAATTGTTTCCACTCAGCTTCTGGGATAAAGGTGCTTTAATCTTCTTGGTCGTTGGTGTTCACTGAAAGTGCCCAACAAGAGTTCCCAGTAGTGGAAGTAAGCTAGTGAAGTCTTCTAAAAAAGCAGTCAAAGTGGTTATCATTTACTTGGACTTATTCCTACTCATATTTGAATTTCAAGAACCAGAAACTGTGGTGTAAGTTCCTCCTATGATCCTATTCTTCTATAAATTTCCTTGTCAAGCAACAAATGGAACTCATCGCTTTCACAACTCAACACCCATCTCTCTATGTTTTTCTGCTTCTCTCTCTAGTCATTAGTTAACCAGATCGGAAATGGGGGTTTTGGTTGTGCATTAATCATCTTGGTCCTTGCTTTTCACTGAAAGTGCAGTGAAGTCTTCTAAAAAGGCAGTCAAAGTGGTTATCATTTACTTGGGCTTTTTCCTTCTATAAATTTCCTTGTCATGCAACAAATGGAACTCACCAGACCAAATTCGCAACTCAACACCCATCTCTGTATTTATTTCTGCTTCTCTCTCTAGTTATATAGTTAACCAGATCAGGAATGGGGGTTTTGGTTTTGAAATTGTTCTTAATATACTTGCCTTTCAGTGCAGTGTTCATTTGCTGTTGGAGCTCCCTGCAATCGGGACTCGGAGGGAATACGACGGATAGACTGGCGCTGCTAGCCATCAAAGCTCAAATAAATCAAGATCTCCATAATTACAACGTAATGAGCTCCTGGAACGAATCCATGCACTTTTGCATGTGGCATGGTGTGACATGCAGTCGACGACATCGCCAAAGGGTCACTATCCTGGACCTGCAATCTCAAAATCTGGTAGGGAAACTATCCCCAAACTTTGGAAATCTAAGTTTTCTAAGGGAGCTGTGGCTGCAAAACAACAGCTTCAGTCATGAAATTCCTTCACAAATTGGGAATTTGCGTAGATTGCAGGTATTGCGATTAGACGTTAACTCGTTTAGTGGCAGTATTCCACACAATATATCACATTGCTTCAACCTTATCCTTGTGGATTTCACTCGCAACAAATTGGTGGGTAAAATTCCTTCAGAAATTGGATTGCTCTCGAAACTGCAAAAATTTGCATTACAATATAATAATGTAACGGGACAGGTCACTCCTTCCTTGGGGAACCTTTCGTCTCTCCAGGGACTAAGTCTTCTCAGTAATAACTTGATGGGAAACATTCCCAGTTCTCTTGGCCAATTGAAAAAATTAACCTTCTTGGGATTGGGCTTAAATCAGTTGTCTGGTAGCATCCCTTCCTCCATTTATAACCTCTCTTCTCTTGTTATATTTGCCATGCCATATAACCAAATTCAAGGGAGTATGCCATCAGATATTGGCCAAAGTCTTCCTAATCTCGGATTCTTCAGCGTCCACTCAAACCAACTCACTGGGTCTATACCTCCCTCAATATCCAATGTTACAAGTGTTTGGTTATTTGATGTTGGGCATAACAACCTAATCGGACGGGTACCGAATCTCCAAAAGCTTCACAACCTCCAGGTGTTCGACATTCCAGATAATAATATTGGAAGCGGTAAAGATGGTGACTTAAGTTTTCTCTCGGACTTGACCAATGCCACACAATTAAAAGAGTTGAGTATTGGCAACAACAATTTTGGAGGGACATTGCCCATGTCAATATCCAATTTCTCAACCAAACTTGAAAAGTTTTGGGTTCACAGTAACCAAATATATGGAAGCATCCCATCTGGGATAGGGAATCTGGTGAGCTTGAAATCGTTGTATTTGGGGAATAGTAAATTCACAGGTAACATCCCCTCTGACATGGGTAAGCTTTCAAACCTTGGAATATTAGATATTTCCAATAGCACATTATCAGGAAATATTCCATCTTCCTTAAGAAATTTAACCAAGTTATTCCTTCTTGGATTGGCTAGAAATCATCTTGAGGGCAGCATTCCTTCAAGCCTAGGGGAATGCCATGGGTTGCAAGCGTTGGATCTTTCTGATAACCTCCTAAATGGCACAATACCCAAACAAGTTTTTAGACTCCCCTCCTCATCGATTTCTTTGGACTTGTCTAATAACCTCTTCACAGGTTCCCTTCCCCCGGAGGTTGGGAATTTCCATAGTCTAAGTGAACTGCATCTTTCTGATGACATGTTATCTGGAGAACTCCCCAGTAGCCTTGGTGGTTGTGAGAGTTTAGAAGTCCTGCATTTGCAAGGAAACTTCTTCAACGGGTCCATTCCTTTGTCTATGAGTTCAGTGAGAGGGATTCAAGATCTAGACCTTTCTTGCAATAATTTTTCAGGTGAAATTCCACATTTTTTAGAAGGCTTTAGAATCCTAAATAATCTGAACTTATCATTCAACCAATTTTGGGGAGTGGTACCAACTGGAGGTGTTTTCAAAAATGCGAGTGCTATTTCAATTGTTGGTAACACTAATTTGTGCAGCCCTATTGCTAATTTAAAGCTTCCCAAGTGCAAGTCTAAAGAGACCAAGAAACAAAGATTGTCTCGTAGCTTGAAACTAATACTTCCTTTAGTATTTGGACTTACTCTTCTAGGAATAGCCATGGTGTTCTCCTATTTCTTTCTTTGTTCGTCAAGGAAGAAAAGGAAAGAAATTTCATTGAGCACTTTGGGGAACACTATTTTGCAAGTGTCATATGCTACTCTACTCAAAGCTACTGACGGGTTCTCACATGCTAATTTAATTGGTGCTGGTAGTTTTGGGTCTGTGTACAAAGGAGTTCTTGATGAGGATGATAAAGCTCAACTTGTTGCCGTGAAGGTGTTTAACTTGTTACGCCATGGAGCTTCGAGGAGTTTCATAGCCGAATGTGAAGCCTTGAGAAATATTAGGCATCGAAATCTTGTTAAGATTATAACTGTGTGTTCAAGTGTTGATTTTCATGGTAATGATTTCAAGGCTCTAGTTTATGAGTTCATGGACAACGGGAGCTTAGAGGAGTGGCTGCATCCACCTATTGGAACAGAAGAGTTAAGAGATCATGTATCCAAGAAGTTAAGTCTTCTTCAGAGGCTAGAAATTGCCATTGGTGTTGCTTGTGCATTGGATTATCTTCATAATTATTGTGAAATGCCAATAGTTCATTGTGATCTTAAGCCAAGCAACGTTCTCTTGGACAATGAATTGACTGGTCATGTTTCTGACTTTGGATTAGCAAGGTTTCTATCACAAGTAACGAGCAATGTTTTAGAAATTCAGAGTCAGACAAGTTCCGTTGGAATAAAAGGAACGGTTGGTTATGCAGCTCCAGGTATATATATGTTAGATATATACTTCATTTTATTTCCTTTTTTATTTTGGAGTATTTAATTTACAAAATTCAAACTGAACTATTTATACACAAATGTGATGTTTGAATTGTAGAGTATGGCATGGGGAGTGAGGTGTCAAGGAATGGTGATGTTTATAGCTTTGGCATTATCTTGTTGGAGATGTTCACAGGGAAGAGACCCACTGACGACATGTTTGGTGATAGCTTGAACCTTCATAATTTTGTCAAGATGGCTCTCCCCGAGCGAGTTACTGAGATTGCAGACGCACCACTTCTTCAAGGAGGCACGAACGAGAATCCAAATCAATGCAGTGCAAGAATTCATAAAGTTGATGTGTGCTTGAGTTCAATATTTAGAATTGGAATTGCTTGTTCTACTGAATCAGCATCAGATCGACTAAAAAATATCAACGATGCTGCATCTGAACTTCATTCCATTAGGAATACTTTTCTTGGATAGAAACTCTTTTATGTGCTTTTGTGATAGAGAAATTATGTGTACTGCCTATGAAGTCTAGCTTTTTTGTTACCACAGTATATGTGGAAGTTTGCGATGTAAATAATCACCAATGAGGTTCATTGTGTGAATAGTGTATTACTACTTCTTGTATTTGGTATTTTTATGTAATATTCACATCGATTAAAAGTCTAGTTTGTGCCATGAAATTGTTGAGTATTCACATTGGCGGATTCCAAATTTTTGAAAGATTCATAACCTCAAGACCCTCAACATTCAATAAAATCATCTTCGAAGCTGTAAAGATGGTGAGTTGAGTTTCCTATCAGACTTGACCACCATCAGTGTAAGGTGTTTTCGAAAATCAAAGTGCTGTGTCAATTGTTGACAATACTAAATTCTGCAAGGGAATTCCTAATCTCAAGCTGCCCAATTGCAAGTCTAAAGAGCTCCAAGAAAAGAAGATAAGCTTATAGTTGTGTCACAAACCTTTTGACTTATTGCCCTATCTTTAACGTACTCCAATTATTATTGTCCTGCAATTGATAGTATTTAATGAATTACATCATAAATTGTTCCCAAAATATTAAGTATCAAAGCAAATAAAGTTGATTGAGTTATAAATTTATCGTGAGCCAGTTGGCATGGTTAGGAGAAAAATCAATTTTGTTCATAATTTTCATGTCTTCCAAGTGAACAAGAGGCAATATAAGTGAAGTTCCAAAGGGTACGATGGTGCAATTTAGTCCATGATTGTCTCATCCAATTCGCATGCATGCCGTAGGTGACTGACTCCCAAATAATTCTCATTACCAAGCAAATTAAATACCATTAATTAAGAGCTTAAAAACTCTTTAATTATTACCTCCCTATTTTGTTTTTGCAATTAGGAAGCTTTCCCCTTTCGTGTACAATATTATAGGAATATTTTTGTTCTCTACACTCAAATGATGGTGATGCTCACTAGCTTACTTATCATTGTTATATAAGTTTAAATTTCAAGATTTGTACCTTAGATAGATAAAAATCTCAAAATTTAAACTCATCCAACAATGATAAATAAGATGGTGACCATTACCACCACTTAAGGGTGGTGACTAAAAATCACCCTAATAATATAAGAGGTAGTTAAGTTAGTTGGTGTGGTAGTAGGTCTTTAGCAAGCTTCTTATAGAAAAGAAGAATCTGGGTACTTTGGCCGTTTTGCAGAAGAAAAAGAAAGAAAGGGGCATTTGATGTTTGGACAGACATAGTGATGGTGCTAGCTGCACCTGCTTCTTGGTGTTTTTAAAAAGAAAATAAAAGAACGAGAAAAGGCTAATTTTCACCCTTTGGATATTATGATGTAAATTTGCTTGGTTGAGAAACTTGTGGCTTTTCTAATGGAGATTGCGTAAAGGTGCAAACAATTTGTTAGTGGTTGTGCAAAATAGGTTTCATATTTAGGAAAATTATGGTCCTACGTCCAACCAAATAATAAGGTTTTTTTTATGAGACAATGCATGCCAACTTATGCATTATAGTGTTCATGATTTTTTTATTTTTTATTTTTTTTGTCGAAGGGTGGATATTATTGAATTCGAATAGAAACATTAACATCTGATGTCAAAAGGGTAAATAGCCACTCTCACTCAAGAGAGTCCCAGGTACGGGAGTCTCCGATACGAGATACAAAAGAAGCCACATGATTTTGTTTGCTTCTATACTTATATTTACTCTGTAAATATAAGTTATGTCGGTTGGTAAAGACATTGTATATGCCGCGTTCTTACATTCAAATTTAAATTCTTTTCTCATAAGTTATAGCTTATAATATCGTCTTACCGAAACTAAAGATACTTATTTTTAGTGGGAAATATTTTTCTTAAATATGTATGTTTGCAAGATTAAATGAAAGCCTCCTAAACGAGTTTTGTTGCTAGAATTTAGTAGCTCAAAATTGGTCTACCGGTGCAAAATTGGGCAGGCAATTGGTGAGCTCCAAGAAACCTGTTGGATTGCCGTTGCTACAATTGCCGGGCCTTGAGCTTGCTGGCAATTGGTGGCGTTGGGTCTGACGTCAAGCAACAGAAGACTGGGCCCACCACGTGCACCGAAGTGAGCCAAACCGCTCTAATTTGGGCGCACCACAGTTGTTGGATTTCCAACGGTTTGTTGATTCGGACCGTTAGATTTTCAACTGTAACGGAAAATTGGAAAATGATGCTAATGTGCCACGTGGCATTTTGTGGCGCATCTGATTCTAAAAAAAATTGAAAATTTCAACAATCAGAATTAATCTAATGGTAACAAATTAAAATAATATATATATATATATATATATATATATATATGAAAGCCTTAGAAAGTTCACACTTGAACAAAAAGCAGAGCGAATATTACTAACGGATAATGATACATGACACAATGAAATTGGTTGAAATTCTCATAAAAAATCTAAGACAATAATAACATGTGGAGCATGGGCCAAGAAAATATTGAAAAAATAAAAATGTATTTGTGAAGAGTAATCGCACTTAGCCTTGCCGTATCTTTTCAAACGGATAGACTTGAACGAAGACCATTAATATTTAGAGACAATTACTGTCTTACCCTTGCCCTCCTAAAAACTAAAACGAGTGAACTTGCTCTTATATAAGGTACAATAAAGCATAATAGAAAATTTACCATTGCATCCATCTCTTTACTTTTTCACACTTTCTATATATCATGGTGATGTTCAATACGACACTAAAAGGAGC
The DNA here is from genome assembly GCF_916048215.2 of Malus sylvestris. Lineage (NCBI taxonomy): Eukaryota > Viridiplantae > Streptophyta > Magnoliopsida > Rosales > Rosaceae > Malus > Malus sylvestris. Next base: position 35,896,404 of record NC_062270.1, on the reverse strand, counting down.
AATGCTCTTGAAGACCACAACTAACCCAAAACAAAATTATTACAGTTTCATCCAAACTAACAAAATTACATTATAAAAACTAAAAGACAGTAGTTATGAATCACACCTCAGTTGTATAAAATTTATTTCCCAATGATCTAAAGACAGTCGGCGCTCAATATTTTTGGAGGCAGAGACCACAATATTTAAGAAGAACAAACAATCGCAGAATAACACAGCTAGAATAAGGCAGGAATCAAAGAAGGACCAGAAGAAACAAAAGGTTAAACGCAGAAGAAGACTCTTGAACTCGAAGCCGAGATATCAACGATGACGGACGTGTGGAAAGAACGGGAAAAACCGTCTTTCCACTGCGCCAAGCAGGCCACAAAAAGGGAAAATGAGGAAAAAACGAGGGGCAAAAGAGTCCGTCCACTGGTCATCCACAGTGACCACCCGGTTTGAGTTTTAGTACATAAGATATAATATAATTTGGGAAGAGGAAAAAATTTTGAAATGTCATATAAACTTGTACATATTTTTAAGGGTAAATCTCTATTTACTACCCTCATGTTTCGTGGTTTTCAACATTTAGTACATCAAGTTTTTTTCGTCACAGAGTTATACCTAAAGTGTAAATTTTGGGACAGTCTCATATATCCGTTAGTCAAATTGTTAAGTCTCTGATGTGGCGCCATGTGGATTTTTTTTTTTAGAGAAGGAAAAAAATATTTCGCATCCAAAATTTTTTTCCCACGACCATGTACCGTACATTTTTTCCCACCAATTTTTTTTGAAATTAAAATCAAATTAAATAGGGGAAAACCCATAACTTTCTATTCCAAATTTGCAAATTCAATTCCAAACAAACTTTGAATTCTAAATCTGCAAATTCATCATTTAAACTACCAATAAAGTTCAATTGTCAACAACTTTTAATTCACAACAAAGTTCAATAAACACCCTCCAATTCACGCAAAAGTATCAAAAGACCACAACTTTCATAACTAATGGGTCAAGGTGTTCTTCCAAAAACACTAAAGATCTGTCCAAAACATTAATTGGTCAACTTTAACAACTAATTGAACTCTATCCAAAACACTAAAGCATTAAAGCAACATCAAGGAACATTCCTCTTCCTTTTCTAACCTCTTGCAGTAGACTTTGAAGTGGTTTGAGAGGCTTGAGTTGGTTGAGATGAAGGTTGTAGAGCTTCCTGAGTGCATGGTTGCGATGACTGAGAGGGTTGTGATGCCTTAGATGTTGAGGCCTAAGTAATGAACCCATATATCATTAGCACTAACAGATACTACACTTCACAAATAACAAATTCACTTAAGAAATGAAAAATCAACAAAAATAATATCAAAATTATACCTCATTTTTCTTGCTTTTTCTTCCTTTTCTAGCAGCTGGAGAAGGATGAGTGGTAGGGCATCTAGCCTTGTTGTGTCCCGAGGCCTTGCAAACACTACACTTTTACACTTTTTTGCCCTCTCTTGCTTAACTTGAATTCATTTTCATCACCATCCCTAGTCTCCTCTTTTTTGGTCTCCCTAGCTACCTTTTAAAAGTTGGAGGAAGAATGCATTTGTTTTCAGATGGCTCCCAAAATTTCATGCCTTAGACGAGTTGAATCAAGTTTTCGTAAGCTTCAAAGTATTTCTCCTTCTTGTACCAAGAGGAAAAGAATTCCTCATGCTGTCTCCTTGCATAATAGATGGCCGAGCAACCATGTATGCAAGGAAAGCCTGTCAGATCCCATCTTCTGCATGAGCAAGTGCACCCATTCAAATCCACGATAAATATATTACTTCTGCCTTCATCCACTTCAATTTTTTCTCCTCCAGACCATGTAGTTATAGTGTGTGTGAGCTTTTTAGTTTGTACTCTTCCAACTTCTTCTGGATTTTTGGGCAGATAGCTCATTTATCCTTACTCATTGCATCTCTTCTCAACCATATCCTTCCAGCATGGTAATAATATGTTTGTCCCTAGACCTTAGGATAAAAGAATTGAAGCTCTCACATAGGTTGTTTAAGAGAATGTCACATTGAGTATGTGTCTCAAAGTGTGACCTACTCCAATGCAAGGCTGGTATTTTCTCCAACCATTTATAAGCTTTTTCATTCAGCCTATTCACCTTAGCCATACTCTCTCCAAAATCAGCGATGGTTGTTGCCTTAGTAGCATTCCACAAGGCATCATTTAATCATTTCCCTTTAAACCCATTTGCCTTGTAGTTGGTGTATAAGTGTCTAACACATAACCAATGATTACAATTAGGCAGCACATTCTCAAAAGCTGGTATTAATCCCTTTTGTTTGTCAGAAATGAAAGTCCAAGCACGCTGGTTCACAATTCCCAAGTCAGCAGCTAGCAGTTCCAAAAACCAAACCCAACTATCTTTGTTCTCGAGCTCTACTATAGCATATGCAATAATCCAAGTTTGGTTATTTGCATCTATTCCCACTGCACATAGGAACTGGCCCTTGAACACTCCCTTTAAGTGAGAACCATCCAACCCTACAAGCTGCCTACATCCATTCTTAAATCCCTTTTTGCAAGCCCCCAAATAAATATAAATCCTCTGAAATATCACATGGGCATCATCATAGGGCAGCACCTTCATCTGAACTGTACTACCTGAGTTTGTCCTCCTAAGCTTATCACAGTACTCCCATAACTTTGTGTACTGATCCATGTTACTCCCCTCAAGGATTTTCAAACATTATGCTCTCACTCTATAGGTTGTCTTAAGGTGGATCTCAACCATTCTTTCCTCATTCACTGTCTTCATAAATGTAGTGATGGGCATGCTTGGGTTGAGTCTAAACTTGTCAACATACATCTTCACAGGCCATGCCACTTTGCAATTAGGATTTTCCCTCCAAATCCTTGGACATTCATGTTTCCCAACATAGGTTTTCACTTGTATTGAATCTTCATTATGCATCCTGGAAGCATACAATCTCCATGGACAATTTTTCTCACACCTTGCACTAATCTTCCATTTCTCATTCCTTTTTAGCTTAATAAAAGGTGCTCCATGCTTAATGGAGTGAGACCACACTGCCTCTCTCAATTGTGCAGTATCTTTGAACTTCAATCCCTTTTTAAACTTTGGATCATCCCTGTCGGCTTCTTCATTAAACTCAGGGTAGATAACATTCTGATTACATTCTGAACCTAAATCGTCAACACTGTGCAGGCCATCTGAGTCTTGTCTTTCATCATCAAAGGGAACGTCTTCTACATCCCTTGCATCAATAATGTCTTCTGGATGTTGGTTCCCAACCCCTTCACCCCTTTCAACATCTCTAACGACATTTTCTACAGCCGTATCATCTACTGCACAACAATCATCTTCCAAATTGTAGTCACTGTCCACAAACTCACTATTTGTAGTGTCATCCTCTGCATTTACTGCCATAAACAATGCATATTTGTTAAAAACTTAAACTTTGTAAAAATAATTGAATACTGAAATTAAAATTGTAAAAATAAATGTTTCAAAAATTTTACCTTCATTAGCTTATACTTCGGTCCCTTCATTAACTTCTTCAGCTTCATGACCTTCTTCAGTTTCATCACCTTCATCATCTTTATCACCTTTATTATCTGCATTGAAAGGACCATTTTCAGCCTCATCTCCACTTCCTTGTCCTCACTCAGTTGCTTCAACCTCATGTTCATCATCACCATTGTAGGCTATGTCATTCAAAAAACATAGCCGTTTTTCTAAGTCATTCGCACCTCCTTTTGCACTACCCTTCTTCAATTTTGATCCACTTCCCTTTGTAATCGAAATCGCCACCATCGATTCCTCAATATCTTCAATAATGACACCTTTTTTTAATATGGCACTCTCATCTAGATTCATCAAAAGCTTATGTTTCAAGGTAGCTTGCTTCGGACTTAGATGTTATAGGTACATTTCTATTTCCCCAACCCTTGGAACATACTTGCACATTTCACCCACATCTTGGTCCCGTTCAATAAGCCTTAATCTCTCCTAATAAGACATCCCAGGAATCCTATAGTGATACAACATAAACCCATCATATCCTAACTCTTTAACCATTTCATCAATCTCCAAAAAAGACATGAAGTCTTTGTTTACGTAATCACACCAAGCCTCAAACCCTCTCATACATGTATTTTCAAACCACTTCCCACCATGGTTAATTTTAAGGCTAAATAATTCGGGCATGCCTACAAAGTCAAGGAGAAAGGTGAAAACAACATAAAATCCTGGAGGCACATGGGGAACTAATAGGACCATGAGGAAAAAAGGTGAAAACAAAACCATGGGGACCATGAATACAGTTCCACCTTTTTTCCTGAAACCATAGAAAAAAAGGTGAAAACAAAACCATGGGGACCACGATTGAAGACAAAACCACATGCACAACCCACTACAAAACACAATTCCATAAACCATAACACTCACACTAATCCTAAAGGTGTTAATTCAATTGATACCGAATTTGAGCATGCTAAGTCTGTGATTACTCTTAGGAACGGTAAAATAATTGATACAACACCTTTACTTGAGCAGGTTGAGAAAACTAAAAGTAATGATAAACTTGACAAGCTCAAAGAATTTGAAAATGACAAGGAATATCATGTGCCTGTACCTTTTCCGAAAGCTTTACAACCCTTAAAGAAAGCTGTTTATAACTCTGATATTCCTGAGCTTTTTAAGCAAGTAAAGATAAATATTCCTTTGTTAGATGCTATTAAGTAGGTTCCCGCTTATGCTAAATTTTTGAAAGACTTGTGTACTTATAAAAGAAAGCATAATGTGAAGAAAACTGCGTTTTTTGCTGCCCATGTGAGTGCGGTATTGCAAAATAAAATTCCACCAAAATATAAAGATCCAGGAAGTCCTACTTTGTCTTGTGTCATTGGAAATAATTTTATTGATCGTGCTTTGCTTAACTTAGGCGCTAGTGTGAACACACTGCCTTATTTAGTGTATTTGCAGCTAGGTCTTGGTGAATTAAATCAAACATAGGTAAAATTGTAGTTGGCAAATCGTTCTATTAAAACTCCGAGAGGGGTTATTGAGGATGTGTTAGTCCAAGTAGACAAGTTTTACTATCCTGTTGATTTTATTGTTGGATACTACACATGTTCTAGACTCTAAAAATCACATTCCTATAATTTTAGGACGTCCTTTCTTATCTACATGTGATTGTGATGCTAACTGCAGGAGTGGGATAATGAAACTTTGTTTTGGAAATATGACAATGGAGGTTAACATTTTTAATGTTTTTAGGCAACCACATGGAGATGATGAATGTGAGGTTGTAAATTTCATTTCAACTGCAATGCATGGAAAGTTTGAGAGGAGTCAAATTGAGGATGATTTAGAACTTTTTCTTTTGAATCATGATGCACAAAATGATACTAAAATAACTGAAATTGCTACTGTCTTTGATTCTTGTCAGGTACAAGAAGTGAATAGATGGAGACCTAAGCTTGAGGAGCTTCCACCATTATCAAAAGTCGTACCATCTAGTGTGGAGGTGCCCAAATTAGAGCTCAAGTCGTTACCGACAGGTCTTAAGCATGCATTTTTAGGGCCAGATGACACTTTCCCTGTGGTAATCTCTTCCGAACTCAAATCTTCGTAGGAAGGTAAGTTAATTAAGGTTTTGACCGCCCATAAATCTGCCATTGGATCGACTCTTGCTGATATAAAAGGAATTAGTCCTCTTGTATGCACATACAAAATATTTTTGGAAGATGGTGCTAAACCATCTCGGGACCCACAGCGTAGGTTGAACCCTAACATGAAAGAAGTTGTCAAAATAGAGGTTTTAAAATTGTGGGCTGCGGGTACCATTTACCCAATTTCTGACAGTCAGTGGGTGAGTCCTACTTAAGTTGTTCCGAAAAAGTCTAGTCTAACTGTAGTTAAAAATGATAAAAATGAATTGGTTCCTACTAGAGTCATTTCTAGTTGGCGTATGTGTATTGACTATAGAAAACTTAATCTTGTGACTCGAAATGATCATTTTCCTTTGCCTTTTATAAACCAGATTTTAGAGCGAGTGGCTGGGCATGCATTTTATTGCTTTTCGGATGGTTATTCAGGTTATTATCAAATTGAAATTGCCATTGACGATCAAGATAAAACTACATTTACATGTCCTTTTAGTACTTTTGCTTTTCGTAGAATGCTGTTTGGATTGTGTAATGCTCCTGCTACATTTCTAAGATGCATGCTTAGTATTTTTAGTGATATGGTGGAGCAATTTCTTGAATTTTTTTTTGGATGATATATCTGTGTTTGGTGATTCTTTTGATGATTGTTTGAATAACTTGGAAAAAGTTTTAACTCGTTGCCAAGAAAAGAACTTTGTTTTGAATTGGGAAAAACGTCATTTTATGGTTTCATCTGGAATTGTTCTTGACCACACTATTTCGTCTCGTGGAATTGAGGTTGATAGAGCTAAAATTGAATTGATTGCTAAATTGCCTATTCCAAAGACCATCAAAGATGTTAGATCATTTTTAGGTCATGCTGGCTTTTATAGGAGATTTATCAAGAATTTTAGTTCGATATCTAGACCATTGTGTAATCTCTTATTAAAAGATTCAGCTTTTGAATGGACCGATGCATGTCAGATTGCTTTTGATAAATTAATTGGCACGTTAACTTATGCACCTATCATGCAACCACCTGATTGGACTTTGCCTTTTGAAATCATGTGTGATGCGAGTGATTATGCAATTGGGGCTGTGTTGGGGCAACGAAGGGATAAGAAACCATATGTCATTTACTATGCAAGTAGAACTTTGAATAGTGCTCAAATGAATTATTCAACAACTGAAAAGATTTCTTTGGACAAATTTCGGGCTTATCTTGTTGGTTCTCCTATTATTGTTTATATTGACCATGCAGCCCTCAAATACCTTCTTACTAAGAATGATGTAAAAGCTCGTTTGATCAGATGGATTCTCTTACTCCAATAATTTGACATCACCATCAAAGACAAAAAGGGGGTAGAGAATATGGTGGTGGATCATTTGTCCATATTGGTTTTTGATGATTCTTCTGAACCAACACCCATTAATGATTCTTTTCCTGATGAGCAATTATTTTCTCTTTCGAAATTACCTTGGTTTGCTAACATAGTTAATTTTCTTGCTACAGGTGAAATTCAGATTCATTGGAGTGCGCAAGATCAAAAGAAGTTTCTAGTGGAGGTACGTAATTTCTTTTGGGATGATCCATATCTATTTAAATATTGCCCTGATCAAATAATTAGGAGATATGTGCCTGATCATGAAATCAATGCCATAATTTCTTTTTGTCACAATGAGGCATATAGTGGTCATTTTTCTGTTAAAAATACTGCTGCGAAAATTTTGCAATGTGGATTTGATTGGCCTACTCTTTTCAAAGATACTAATGCTTTCTGTCGAACTTGTGATCGTTGTCAAAAGTTGGGTGCCATAACTCGTAGAAATATGACGCCTATGAATCCAATTTTAGTCATTGAGCCGTTTGATTGTTAGGGTATTGATTTTATGGGTCTGTTTCCTGTTTCTTTCGGATATCTATATATTTTAGTAGGTGTTGACTATGTTTTAAAATGGGTTGAGGTCGTTCCATGTCGGAAAAATGATCACACAACTGTTTTGCGTTTTTTAAAAGAAAATATCTTTTCCCGATTTGGAACACCTCGAGCTATTATCAGTGATAGGGGTAAACATTTTTGTAATAAACCATTTGAAGCTCTGATGAAAAAAATATGGTATTACTCACAAAGTGGCTACCCCTTATCACCCTCAAACAAGTGGCCAAGTTGAATTTGCCAATCGGGAGATAAAATAAATTTTAGAAAAAACGGTTAGCCCAAATCACAAAGATTTGTCTATCCGACTAACCGATGCGTTATGGGCTTATCGTACAGCTTTTAAAACCCCGCTTGGTATGTCTTCTTATAAACTCGTTTATGGGAAACCTTGTCACTTGCTTGTGGAACTAGAACACAAAGCCTACTGGGCTATTAAGATGTTAAATTTTAACTTGGATGTTGCCGGTTTGAATAGAAAACTTCAATTGAATGAATTGGCAGAAATTAGGAATGAGGCCTATGAAAGTTCTAAAATTTACAAGGAACGAATGAAAGTACTCTTGTACAATTTGAGGTTGCATTTGTTTCCTGGTAAACTTCGTTCTAGATGGACAAGTCCTTATGTCGTGAAAAGAGTTTTTCCTTTTGGAGTTGTGGAGGTCAAGGATCCAACGAATGGTAATGTATTTAAAGTTGATGGTCAGCGGCTTAAGCCCTTTTTGGAAAGTATTGCCTTGCAGGATGAGACTATTGGTTTGGAGGATCTTTATCAATATTGATTTCTTTACTCTAGCCCATATTTTCTTTTATTTTTCTGTTTCATTTGTTTTATTACCGTGTCGCCAACAAGTTGCTGGAAGAATTTTGAAGCCTTCATAGACCTTCAGGTGTATTCTTTCCTAAATCTTTTTCTCAATTTAAATTGCGTGTCTTTCTTGCTTATTATTCTTATGAATATTAACATTGAGGACATTGTCAGTTTTAAGTTAGGGGGAGTAGAAGTATATTTTACTTGCTTTTGGCAACATGTCGAGTTGTTTTTCATTTTATTTTTTATTTTATGTAATTTTTTTCCCTTTTATTTAAAAAGAAAAAAAAGTCCAAATAAAATAAAAAATAAAGAAATTTGCATTTTTCTTACTGTTTTTAATTTGATTTTTATTAGCTTCTCAACCCAATGATCAGATTGAATTGAATTTCATACATGGTAATTAAGGACATAGTGAGCATGTTTTAATTGAGAAGCTTTATTCTTTTATTAGCTCTCTCCCTTTTCGATTATTCTTGGAAAAGCAATGCACATAGCCATCTTGATGTGAAACTAATGCATGATTTAAAGATTAATATGTGAATCTAGTGATCTTATGTAGCCTTGTGAGTTTTTGAGCCTATATGATCGAAACATTATACATCAATCACTTTTTATTCTTGTACGTATGATCTCACAATCACATGTATCTCTAGAACTTGCTTTAAACATTTCGAACATATTTCAATTCATGTGATAACTTGAAAATGAAGAAGGCATTTAGGATATCCACCATGGCCAAACAAGCTAGTGTCCCTAATACATTATCCCTTAGATAACCATTTGAGCCTAAATAAGCATGTTTTTTTTTTCATGACCCATGTTCTCCTTACCCATAAAGCTTAAATACTATATCCTACCTCAGTCTATGGAAGTTTGTAGAGCTTGTAGAACGGAAAAGTCTTGAAAGGAAAGGAGTATATGTGTTTGGTATCTAAACTAACTCTTGTTTATACTATTTATTTGAAAAAAAAAAGAAAAAAAGAAAAAAAAACAAGAAGAAGAAAAAAAAAACAAAAACACAATCTTGCTGAAATGAAGTCTGAGACCCAACACAATGAAATTTGGTCTCTAATAGTGAAAGGTGTTATTATGTTCAAGATATTGGTGGAGCCACCGAGGATTCAAGTGACTTTGCAGTCCATTATTTTCATCATGTGCTCTACTAATTTTCATAGGCTCTTTTTTTTCCCATTCCTTTTTCTTCTTTTTAACCTTAACCACAAGCCCCATTACAACCTTAATAAAGACCTTTGATTCAAGTAGTCACATGATATTGATAACGAGTTGGTGGACAAGCAAGCATATGGCGGCATGTTTTTATAAGATCACTTGAGTGTGACACATTAACGCAGAAATATTGAGTGCATGAGTGTAAATCCTATGAGAGACTCACTTGTTTTCATATTGAGATTTAAAGAAGCTGAGGATCACCTTGTTATGACTATTTCACACACTACACTCCAAGGATATTTGAGAAATTATTGCTAATACTAGAATATTGTGGATTCGCTTGCTTTATGCTTATTAAGGTTCTTGATTTTTATGTACACTTGAATAAAATGCTTTGAGGGTTATGTAGGGGAAACTGGTTTTTCCATGTAACTTTTTGTTTTTGGTTTGGTGCTAGAGTATGTTTTCAGTTGCTTGAATTGCTAGAGACTAGCAATAAGCTAGTTGGGGGGTGTGATAATTGCTCAAAAGTGCATGTCTCATGCGCTTTGATTATACCCGTTACATGTTTTTCTCTAGTAATTTATCAAATTTGTGCTTTATCATGTATAACTGGTCAAATAGGTTTTATATCTAATTTGTTTTAATTTTCTATTATATTAATGTTCATGTGCAAGACTATGAGAATGTTGCAAGGCAATTAAAGGGTGAGGCACAAGACAATAAACTGGTGATTAACTCTAAGTCAATTATCGAAAAGAAATGAAGAAAGCAGAAGGCAACGAAGAAGAAAAAGAAACAGCCAGACATTACCATTTCAATATGGCATTAAGACTTATCAACAGCCATTATTCAAAGGGTTATGGGGATTGGCATTAACATATTAATAATGGGTTGATGAATGACCATTATTCAAGAAGAATATGAAGGGAGGTTGGTTGTGGCAGCAGCTTATATAATCTCCATTTGATTGTTTTCCAAAGGGGGCATGCTTTTTCATAATTTTAGACTATTCTTTTTCTATTTAGTTTATGGAGAACTAATCTCCCTAGCTAAGGCTAGGGGGAACCTATATTACGATTATGTAGTTTTATTATTTCGATTCTATTTCGGAGTTTTAATGTCAATTTTACATTGTGGATTTTCAACGGAATTTCTTATTTATTCTATTTTTGGATTGATGAATGTTGGTTATGATTCATAGGTTTAATCATGTTTTTCGTATAGTCTTGTTTCACATTCATGCTTTTAGTGAATTGACTAAATTAGTAGATTGGTACGATTTCGACGGAGTAATTTCTTAATATTTTGTTGCCGGAGGTACAAATTATATTTGGGATTATCTTTATAAGAAATTGAATGGGCGTTTTGTTTTGAATATCTGCAATGAAAATCACTTTTCAAGAAGTTTTATATGAGGAAAACTTAATTGCTATATTTTCCGGTTGAGATCACTTCTTGTTGGTATCTCAGTTGAGTTATAAAAAGGAATCGAAATATTGAAATTGCATAGTTGTATGTGGGTGGAACCCTGATGCTTTAGTGTTTTTAATTGTTGAACTTTTCTTCTATAAGTTACATCTCATTCGATATTGTTCTTTATTTCAGTCTTGATAATTCTGCATTCTTTTTCAACGCTCTTTGAGGAATACAACACTCAGACTTCGAGTTTATACTGCTACGCGACACCTGCACTTGGGTTTAGCAAGCGCACACCAAAGCTTCTACACGTGAGCAGCGAACAATCATCACTAAATTAAGGTCAAAAGTGATTAAAATAAGTATTTATTCAAAACATATTTCATCCATCCTCATCAAATCCTCCCCACAAGGTAACCTCCAAATATTCATTCAAAATAGGATTAATTATCTATATTAATTAATTGATTTTCTAATTGATTGCAAGATATTATGGTGACATAATATCTTGCAATTACACCCTAAAACCACTAAATGTAGCCGGTTCCCACCTCTCCAAAGGGGGCCGGCCACACCCCTATATATACCACTCAATTTCTCCAAAAACCTAAGTTGAATCCTCTTGCAAAATTCTCTAAATTCTACAAACACATTTCCCTCAAAATTCTAACTTTGACATCGGAGGTTCTTTGGCCAAAGCCCCCCCCCCAATTCACCGTGGGCGCTTGAGGCTCTTTGCTTTGACCTAATGTGTTAATTATTTTTGCAGGTGCATTTTCGTCCAAGAACAAGAAGGAAGAAATTTGCATCCACAAATTGGTGCTTTCATTGAAAGTTAAGTCACACACTCATAGAAGACTTTCGCATCTAAGGTTTTTCTTTTTCTTGTTCATTTGTAGATTTTTCGTACGTTCTTATTCTTTGAATTTTTATTTCTAAAAATTATTTGATAAAACGTAAAAGAAAAGTACAATGGCAATGGATTCAGAAACCTCGACAAATGGAAATTCCAACGTTAAGAATTAGGATCACGACGATCTATAACGCTCAACATAATGATGAGTGGAGTGACACCACTCTCACTGGGCACCACCGTGGCCACCCTCGGCAAAACCCATGGTGCCAAGGCCACAGCCTAAGCCATGCCACTTCAATCAAAGGCCTAAGCCCTAGCCAAGCCAGCCCGTGTGCCAAAACCCAATGCGAGACCAACGTGTTGCCAAGCCGAGCCCAAGCCTACACCCGCCACCCAACTTGCTCCTGTGGCCTTCCAAGTAGCCTAAATCGGTCCAAGATTAGTTCAACAGTCCCAACTTCAAATTTATGGGCTTACGATTGAACCATAAGCATTTTTACCATATTTCTCTGCGGATTTGACATTTCCCAACTCAAATCTCGTGCCCGGAGTCTACCACACTTCCACTGCTCAAGTAGATACATTTCTTCCAAACTTTTCCAATCCAAATGTCGAACAACACTTGTCTCGACAAGTCATAGAGTTGACAAGCACCCTTACACAGTAGACGGCTTTGGTGAATCAGCTCTTGTAGCGTGCAAAAATCCAACGTGCCCCATACGAGGTGTCCCGAAGTAGGACAAGGGTAAACGAAGAACCTCTCCAGTAGTATCCCGGCAAGCCGCCACTCGACCAACATACACTCCCGATTAGGCCCCCGAGATAGTTTATACTCCTGTCTCAGCACGTGGATAAGTGTGCACTCTCAACTAGGCCCACAAATGAGCATACATTCACGATTGTGGCCACACTCCGAAAGTCAACATGAGCAACCTTCCAAGCGAAGTGTTCATTCGTGGCTAGCCCTGCAATGAGCATCATTCACCTCACATCGGAGTAGGCAGCATGAAGGACGAGGAGAAACAATCACTCAGTCCGGCTCAAGCTCAACCAGCAGCTTGAGAAGAATTCCCTCGCTTGCTATGAATGAACCACATGCATTGCAGCCGCAATGTAGATGAGTCGTACACGTAGAAGAGCAGCCTAGACCAGCAGGTCAAGATCGGGGGCAGCCGAGAGCTTAGCTACCTCAACAAATGCAGATTCAGGAAGAGGTAGAAAATCTCTTAAATGAACGATTGCATGATTTCCAATGCAACAAAGTCGCCGATGAAGCATTATGATGAAACATGACCAATATAAACAAGTCACCTTCCACGGACGGGATTGAGTAGACAGAGCCTCCACTCAAGTTTAGCATGCCACATTTCACATTTTTCAAAGGAGATGGAGATTCGGAGAGGCACTTGAAGCACTACCGAAGCACGATGGTCCTTTATTGGAACAAAGATGCCCTTATGTGCAAGAAAAAGTCCTTTATCGGAACAAGATTAGTTTCACACCTTGCCACCACGATCTATCCGGAGTTTTGATAATCTTTCCTTGGTTTTCACCAAAGACTACTCATCATACCGCTCGATTAAGAAAAAGTCCGACCATTTGTTCAATGTGAAGAAGAATCCAAATGAGTCGCTCCGCGACTAGGTGAAGAGGTTCAAAGCAGAGAAGGTGAAGATAGTTGAATGTGATGACTCGATAGCAAGTGCAGCCTTCCAAAAATGACTCCCAGCAGACCATTTACTGTTTAGAAAATTGATCATGAAAGAAGATATAACCTGGCAGACTCTTTCGCTCTGGCAAAAAAGCATGCACTTTGGGACGAGGCTCGATAAGCAGACAAGGCGCTTGAGCATCCTTGGAAAGAGTCGGCAGTGGCTCAAAAGAAGAAGGACGGGAAGCAGTCCGGTACAAACAGGCAGAATGCCAAGCATAGGGATCGACCCACGACCAAGAACTACTCTAAGTTCTCAATCCCGATCCACCAAATCCTTCGCGACATCAAGAATAAGCCATGGTTCAAGTTGTCTAAACAATCAAAAGAAGATACTTCCAAGTTGGATCACACCAAATACTGCGCATTCCACTGAGGTCCCGGTCATACAACCGACGATTGTTACACTTGGAAGAACTACCTAGAGAAGCGCATGAAAGAAAACAAGGTCGACAGATATTTGGACAAGCCAGCTGTGCAGCTTAGAAGGAATGTCGACAATGATGAAGAGCCGTCAACCAAGACGATTCGGATCAATCACATCTTCATCGAATCTGAGCAATTGGGGGCCACCAACAACTCCAAAAAGAGAAAGAACCAACAGGCTCTACTATTCTCATAGGTCCAAGCAGTCGACACCCAACTTAGACCCATTGTTGGCTTCACCAAGCAAGATGCATAAGACGTCTACTTCTCACACGATGACACACTAGTAGTATATGTGTAACTAGCCCAAGTTATAGTCGACAAAATGATAGTTGACAACGGAAGTGCGGTTAACTTACTTCAGTTCTTGGTGATTCAGAAGATGGGCCTGGAAATCACAATCATAGACCAAGCGGAGGTACTCACCGGATTCAATGGGCACACCTTGACTGTCATCGGCCATATCACACTTGACGTGAAAACACCGCCAGTTGTCTCAAGCAAACGTTTACGATCGTAAATGACCCATCTCCCTATAATGGGATTCTTGAGAGACCTTGGTTGATCAAGCTGGATGCCGTCACTTCAGTCAAGTATCAAAAAATTTGATTCTGCATCCCCGAATGAGGAGTCGGAGAAATCAATTCTGACTAGGCCACACCTCAACGATGCACCGTGCAAGTATTGAAGAAATCAAATAAGAAGACATTTACCCTTATAGATGCTACCGAGGTCTGAAAGGATGAAGAAGCTACCCAATAGCAATAACAACAAACGAATTAAGAAGTTAGTGCCCAAGCAGACGAGATAGGATAGAAACCCGAAGAGGATGCTAATGACATCATTCTTGTTCCCTAGCAGCCGGAAAAGACGGCTAGAATCGGTTCATATCTAAACCCAGCCGAGAAGGAAGAACTTACGACTTTCCTTAGGGAAAATCGTGATATCTTTGTGTGGTCACCTTCCGACATGCCCGGCATCGATTTCGAGATAGCTTGCCACAAGCTACACGTTGACCCTGTTGCCAAACCTGTGATCCAAAAAAGAAGGCATTTTGCACCCGAACGAGTGCACTTAGCATGGCTTACCAACGTCATGCTAGTAAAGAAGAAAGAGAAGGGCAAATGGAGGGTTTCCATAGACTACACCGACCTCAACAAAGCATGCCCAAAGGATCCTTATCCACTTCCCTAAATTGATCTATTAGTAGATTAAACTTCTAGGAACCAACTGCTCAGTTTCTTTGACGTCTACTCCGGCTACAACCCAATGGCCATGTACGAGCCCGATAAAGAGAAAACCGAGTTTATGATTGAACGAGGCACCTACTGCTATAAGGTGATGCCCATTGGGCTCAACAACATGGGAGCTACTTACCAAAGGTTAGTAAGCATGATCTTTAAGAAGCAAATTGGAGAAACTATGGAGATCTACGTCGACGACATCATGGTGAAAGACAAGTAGCGGTCAGACCACATCGGCAACCTGGCGAAAACTTTCAACATCCTTATAAAGTACAAGATGAAGCTCAATCCCACCAAATGCACATTTGGAGTATCTTTAGGCAGATTCTTAGGGTACCTAGTAACCCAACGAGGAATCAAGGTACATCCTAAGCAAATCTGAGCGATCCTAGAGATGAAATCTCCAACTACCTTGAAGGAAATCCAAAGCTTGACCGGACGAGCAGCCGCCATCAACCGTTTTCTTTCGCGATCCACCAATTGATGCAAACCTTTTTTCAAGGCCATCAAGAGGGCACATCAAGACAAATGGGATGAAGAATGCGAAAAAGCTTTCCAAGACCTGAAAAAGTATCTTATATCACCTCCCTTACTATCAAAGCCGAAAACAATAGAGGACTTGTACATCTACTTGGCAGTCTTAGAAGTAGCAGTGAGCTCTGCCCTCATATAAAAAGAGTTGGGGGCCAACTGCCGATATTCTACACCTCTAAAGCTCTTCTCGATGTGGAAACTAGATACCCAAAGATCAAAAAATTAATTTTGGCGCTAAATGTTGCGGCTTGGAAGCTCAGACCATAGTTTCAAACTCATATAGTCATCGTCATGACTCAATATCCTCTATGATCAATCCTACATGGTCCGGACGCTTCTCTACGAGTGATGAAGTGGGCATTGGAACTTGGCCAATACGGTTTAGTTTTCTGACCCCGCATAAAGACCTAAGCCTTGGTGAACTTCATATCAGAATTCACGCCTAGCCTAAGTGATGCAACAAAGAGACCCAATGATGCCCCGTAAGCAGCTAAACATACCTTAGCCATGCCTGCTCTTCCCAACGGAGACTTTTGGCATTTACATGTCGATGGTGCATCCAACTATAAAGGCTCGGGAGCAGGTGTGGTCAATGTCACCCCAAACGGTTCAATACTCGAGCAGGCGATCATTCTAGGTTTCAAAGCATCCAACAGCGAAGTAGAGTATGAGGCCCTCATAGCAGGCTTCTGAATGGCAAAAGACTTGGCGGTGAAAAAGCTTGCAATTCATTCCGATTCCCGCCAGACTACTGGGGAGTACACGACAAAACATCCAAGGATGGTGCAATACCTATAAAAAGTATACAAGCAACTTGAAGCATTTCAGACTTACATTCTCACTAAAGTTCCGCAGGTCGACAACGCTCACGCAGACACGCTAGCCAACTTAGGCTCCATCCTCGACCACTAACTCAAACGCTCTATTCCGGTATAGTACCTAGACATCCGAGCATAGAGGAAGAGCCAACAGACGAAGTGTCACAAGTTAGTATAACTCCCAACTGGAAAAGTTCTATTATAGACTACATGGTCAATGGCACACTTACTGAAAGATTTGAGTCTAGAAAATTCCAAATAAAGGCAGCACGCTACTACATGTGGAACGGCATTCTCGTTCGAATTTTATACACCCGACCACATCTCCGTTGCCGAGTGCCTCCCGACGACCTAAAAGTTCTAAGTTCAATCCACGAAAACATTTGTGGAAATCACCCCGGAGGTCGATCCTTTTTAGAAAGCTCTTAACGCATGCTACTGTTGACCTACCATGCATCAAGACGCTAAGGAGTTAATACAAAAGTGTGACCGCTGCCAATGCTACAAGCCAGTACTAACACTGTCCGCCAGCGAACTACACCCGTAAACGAGTCTTTGGCTATTCATGCAGTGGGCAATCAACCTAGTAAAGCTAATGGCCTACTATTGGGGGCAAAGGCATGATGATCATGGCAACCTATTACTTCACCAAATGGGTAAAAGTAGATCCCTTGACAACCACATTTCAGACGAACATAGAACGCTTCATATGGAGGAACATCATTTGCCGATTTGGTATCCCTCAATTCATCATCATTGATAATGGCCCGTAATTCGTGGGCAAAGATTTGGCAAAGTTATTAAAAAAATATGGCATCAAGCAGCACATGTCCATGCCAAGATATCCTCAAGGTAATGGGCAGGCCAAAGTATCAAACAAGATGATCCTCGACTGCCTCAAGAAATCTCTCCGACAAGAAAGGAAAATGTCCAGACGAACTCCCTAGATGTCTATGGGCATATCGCACCACCAAAAGACGAGCAACCGGTGACACTCTTTTCTCTTTGGCATTTAGTTCAGAAGCAATCATTCTACCCAATGATCGTGCTAAGTATCAACACTCTACTGCCAAGCATTGAGTAGAACAATAAAGAGATGACCACAAGCTTAGATCTGGTAGAGGAAAATTATGAGCAGACCATCACCTGCATCGTAGCCTACTAGCAACAACTCATTTCCAGCTACAACAAAAGGGCCAAGATCCAGCAGTTCCAACACAGAGATCTAGTCATAAGAAAAGCCTTCATCACTGCCCACAGAGAAGGCTCCAAAAAGATGGATCTCATCTGAGAAGGTCCGTACAAGGTCAACAGAGTAGGCGGCAAGGGTAATTACACCCTCGCCACCATAAACGACAAAGAGATCAAAAACCAGTGGAACGCCTACAATCTGATGAAGTACCATGCATGACTTCCCACTACATCAAAGCCAGGAGAACTCAAGCAGCTCAACGGGCACCACCTCGCAAGCCGAAGATTATCCAGTTGTTATGCAATCTCTACTTTACAGCTAAGTTTTCATTCATTTCACTTGTTTTTCAATGAGGAATTCAAAAGTAATTTACAACTTGGCTCGATTACATGTCTACAACAACTTATCACTTCTGCACTTCAAAAAAAGACCGTGCCTTTCTTATAAACTCATCACAGGAATTGCACCCACCGAAGGACCAACCATGTTCTCCAATGCGATAGGGTAAACCAATTCCCCGACACCCACACAGTCTACTCTCGAAAGCAAGAGGATAAACTCCACACTCCAAATATCCAGAAGTGGATGAGCCGGGTTGCCTTAGTATAACTAGATACACGATGGCTTGCACCGGGATTCCTAGAAGTAGCCACAATGGTCTCTTTCAAGGCTTAGCTAACTGAAGGATTTTGGGTCTCTTGGCCTAATCTGTGTGGAATCGGGCCCTAGAAACAGATGGGGCACATAACGCAGTACGTTCTATAGACAGCTGCCCTGGAACCATAAAGCTACTACCGAGTGCACTAAGGTAACTTACAGTTTTTGGAAAACTGCCTACGGCTTACCCTTCAAGCAGTACAGCTGCGCTAAACTTATACAACCGCACATTCTTGTGAAAGGTTAAATAAGATACGGAGCTTTATCCATTGCCGACATGCTACGTAGTCGATAAGCTTCACCTCTACCAAGCGCAGAACAACCTACACCAATTCCTAAAGTGTTGTGATAATTGCTACGCAACCTACAAAATTGGAGAAAGCCAAGGTTAACAGACTAGTGGTTACGCGGACTTGTCTGCTTCTGTAAGTAAGGCGTCTCGCTGCCAACCCTATGACTAACAACTTTGTAAAGTTCTACACCAAAACATACGGCTGCATAGACTACGCGGGCCTATCTGCTCACAGAAAAGTAGCACGTTTGCCACTGGTCTATAAAGTCTAAAGGTTAGGGCATGAACAAAAGAGGCAAAGATGGAGAAAAACGAAGGAAACAAGTTTATTAAGTTTTCTAGCAAAATTGATAAACAAATAGCAAAGACCAAATGAGTTCAAGCAAAGTAAAAACAACAAGGAAAACAAAGAAAATCCTAAAGGCTACCTAGAATACTACTTTTCAGCAACTTGGACATCCCACGACTACTCGGTCGCCACACCTTTAGCAGCAACGATGCTCTCAGTAGCAGCATTATCAAGCACTTCATCCCCAACTGCCCCAACCTGGGCACCAACCTCTTCGACTACTTCACCAATATAAGCCTCAAAAGTAAAGGCGAACAAGTCTTCCAAAGAAATAGAGAAGATCTCGAAGTCTTTACCAGAAAACTTAAAGTCAAACGACCGCCCAAAGAGTTGGTCTACATACCCTAGCTTGTAGAAATCAGCTTAACTCTGTGTAAGCTGTAACGACCCGAATTTCTAATTCGGAAGCCAAACACACAGGTAGGCCACAATAAAATAATGGTTAATTATAATTCTAACTAACCACACTAAAAAAAATTAATCATTTTGTTTAATTTATGGTTGCATATAAGATCCTATTTAGACTGCCTACGTGATCAAGCCATTCGTAGTTCACCTTACACTTTTAGAACAACATACTAAACTTTCATTCCGATCCAACAGTCGGATCTCCGCCAATCATGAAATCAAGTGGCGGTCAACGTTTTATTTTACAAACTTGCAAATCCAATTTGGGAAGATCCGTACGTCGGATTCTCGATCCGTAAGTTCTTAAGGTCCTCAAATATTACGTACGATAAGGTCTCAAAGTTTGGTGACAATCCAACGGTCGAATCATCGATTCAAAAATTGATCAAGTAAGGTATCGTAGTGAAGTTAGGTTCAAACGATCAATTTATGTCATACGAATATCAAAACTGAAATCAAGGCATCTAATTTAGCCTAAAAATAGCATCGACTAATCGGGAATCTGACGTACGGATCTACCCGAATTGGATTTGCAAGTTTTTAAAATAAAACGTTAACCGCCACTTGATTTCGTGATTGGCGGAGATTTGAATGTTGGATCGGAATGAAATTTTAGCATGTTGTTCTAGAAGTGTAAGGTGAACTACAAATGGTTTGATCCTTTCATTTAGGGTACGTTGATGCGAAATATATAAGCACACAAATTAAACCCTCTTTTTATCAAATGTAGTAAAGTATGTAAGTAGGGATCGTTCTAGGCCGGGGATTAGGAGGGATTGCTAAATCACTTGGAAACTGACTTGAAAACGTAGAAACAAAGTTTAAAACACTAAACTAGACTCAAAGAATGCAAAACTATACTTTAAAATACTAAGATAAACAAAAAGATTCAAAACAGCAAATAAACACTCAAAACTGCCTTAAAAACACTTTCTGGACAGTTTTGAACACCTAACACAAACTTGGACGAATTTTGGTTTTCTAATGGACTAAAACACTTAAAAACATAATCTAAGACAAGTTCTAATTAATATGACTCAAAGAAATAAGATGGGGTTGATTTTGGACGAAAATAATTAAATTAAGACAAGAACAAAGTAAACAGATTCTTAGACAAATTTGGGTGAATCAAAACAGATTGTAAATGAATTTGAATGAAACTTATGGATGGAAGGCTAGCTAGGAGGTTCTTCTCCACACATGTCACACTTGCATACAAAACGATTTCCAGTTGCTTTTCGATAAACTATGAATACTCAACGCCCCAAATTAACCGTGAATTGCACTAATTAACCCTCAGTTTTTCCACAAGTTATTAGGTTGGATGATTGCATACGACAACCCAAAACATTCCCTACAAGTTCCCTACATGAATTGCATAATAGAGATACAAGCAAGAATCATTAAGTTCTATGAAAAACATAAGCATTGACGAGGCACTCGTTACTATGATTTGCATGAAACTTATGCCAAGAATTTACTTAACGTGATTGTGACTAGCAACCTTCACTACTTGTGAATATAAGTTCATAACGATTAGGTGAAACTCCCTTATATTCTAGCGTCAAATTCATGCATGAAAATTAAGCGTGCACTCTCAACCAACATACACAAATCAGTTTTTATACGAACGGATAAGTAAATTGAATTCACAACTTATGAATCACAACTGGATGTAATCAAATCATATTGCAAGCATGAACATAGTTTCGAATCACCCCCTAACTAAGAGGGGTTTAGTTCCTCATACTTACAAAGCAAAGATGCATAAATTTAGACATTAAAAACAAAGATAGAAAACACCTAGAAACGCTCCAACACTCCCAAGGCTTGGGCATAGGCACGGCACAAGATGTTCCTTCTCTTTCCTTCCTTGCAAGCAGCGGCACTAGAGGTTTTGGACGGTTTTGGGTGGTTTTTATGGTGTAGAATGGATGGGGAATGGTATGGAAAGGTTTAGGATTGATGGGTGGTGTGGCTAGGGGTGGTTTTTGGCTGAAATTAGAGAGAATGGTGGTGGGAAGTTTCGGCCAAAGCAAGGAGAAAATCTGTTTTTTGATGAATATGGGAGGTGGTATTTATAGGCTTGAGAGAGAACCACTCCATTTCCTTTGCATGTGCAGCTTGTGTGGGTGTGTGTTGTCATGTTTCCCCTTTACATTTACACACACATGCTTCATCATTTCAACCATAAAACGCACACAATTCCTACCCATGTGTGTGTGTTTTTCCTTTGCATTTGTAGAAACATGTTCTTCATTATTTCAGCCAAAAATCCACCCATTTTCTGCCCATGTGAGTGTGTTTCCTTTGCCCATGTGTTGCCTTTCTCTTTTTATTAGCCAAATCTGCTTAGCCCTTTTCTGACCTTTCAGTGTTACAATGCCCATAACTTCTTCTAGAAAAATGAGATTAACAATCCGTAAATTGCTCCAGAAAATAGACATCCGTAGCTTTCCACGCATATAAGGCTCATTCTCTCATTCATTCTGAGCTGTTTGTAACATGCTTCCAAAGTCAGATAATCTGCATAGGCAGTTTTGACGAATTTGTTACTTAATAATTCACTTGTGCTACTTTTCTTTTCTTTGCTTGATAAATCACACAAAACACAAAAACATAGTAAATAGCTCAAAAATATAAGGAACTAACTAAGAAAAGACAAGTGAATTTTATGTAAAATATATATAAATATGAGCTTATCATACGTAGGTAGTCTAATCAGGATGTTAGATGCAGCCATAAATTAAACAAAATGATTATTTTTTTTAGTGTGGTTAGTTAGAATTATAATCATTATTTTATTGTGGCCTACCTGTGTGTTTGGCTTCTGAATTAGAAATTTCGGGTCGTTTCAAAGTGGTATCAGAGCGAACGATCCTACTTTCAATTTGTTATACTCTTGAATTCTTCTTGTGGTGAATTATGAAGTGCAATGTGAATGCATTATTTCATAATTTTTGTCAATAAAGTGCTATGGAAATTATGATTTGCATTGTTAGTGCATTATTCATAATTTCTGTGATTAATGTGGCATTAATGTGAAATACATATGTATTATGAATCTCTCATTGGCAGGAGAGTGAATATAGATATATTTTCGTGTTTTGATGTTATGAAATATGATTGTGGTGATATTGTTATATTTCACAAGTTTTATGAATCATGAGGCATTTATGTGAAATGCATATGAATTGTGAATGCATTATTTCAAAATTTTGTGAATAAGTTGGCATCCAGGTGACATATAAATGAAGAACCACTCACGTATATGGCATGTGCAATTTCCATGGCAACTATGGAGTTTTGTGAGTGGAAATTATGATTTGCATTGTGGTTGCACTATTTCATAATTTCTATGGTTATGTGAGATACATATATGTGCCTTGAATCACTCACGTGTTGGATTGTGAGTGCAAGTTCCTGTGGATTGTGAATGCAGGTACCATTGATGATTTTGATAACCTAATATTGAAAGGGACTGTGAGGTTCCCCTGGTTTTCGATCCCCTAAACCTTCAGAGGGTGTTATACGGTCAGGCTACTCCTGCGGGTTAGTCTATGTGGTATGGCAGTTGAAATGGACACTCCTGGATTGAGAGTTACTAGGAGTGAGGGGCACCATGCACTGCCTTGGGTTTCGATCCCCTAAACCTTGGGAGGCTTACACAGCCGGAATTGTACCATATCATATTGGGAGGGTACTTGGTTCTGGGGTGTAGGATTAAATGGACACTCACGTTACCCTACTTTGTGCTATTATGGTCAGATCAAAGTAAGGGTAATCGGCCGCAGGACCGGTCATCATATTGGATTATGTTGGAACACGAATTCTGAAGGTGAATCATGGTGACGGCTATGTTTAGCCAATAATGGTAAGTGATTTTACCAGTGATTGTGATTTGAAATTCCAATGGTTTTGGCTGGAATTTCTTATATTTGAATTGCCAATGTAAATAAATTGGCTTGAAATTGAGATTTTTGTCTAGCCACTGATGATTATAGCTTGGTATTTTGGTATTTATTTGGCCAATGATCGTTACAGCTTGAACTTATGACATTTGTTTTGCCATGGATGAATATGGCAATAATGGTAAGTGGTTTTACCAATAGTAGGGGTGGCTTGAATTCTGATATTTATTTGGCCAATGATGGTTTGGCTAGAATTTATGATATTTGTTTTGCCGAGGATGAATATAGCAAAAATTTTCTGATGTTTGATATCGCCAATGATTGTGGCTAGAAATTTTGAGGAAGAATCATGGTAACGGCTGCGTATAGCCAATGATGGTAAGTAGTTTACCAATGATTATGATGCTAGTATTTATCTAACCAACGGTAGATGTGGTTGATAATCTAGTATTTATTTAGGCCTGAGGATTATGGCTTGATGTTTGGTATTATTTTGCGAATGTGTATGGCTAGAATTTTCGATATTTATCCTACCAATGAGCGTGGTAGGAAACCTAAGTGTAAATGATTACTTCGTGGAAGTATTTATTTCTAGGGGCTTGAATAAAATCGTAGATTGAGGTTATGATTTTATTCACTATATATGGAATGTTGGAATTAGCGTTAATTCCTTTTCTGTTATTCGAGGGTAGAAATCTCAAGGACGAGATTTATTTTAATGGGGTTCGAATGTAATACTCTAGAAATATTTAAAACATATGATTATGTGGAAAAAATTTCGGGAAGTGGAAAAGATGAAAATGCCTTGGTTGGCTAAATTGTATTATACGAGGACGTATTTTATCCTCATATATTTTGTCATATTTCTTAACATATTTGGATAGAGTTAGATCCTACGAGTACGTAGGGGAAAACTGTTCGTGAAACAGAGTTATAACGAAGATGTTATTAACGATTGAAGTCGAGGACAAAATGGTTAATTTACCATTTCTGGAAGGCTCTAGATTTTTGGAGCCAAATCTGGGATGCCATGTGTGTGGCTGTGATGAAGAGGGAATGAGAGAAAGAAGGGAAAGGAGAGGGGGAACTGGCCAATCAAGGAGAAAAGAAAGGAGAGAAAAGAAGGAAGGGAGAAAGAAAGAACCGGCCAACTAGGTTTCTCCATCCGGCCCGCCAACTTGACCCGTTCATATCTCCTCCATACAAACTCCATTTTGGGTGATCTTGGTGTCCATGGAAAGCCCTTGATGTGCCCTACATCTCTGTAGTGTTAGATTTCCCAATCTTTTCCCTATTTTTCCAGTTCAAAGCCACAAAGCCCATGACTTTTCCGGCGGCTTTAATCTTTTTTTGGTGGCTTCGGCGAGCTTCACCATCGATGACCACCACCAAAAGACTCCTCCCAACCCCAGGAGCAAGGCCCAAGCCTTTGATGAGGCGACGAAGTTTGTTTTGGTGACGAATCGACAACTACCCAAATCAAGGGTTTTTTACGGGTTCGAGTCAAATTGGAGCCTTTTCCGGCCAAATTGGACGTGGCCATAGTTATAAAGTTTGCTCTACTCTTTGAGATCTTCATTTCTATAACATTTAAGAATTTTTGGAAATAGTTGAAATTTTCCGGAAAGTTGGGACAGCCAACTACCACCCATAGCAGCACGTGGCCAAAGGGTCATCGATGCTATTTTTAGGCTAAATTAGATGCCTTGATTTCATTTTTGATATTCATGTGACGTAGGTTGATCGTTTTAACCTAACTTCACTACGATACCTTACTTGATCAATTTGTGAATCGACGATCTGACCGTTGGATCGTCACCAAATTTTGAGACCTTATCGTATATAATATTTGAAGACCTTAGGAACTTACGAATCGGGAATCTGACATATGGATCTTCCCGAATTGGATTTGCAAGTTTGTAAAATAAAACATTGACCGCCACTTGATTTCGTGATTGGCAGATATCCGACTGTTGGATCGGAATGAAATTTTAGTATGTTGTTCTAGAAGCGTAAGTTGAACTACGAATGGCTTGATCCCTTTGTTTAGGGTACGTAGGGATGTTAGATGCAGCCATAAATTAAACAAAATGATTATTTTTTTTACTGTGGTTAGTTAGAATTATAATTAACCATTATTTTGTTATGGCCTACATATGTGTTTGGCTTCTGAATTAGATATTTCAGGTTGTTACATAAGCGAAGCCTCAAACCCAGCCTTCTCACCCTTTAACTGCTCATTCTCCTCAGAAAAGCATGGACCCGCTGTAGCTCTTCCACTTATTTCTTCAAACTGTCGTTGATCTTCAAAGCACCTTGGAGTTCCAACACTTGAGGCTTAAGCTTATCAACGACCTTCTTGAAGTGGATCACTTAGTTGTAAGCAACGATTAGTTCTTTATCCTTTGCGTAAGCAGTGGAGAAAAGCTTAGAGACAGCACACTCAAGGTCTTGAATCTAAGGTATATAACACCCAATTTCCTTCTCTGCACTTTCATATTTTACTTGGATTACATCAAGCTTAGTCTTCAAATCCACGATCTTTTGGCGAACATTCTCAAGCTGTAGAGAAGTGGAAGTAGAAATATTAGACCCTTATAAAGCAGCAAGCTCAGATTTCAACTTCTTGACTTTCTTGGCCGAGGAGTAAGCTTCAGCTGCCATGGTTCTTGCCACCTTCTTGGCAGCCTTGGTATCCTTTTGATCAAGGAACATAGACTCGGCTGCTAGAATCTTCGTTTTCTGCAACATATCCAGCAGAGCTATGATATCCCGTCCCTAAAATTAGTATTTTATCTTATTCTTGACATATTTCAGAGATTTAATTGAAACTAGTTCGTTAATTCTCTAATTTTAAGAAAAACGAAGTGAGGGGTACTTTAGTCATTTCAAATTTTCTTGACCTTTTCGGTCAACTCTTGGGTTGGTTAGGTAGAGTTCGATTCCATGAGCGCGTAGGTGTAAATGGATCTTAATTCCGAGTCATAACGAAGAAGTTAGAGTCATTTAAAGTTGGTGGCATTTTGGTAATTTTACCAAAATGCTATAATTGGAGAGAAACCTCCAGAAAATGGGGAAGGTTTCTAAAAAAATGGGGAGGGGCTGCTGCTAACCCATTTTTTGGGGGGGGGGGGGGGGCGAATTGGACTCGTTAACCCACAAATTTGACCCGCTTGTATCTCCTTCATCCGAGCTCCGTTTTGGGTGATCTTGGTGTCCATGAAAAGCTTTTGACGAACCCTACATCTCTGTAGTGTTAGATTTCCCATTTTCTTTTCCATCTTTGCAGTTCAAAGCCACAAAGCCCACGACTTTTCGGCGGTTTTATCATTTTTCCTGTGATTCCGGTAACCATTTCCTTCGAGTGAGGTATGAAACTTCATTTACTCTTCATAATCTTCAAGTTGGTATGCTTAGTTTGTACTTTCGCATTCATTTTAGAGTTGAGTGTTTAGAACCCTAGAAATCCAATTTTCTCCAGTGAATTTGGACGGTTTCTGGTTAGAATTTATCATTGGCCTAGTTGTGAAAAGTGTTTCCCTTGTTGAGCTCTAGTTACCACATAAATTTGAACTCATTTAGTTAATGTTGAAAATTCAGGGTTTCTAAACCCTCCACCTTGACTACCACCACATGTGGCGGTGCGTGGGACCGTCCACGTTGTCAAAGTACCAAATACTTTCTAGTGACCCTATGAACCTATATCTAGCTTGGTTTCCCGAAATTCAATTGTTGGTGTGGTGATCAAATTGGACCGCCACTTGTTTGTGTGATTGACAACAATCCGACCATTGGATCGTCACCAAACCTCAATGCATTATAGAACATAATATTTAGTTAAAATTAGTATCAATTGAGGCTCAATGAGGGTTTGTGGTCTTATCTTGGTGAGTAAATTTAATATATGTGATATGGTGATTACCCGATTCTTTATATTAATACCCTTTGTGGATATGATTTAGGTTTTATAAATGTGTTTTCTGTTAAAATGTGACTTAGTTTTATAAATGTGTTTTTTGTTAAAATATGATTCTTTTATAATTGGCCATCGATCTATTTTGATTAAATGTGAATTGATTCATGGATTGGTAATATTTGTGAAAAAGTGATTTGAATTGCATATTGAAATGTTTGTTAAATTAAGGGCTAGTAGGAAACCATGACCCTGCTTGGTTAATCCGCGATAGAGGGTCACTAGTGGTCCTGCTTGGTTAATTCGCGATAGCGGACCATATTATTTATGGATCGTGCTTGGTTAATCTGCGATAGGCGATCCTTATGGCCATACATACTTAGGAGTGATCATGCTTGCTTAATCTGCAATAGGTGATCACTGCCTAACAGTTTCGTAGGTGTGACTTTGCTTGGTTAATCCGCTATAGGGGGTCACTACCTACTTAGTTATCTTGGTCCTGCTTGGTTAACCTGCGATAGAGGACTATGGTCCTGCTTGGTTAATCCGCGATATGGGACCAAATTTTCTATGGATTGTGCTTGGTTAATCTGCAATAGGCGATCCTTATATCTTTGGTATGGCCATATACACACACTTAGGGGTGATCATGCTTGGTTAATCCGCGATAGGTGATCACTGCCTAACAGATGCATAGAAGTGACTCTACTTGGTTAATCCGCGATAAGGGGCCACTTCCTGTTTGGTTACATATGTAGGCTTCGGCCGAACTGTGTCCCTCTAGCCCTAGTTTTTAATGCACATAATGAATGATGGTTTTTGGTAATCTTATGGTTTGAATTAGAAAAACTGTTAGATGTTTGGGTGACTCCTACGGAGTTTTCAGTGACTTGATTATGATTCCATAAAGCATGATTTTATACTTAATGTTTATAGAGTGTGATTAATGGTCTGTTTTAATTGAATATCACATACTTGTATTATTGTCACTCACCTGAGCCTCGCAGCTTATCTGAGTGTCTGATTTGCCAGTGTACCATTCCCATAATGTAGGCATGACTGTACATATGACAGGTTTGGGTAGATTACGAGAAACAACTTGATATTTTGGTTCCATTGAGTGGTCTGGAACCCGATGTTGTTGGATTCCATTGAGTGGTCCGAAATCCTTGCTTTCGCTCATTTCCATAAGATTAGTCTAGAACCCTAGATTCTAGTGAATGGGAATTACCCACAATAGATCTTGTGAATACAAATTAGAATTACCATGTTTATTACTCATAATCCAAGTAGGAAATTATATAGAGTTCCTTAGTTAAATTCGTGAAATAATATGTTATCGCATTGATTAATTAAAGTAATTAAATGTTAAGATCATGCATCTTTGATTCATGAATTGATTAATTGACTGGATTGTGGAATGACGTTGGATATGAGTTTTGTTTTTATGATTATTTTAGTTGATCAATGTTTCTAGAGAATAATATTGTGCATTATTAATTCTCTAATATGTTACACGCTATGAACTATGATTTTATGTGGGAAACATGATGATTTATGTGATGGATGAAGTGGAAACATTAATCGTCATGTGGAATTGTTATGTTGGATATCATTGTTATTGTTATGATTAGACTTGTTGATAAATATGGTTAGAGAGTATGATTGTGCTTCGTCGTTTGTTCTTTGGAATACTGCATGATATGTATTGTGGTAGATTGTTGGGACATAACGATTTATGTGATGAATGTTCGAGTGTAGTGAATAATGAACTACGAATGGCTTGATCCCTATTTAGGGTACGTAGGCAGTCTAACGAGGATGTTAGATGCAGCCATAAAGTCTACAAAGAATTATTGCGCAGTTGGATCTTAAGTTGTGTTTTTCCATTTCCCGAAGGCGGGGTATGTTAGAGTTACGAGTATTTGGTGATGTCACGTTTCGATCCTGGATGTACTTCGGGATCAGGGCGTGACAAGAACAATCCTTATATACTCAGTCGTATGCTTCATAAAAAAACTCAGGCCAACAACCCCCTTGACGTCATCAACAAACTTGGCATACACATTTATATCTTCGAGCAGATCTGGTTTCAAGAGTGCACAAACCTCAGCAACTTCCCCGAAAACAAACCTGGTGGATTTCTCACAACTGCACGTATGAGCAGTCTCATTATTCTCGGTAGCAGAGTGAACGGGTTTTGGCACCATTTTAGCAGGCAGATGCACCTTGTCACTCTTCATAGTAATAAGTCTCTCTAAAGGTGAACCAGACTTAACCCCAGACAGACGTTTTGGCACAAATTTCAACATTGAAGGCACAGATGAACGTTTACGCTGAGCAATCCTATCAACAATCGAACTAGCCATATTTGGAACGGTAGGTGTCACCGGTACGGATCTAACAGCCTCATCATTCTCACATTTGGGGGAAGTTAAGTAAATCACAAGCTTGGGAGCAATCGACGAACCTTCATGAACAGTGGAATAAGTCTTTGGCTTTTTCTCAATCGGCATCTCTTGAGCAGGCAGGGAAGGTCTCTTTTTCCCACCTTCACTTACAGTGGGCTCCACAACGGTGATTGGACGAGCTAATACCTCCGCCTTGATCTGCTTTATCTCCTCTTTTTGGGGGCAGCCCACCTTTCTCCCGACGAAGAGGACTAAGCAGCTAACACCACTCACATTACTCAGAGATGATACACAGAGCGACATGCATTTTCTTCATGTCTGGAGAAGTCTTAAAAGTTGAGCTAAATTCCGAATCTACACAAAATAGCAAGAGACAATCAGAAAATTAGAGAGCAGCTTAGCGCAAATACAAAGCAGCCGAGAGATTAAGCAGCCTACTTACCAGATATGAAAACCGTTGGAAAACGTAGCTCGAGAGAAGAATCAGACTCCCATTCTCCACTTATCTCCAAAGTCTTATTGGCCCAATCATGATCCTCATTGCTTGGATGATCGAAAAGTCTATGGTGAGATTGCAGCTGCCCAACTTCCTCGATATGGCCTATGTCAAAAAAGTACCAAAATCCATTGACGATTAGATCTAAGTCAAACGGGGGCACATCTCATGCAGCAGAGCACTTATTGGAAGAAATGTGGCATAGAAAAAGTAAACCCCAACACAAAGTAGTAGAGGTGAAACTTGATGGCTCTCTGAGCCCCATTGCACAGCTCACGGCTACTACCATCCTTAACACGCTTCACACGCACTCCCAACGGAATAGCATGCCTATATGCCTCAAGGAAGCCTCTAAACAAGTCATCGGAGCTAATTTTAAAGTGAGCAGCCTTGAAGTAGCCAACCTTGCTCAAAGACCCACCTTAACGATACAATGACGGCACACCATCATCATTCTTATGGCTCGAGAAAGATATGCTTAAGGAAATTCTACAAAGACGCGAAGAAAATTTGTAAGATGGTTGCTTTAAAAAATTAAAAAAAAAATGTGCAACAAGCCCCACAGCCCAAAAAGGTTTATTGGCCTCTTTCTCTTCTCCCTTACACATATGGGCCTAAGCCCAGCAAAAAGAAAAAAAGGAAAGCAGCTCACGGCCCAAGATAGCTCAGGCGGGCAAAACCCAGCGGCCCGCAGCCCACTCTATCTCCTCTTATACAGGCTCGAGCCCAGTATTCAAAAAAACAAAAAAGGAAGGCATCAAGCTTCACGGCCCAGGCACATAGGCCCAAACCGCAACGCCCAAGCCCCTACCAACCACATGCCAAGCCCGCGCCGCCAATCGTCGGCCCGAGCCGAGCCACTACCGTGCCAAACCCACGGAGCCACCTCACGGTAGCAACTGTACCGTGGCCTTTCAGCCACCTTTTCATACCTTCTCAACCTCTGTTAAGCCAAATTTCAAGCCCTAAGGATCCTAAAAAAATTAAGATGACAAGGAAAATTAAATTTTTCTTACCTTGAAGCAGCGTGAAGACGAAGCAAGCAACGAAAGACTATTCTTTGCCCGGGCAAGATGTAGAAGATTGCTAGGAGAGGGAGAACAAATATCCTTTAAGCTTTCTCTCTCTTGCAGGAAAAAATAAATCGCTCTTCAAAATTGATTTAATAATCTACTTATGGTAGACTTAAATAGGCTTTGAGAGAAATTTATTTCCCTTTCCTAGAAGGATCTAATTTCCAATTAAAGATGGAATCTACATCAAAACAGTAAACAACCCTAAGTTTCCCAAAGTAAGAAGATCTCTACACCTGTTGTCCTTTCCTGCGAGCAGCCCAATAGGTGTGGGGGCATTTGTGGAGCCAAAAATAATCGAGAAAAATATGGAGGTGACACGTGAATTCTAGGGTTAAAAAGACAAAATTACTCTCGAGGCACACCGAAGCTTCTACGCCCGAGCAGCGGACAATTATCACTCAATCAAGGTCAAAAGTGATCAAAATAGGTATTTATTCAAAACTTATTTCATCCATCCTCATCAAATCCTCCCCACAAGGTAACCTCCAAATATTCATTCAAAATATGATTAATTACCTAAATTAATTAATTTCCTAATTGATTGTAATTAATTAATTTCCTAATTGATTGCAAGATATTATGGTGACATAATATCTTGCAATTACACCCTAAAACCACTAAATGTGGCTGGTTCCCAACTCTTCAAAGGGGGCCGGCCACACCCCTATAAATACCACTCCATTTCTCCAAAAACCTAAGTCGAATCCTCTTGCAAAATTCTCCAAACACTTTTCCTAGGGGTGGGTTCGGTTTAAATTGGTTCGGTTTTTTGCCAAAACTGAAACCAAACCGAAATTTCAGTTCGGTTCGATTTGGTTCATTTTTTTTTCGGTTTGGTTTTTTCCGGTTCGGTTTTTTGTTTTTTGTTTTTTTTCAAAAAATGAAAAACATTGAAATTTTAAATTTTAACATATCCAACACAATCATAACATAAGCATTCTAACTAGAATCAAAGACAATGAAAATAAACATTTAAAGTTAAACTAAAATCATCAATCAAGTCTTCCAAAGTCCAAACTAACAACCTCACAACACAAAAATCGTACAAATGACTTAGAAAAGTTAAATTGTATGATGTTGTTCAAAGATCAGGGTTGTTTGCTTGTAACTGCATGTTGACAACTTGATTAGTAAAAGTAATGCGTTGGTGGATTTATTTAGTGTGTGTTGGATTCTTTTCCATCACAAATTACCCAAGTAATTTACCCAAAATAAATGTTTATGGATTCTGTTACATGTTATATGAGAGTAGATTTGGAAAAGAAAGCTGGGGCAGAAGTAGACAGTGCTATGGAGATGGATGTAGGTACTTCAGGAGAAGGTTTGGTTCCGGAACCTTATATGGGGGAGAAATAATAGGTTAGGGTTTAGAGTTTTTATAGGCCTTTTTTTAATATTTTAAGCTTAAAGTTTGGCAACACATTGGGTTTAGCACATTTTAACTTACAAATTGGGTTTAGAAAATAATACCCAAAACAAATAATTAAATAAAAAAATTAATTTAATTAATTCGGTTCGGTTTGGTTTCGGTTTCTAGATCACTAAAACCAAACCGAACCAAAAGAATTCGGTTCGGTTCGGTTTTTTCAATTCGGTTCCGTTTTTTCGTTCAGTTCGATTTTTTCGGTTTTTTTCGGTTTTCAGTTTTTTGTACCCACCCCTAACTTTTCCCTCAAAATTCTAACTTTGACATCGGAGGATCTTCGGCCAAAGCCCCCCCTCCTCCCCCACATTCATCATGGGCGTGTGAGGCTCTTGGCCTTGACCTAAGGTGTTAATTGTTTTTGTAGGTGCATTTTCATCCAAGAACAAGAATGAAAAAATTTGCATCCACAACATCCCCCATAATGTCATTTGCAACAAGTGAAGAACCATTCAAGACGCAGACAAGATAGCGGACATGAATCAGCACAATCATATTATTTTCCAATTGGGAGAAAGGAAAAATTCGAATTTGTAGAAGGAAAATCTGCTTGCCTTCCATTGTCTTTCCCATAAACCAGAGCAGTGCTCGCACAGACCTGAATCTTTGCTCCAAGCTTAAGCAGTTCTCTTACTAGAAGAAAGCAGGAACATATAAGAGAATATCTCAATGCACGTAGTACAAATTTGTAAGCAATATTATCGGTTTCCCAAACATTGAACAACAAGAACGAATGTCAAAGCCAAGAATACAGGGGACAGAAGTGATAACAATTTTCCTCCTCGTACCCTTTCAATACCATAAAGAACCAACTCAAGGGGAGGAAAATTAAACTGAAAAAGCCTAAGGTTGCCGCCAAGTTCTTCATTGGCTACTTCACCTAATTGAAGTTCTCTTTTGTTTTCAAATTTTTTGTTTTTTTATTTTTTATTTTACGTTCTATCCTTTTCTTTGTTTCAAGATTTTGTTTTTGGGATCATATACTTTCTAGTTCTGCCGAATTTGCTAATCTTTATTTTTTTTTTATACGATAGATTTGTTAGATTAGATGTTAAATTAGGAAGCCGACATTTCTTAATGTTATTTTCCTTATAAAAACGTAGGCATCAAATTTGTAAACTATGAGAGTTGAACATGAGATATTTCATTTACACATAAAAAGAAATATCCTAGACTACCAGCGCATACAATGTGTTTTACGTTTTAAGATCCAATTGATCGTTAGAGATAATAGCTTTCATGTAAAATACTCAAATCTTCTTGTTCATTTGAAATTTGAAAAATGTATTACAAAACATTGGTATTCTCAATTTACCAAATGTTTGAAGTTTGAACAATGACTTGTCAGATTTCAGACCAAAAATCCACCTCATGCAATCCTAACATTTGTATTCTCCCCTTATCATTTTGTCATTTTTTTTTTTTTGTCAAATTTTAGTTGAAAGGGAAAAAATTGCGGAAAATAACAAGTAATTTGACTCCCTCACCGTACTTTAAAATAGAAAGTCCAACAATTACCACACAATACTAACCAACCCTAATTTCTTTCACTTATAAAAGACCCTGGTTGCCTTCAAGAAACTTAACACGAGGGGGAACACCAAACACCATATATAATAAGGAAACAAGAAATTCATAACGCCAGTCGAGGGGAAATAAAATGGCCAAGGCTTCGGGTATCGCAGCACTCTTCGTTACCTTGTCCTGCTTCTACTCTCTGGCATACGCCACCACCGGTGCCGACATCGAAACTCTATTTGTGGAGGGTAAGGTGTACTGCGACCCATGCCGCGTCCAGTTCGAGACTAGACTCAGCACACCCCTCGACGGTAAGTAGTATAGTCTAACTAGTAGTTACATACACATGGGGCTCGTAATCAATTGGTTAATCAAGAGCATCCACCTCTGCACTTGAAGTCCCGATTTATCCATTCATATCAAAATTACATACATATTCTGTTTTGTCTATTCATCAGTGACTCCATATATTAGGCTTCTCAATTTTCTTATCACAAATGATCAAACGTTCTTTGGTTTATGAAACGAAAGGAAGATGGTTTTATGTGAAGGTTATTTGTTCCTCAAAGTGATTTTGTCCCTCAAACTTGAAGGTGTCTCTTTTTCTTTAAACAAACTATATTTCAGGGTATGAAATTGAACTCATAACTACATAGTAAATATTCTAACCATTTGAGCTGCAAGTTCTTTCTTTAACGTAATACCGTACTATCCACGCATGTGTTTATATTAAAAATAATTGCATGCATGCAGGTGCTACGGTAGCCTTGGAGTGCAGAAGCCGTGAAAATGGTACAATGGTATACACACTCGAAGGCAAGACCGATAAGAATGGCATCTACAGTCTGCCCGCCGACAAGAACTTTGAGGAGCAAATCTGTGAGGTGAGGACCGTGAGCAGCCCTACCGGTGATTGCGCTGACCACTTCGACATCGAGAAGGCTAGGATTTTGCTCACTCACAACAATGGTGTGAAGGCCATGGCTCGCTACGCCAACCCCCTTGGGTTCATGAAGAAGGAGAGTACAACAGAGTGCGAGGCAGTTCTTAAGGAATTGTTCCCCGAGGAGACTGAAGATGAATAAAATATATGATCATGTATAACTGAACTCTCCGTCCTCATTACAATGTAAACTACTTAATTATATAATATTCATGGGAAGAAATATAACCATCCCAATATCTAATCATACACCATTTCTCTACAATTTTTTACTTTTTTGGTATTTAATTTTAGAAGAAATTTAAAAGAAAAAAAAATTAACGTGGGAGTCGGAATTAGAAACACTCAATCAAATATGACCAATAATAGAAGAAATGTTTTCAATGTGTTGGTCCGTCATAATACAATTGGTTGAAAATATTTTTTTATCAAGTTTCCAACCAATATTATTACACTTGGTGTACCAAAACGTATTCCCTACACATTCAAAAATCTCTCCAACAATAGGTTTAATTTTTATATTAGTGGACTAGTTAATTTGACCAAAAATGACTGGATGCTTTTATTTATGTTTTTGGTTTTGGTTTTGGTTTTGGTTTTTATAATTATGATTTGTATACAAGCTTTCATGCCACTCAAATTCAAACATTTTGTTTTTTTCCCTCCGCTTATTGATATACAAGAAAGATCGAACTTGTGGACGCCATTAATTGAACACTCGAAATAGGAATTTAATTGGGGGGTGTTCTAGGATTTCACACTTTTTGTGCGACCGTCCGAGTTTGTTTTCTAATGTTATTTCCTTCCATTATATTATCTTCAGCTCTCTCTACATACATTGGTGTTGTAACAAACAAGCATTTGCTCTGCAATGTACATATAATTTGTTCACAAGCATCGTAAAGTATGATAACTACAAATTTGTTTACCATTAAAATACCGATCATCAATATCATTTTAGAAAAAGGACAACAGGGAAAAAAAGTTTCTGATATGTGTAGGATATCAAGTTATTATAACCACACAATTTTTTGTGTGTCTTGTCATTCGTCGCTTAGGGTTTAACTCTCGGCATTTCGCAATCAGTAAAATAACTGCAGCTTAAACTAATCAATCTGCTTGAAATAGAATACAAAGCATTGCAAAGGGGAAACTTCAGTCGATCCAAGCCTCAGAATTTTGTTAAATCTAGCAGTTGATCAAATCAGTGTTATTTGCCAATCAGAAAGGCCGACGAAACTTAAGCGTGTTTGTATGTTTGAACGTGAGAATAATCTTTATGAGTTTCTGTACCTTTGCATGTGAAAAGTACACAGAACTTGCATGTATATGATCTGTGAATGATGTGAAGGGAAGTCGAACTTTGGTGTTTGGATTGCTCTGTATTTTTCTACAACTCGAGGTGATCAGAAAGAGGTACAATACAAACCATACTCGAAGAACACAAAAGGCAATCGTATCTTATTTGTTACTTCAGATTTTGCAGTATATAAGATTGTAAAAATCTACTAGCTAGAGATTGTAATTTCTGCACTTTTTTTTTTGTTCTGCACATTCTTGTATATTTTCAGTTTTTGAACAAAATAAATCAAAGAAAATTAAGAAACAAAAATGAATAAGGATGTGATTGCACAAAAATAAAAAATGAGTGTGCAATAATCAATCATGTTCAGTTACCAAACAGATAATGCTTGTGCCTCCTTCATGGAGAGACTTATTTGTTCTACTACTTATGATTAACGAACTTTTATCATCCGAACATCATAGTTATAGTCGTTCATTCTACTTTATCATCATCTAAAAATCATATATGCAAAAAGTTATTCAATTTGGAGAATTTTGTCATTCATATGCATAAAATAAATAGATGGTTCATCATGAGAATGTTACTTGTTACCAAAACTGTTAATAGGTTTAACACGTAATGATGACTAAAAGATCTCGAAATTGAATGATTTTTTTGCAGATGTCTTTAAATAATGATAAAAAGAATGACCATTCTAATTACGGTATTCGGACAATAAAGATTTGTTAATCATAAGTAAGAGACAAGTAAATCCTCATAAGAAAACACAAGCATCATCCTATTTATAATCACTCGCCATAATCGTCTCCTCAACCCTTTTCCCATTAGTTCCAAATCATTTGGCTTATAAAATTTTTATTTAAAAATTTAATCTTCCTAGTAATATCCTTTTATGTAACAGAACGACTAGCAATTAGCCAAGATGGAGACAAAATGGTGGCTGAAGCATAACGAGTCCTTTAATAAAATCACCAAAATAAGCATCAAACCCTCCTGTACTTTCTGTTTATGGATCCCTTTTTGACAATTTAAACTTTGAATCAAATCGATCAATTATAAATTTTGCAAGTGGTGAATTGCACTCAACCTTATTACGTTTCAGGTTTCGTTAATACAGATTAAGATAAAATGTCGCTTGTTCTAACATAACTATTTAACTACTTTCAACCAAATGAAGAAAGCAACTAAACTGATTACTCATTTACAAATTTGTTGGGTTTGCACAAAACTCCCCAAAGCCGAAAACGAAAAGGATAATAAACAAATTAAAAGGAAAAAAGATGAATAAAATAGAAGATAATAATTTTATGAAAGAGAAAATAAGAGAGAAAGAATAATAAACAAGTCAAATCATTCCCTTTTATTTTATTTTTCAAGGAAATAAAAAAAACACGTACAATATTCGTAAACCGAGTGCTTTATTTTGATCACTTCTTCGTCCTAGTGAGGGAAAGGAAGAAAAGCAATCTCTCTCTCTCTCTCTCTGCAAAACCCTCATTGCGTAGTCTGCAATCGACCTTCGAATGGCGAACAGTAATCTTCCCCGACGAATCATCAAGGTTCGCCCTTCAATCTTCTTGGCGATCCCTCTTTTAATTTACCTCTCACCGCTCTGTATGCGTCCCCTGAAACGAAAATTTAAAAAGTTTGAATTGGTTTTCTTTTTTTGTGGTAATTTCATCCAATATTTTTACTGTGATATGTGCCTCAAAAGATTGGATCTTTATATAGAATTTCGTAGCAACCAAATGGGGATTTAGGGTTTTGTGGTTTTGATATTTGGGTAATTTTTTGACAATTTTTGCTTTTGGGTTTCTGATCCAACAGGAAACTCAACGTCTCCTTAGTGAACCTGGTAAGTGATTCATTCTTTCCCACTAATTATTTGGAGCTGGAATTTGAAATTGTGGTTAAAGTTATTTTCGATTGTCTTATAAAGCAATTCAAATGTGAGCGTGATAGTATTTTTAGGCTTTAGATGTAATATAAGTTTGCTAGTTTTGTTGGGGTTTTATTTCTAAAGGGTTATTTGAGGTTTGCATACTATTTGATGCCGTGAAATGTGATTACAGCACCGGGAATTAGTGCTTCACCGTCAGAAGACAATATGCGATATTTCAATGTGATGATCCTTGGCCCGACACAATCTCCTTATGAAGGTATATATAACAGGACTGACTTATTTGTGGAATACGTTATCTACGAAATCCATACCTGGTTGGTTATCATTGTTTGAAATCTTTTACTTGTTTGAGTAAATTTCAAAAAAATGCATCTACAGAAGGTTTATTATTTGAAATGGTTTTATATGCACAAATTTATAAGTTTGAGCTCTACATTAGGATTTCAAGCGTGATGGAACTCTGATTGGGGGAATGATGACTTATTATTGTTTGGATGTTTGTGTTCGTGTTGTTTTATGTGAAAGTGAGCTGGAACAAATTAAGGACTTTGTTGTATGTCAGAGTATTTTTGAGGGATGACTAGGAGGTTGGATCGTTTTGTTGAGCCACATAGTGGTTAGTGATCGCTGAAGGTTTTATCTTTGAGATTATCATTACTCGTGTACGAAAAGAGTTTCTAATGTAATAAGTGGAGTTCCCTGGGATTACATTGTGCTGAGGGGGCATAATCAATCTCCCTTACAGTTTCTAGACGAAGTATATATATAGACAACGTCATGGAGCGACTAGTGATTTTTGCAATATTCCCAAGGACTAAGTACAGCAAAACAGGAATGCTTTGGATTCAGTTGCAATGGATGGCTAGGAGGAGATCATGCTACTAAGAAAGGCAGGCTAATTGAGGAGATGATGTAGTAATCATCCCTAAAATTGGTGAGAGTTATATCTCACCTTGGCAAATTTGTATGTCGCTCATACTGTGCGAAAGTGTAGTCCGTTTATGTACCGCCTGTCTATCTAATATATGTTTGTTGGCCTGTTAGAGGGGTATAACTTTGACATCAAACAACTGTGTGTCAATTACAATAAACCAAGCTAGATTATTGAAGATAGCCCTTCTAGCCAGTCACCACTCCGCTATTTTAAATATTAACCAACCAACAATTTCAGTGTATACAACAACAACAACAACAAAACCTTTTCTCACTAAGTGGGGTCGGCAACAATTTCAGTGTATACAACTGGAGAAAATTTCTCTTTGCATTTGTGCCAGGTGACAGTACACTTTGATTTGTTTCAGCTTGAGAGAAATGGTAGCCTTATTTATTCTTATATGCTGTTATATTTGCCACTTGGTTACTACAGTTTATATTCTTAGTCAGAAACATAACTATCAAATGTCAGTTTTAGGAATGTAATATGGGTTAACATGGCTCCTTTTTCTTGTTATTCCTATGCTTTCTTTTCCGTCACTTACCAACATAATTGGTAGATTTATCATCATATATTTTGTTTCATTTCAGGAGGAGTTTTCAAGTTGGAACTCTTTTTGCCTGAAGAATATCCAATGGCTGCTCCAAAGGTACTTTGATTTGAATAGCACAATCTCAAACAGCTAAAAGATTGAGGGAGAGTATGAAATAAAACATTTCAATTGACAGAAGCACTTTTAATTCTTGCTTCAGATATCTGGAGTTATACCCTTATTTGATAAAATGGGTTTTATCTTCACAGTTTTTGTTCCTCGGTTGTGATGGATTTCATCATATTTTTTTTTTCATTTGTATGATTCTCTCGTCGTGCAATCTGATGACACTTTATGGGGTTCTGTGCTTTTCTGTTATGTGTGGTTTTTGCCTACTGTAGCTGTATGTGTTTTGAGAACTTTTCTGAAACAGGGTAGTCTTTTAAAGCCAGGTATTCTATTTACTGATGACAAATTGTTGTTTGGTATGTGTATATATAATGCATTTGGGGTGGATCTTTAGGATCTCAGAGGGAATTCTTAATGTTGCAAAAGATAAAGAAGTTAAATAGCTGAAGTCATTTGGCTTTTATGAATAAATATTATTTTTTATTTGACACTCTTTTGACAACTGTGATTCTTATCGTTAATGATTTATGGACTGGAATACTTTCAAATTTTATTGAATATATTGCAAGTATTGATGATGATAGAACATTGGTTAATAGTTGTACGTGGATGGTGTTTTAGATTTTGAAAAAAAAACACATTCCAAGAATAATTTGCATATTTTCATCTTTACTGGCAAATGTTGTCAATTGTGGCATGCTCACATAGATGAAATTTGGTAGCGTGCGGTTGAATAGTTTGCTGGCCTTTCCACGGAATGCCAACATGGTACCCGAAATTGTTAAAGACTTCCTAAGGCAACTGGTTGTCGTTGTTTATTGATTTTGTGTATGTGTAAGGATGTGGTTTCGGTCTTGCAGTGTAAGGCTCCAGTTTTTCTTCCTTAAGCATGCCCCCAGACGTCCTAACATTCTTTATTTTATGTCGATCAAGTAATCATTTTGTTTTTCCGTTGTATCAGGTTCGATTTCTCACCAAAATTTATCATCCTAACATTGACAAGGTAGGCTGTGCGTATGGTTTTTTTCCCCCATTCCTCTCACTTTCAAAGGTTCCCCAAATAATTTCATGCCTTTCATGCACGGTTTTCTTAATCCAGCTGGGAAGGATATGCCTTGATATTTTGAAAGATAAGTGGAGTCCTGCTCTCCAGATTCGAACTGTACTTTTGAGGTATTATGCTTTCATATTGTCTTTGTAGTAAATCTATACCTGTTCCGTGATCAAAACAAAACCGTACATCCGTGTGTATCACAGGGTAAAATATCACAATAAATTTTAGTGAAGGTTCATACGCCTGTAATGTATGGTTATATCTTTTTTTGAGTTCATATCCTTTTTAAGTTAAAATTGAAACTGAATTATCAACAATGTTGCTATCTTTTTTTCCCTAGTATTCAGGCACTTTTGAGTGCCCCAAACCCCGATGAT
The DNA here is from genome assembly GCF_916048215.2 of Malus sylvestris. NCBI lineage: Eukaryota > Viridiplantae > Streptophyta > Magnoliopsida > Rosales > Rosaceae > Malus > Malus sylvestris. The sequence continues at coordinate 35,855,017 of NC_062270.1, read as the reverse complement.
CCGCTCTCAGAGAACATCGCAAAGCATTGGAAATCGAATGAGGCTGAAGCTGTTGAAACAGGTGTGTTGATCGCTCGCTTGTCTTACTATTGGTTTCCCCCAGCTTACCCTATTATTCGAATGTCAATCAACAACTTTGAAGCTAATGCATTCTTCCTCGATCCTTGCAGCCAAGGAATGGACCCGTTTATATGCAAGCGGTGTGTAATGGCATGGCGAAGGTTCATCGTTCCCTAAAATAACATTAATGCAATATATGCTGTTCACTGTCATTTTAAAATGGAAATTTGGATGAATTGATGTTTGTTGGAATATTGGAAGTTTAATGTTCGCAAGCTACCGTTTGCTGCCTGATAATTGTTCCATTTCTTTCGGAAGCTTGTCTGTGAACCCTGTATGATCAAGGATCATCTTCGGTCTCTAACGACGACTGTGAGGTTTATTTTAGGCACTCAAGGTATGGATTTCTGTTTATCAATATTGTGAATATTCCTTTCTAATTTTCTTTCTCGTTTTCCTATGTTTGAAGAAGCACTATTCCCTATCGGGTATGTCTGCAATTTATCGTTATCTTTTCGGTTGCATGGATTAGATTGAATTGGATAACTCACAAACCGCATCTCACGTTTGATAAAATTTCACTTCTAAACCATAATGAGTAATTAGACGGGAAGGAAATATGTCGCGCGTAATCCATCTTCTATAGGAATGTTTGTTTTCCTCACGTCTTTCTTTAGCCTGCTACATTTATCAATCCAATTTAATCGAATTCTGAGCACCAAGAGCCCGCGGATTCTAACCTTTAGAAGGAGATAAAAGTTTACTATATTTCGTATCCTTTGTCTCTCTCGTCACATGATGTGTTATGCCAACCAAATCGGTGATTCAAGTCAAATGATCGATTTTATACATGATTCGTATTGGGCCTGGATGTAACGGACTCGATGGGCTCAAGCCTTGTGTACGTTTTGTGTTTGTTTGAGTTTGGGCCTCCAACATACCAAAAGGAGAAAACAAAACAAAATTGAAGATTGTACCAAAAACAACCAAAGACCAATAAGACTAGGCGTGTACTATCTGCACATTATTTTTACTTCTCACCCATTCCTCTTAATTCTAGATCGTCGGATTGAATGAGTTGAAGGAGATCAAATGATAAAAATTAAAATGGAGTGTGAGGGAAGTGAAAATGGGTGGATGGGTCGATAGCACCACCCTAAAACCTAAGGGTTGTCCCTTGAAAATCGTTCTCGTTAATAAATTTGTATTCAACCACCATCGTTCATCATTCGTCTTAAAGGTTTTAATATAGGGAGTTTTAACGAAAAGTCCGCGATACTGTTCACTTTAAAGAAAAATCATATTTTTACACTAAAAAGTCAAACCTAGTATTATTCATTTTACCCTTTATTTTGTTATTATCGTTAAAACTCAAAGTTTTCAAACCATTTTCATTAGTTTTCCTTTTAATATATGCCTTCTCTTAGCAAAGTCAAAACTAGTGTCACTAGATCAAATGATTGCAGAAATTTTGTGAAAAAGACGAAAAAAATAAGGGGTGGCATTACAATAAATGAAACTATACAAACGAAATAAGAATGTAGGATAGATCGAACTTGGGGTGTAAATGGTCAGATCGACTCCTTAATTTACTGGACGAATTCAACATAGCAATCAAAACTTGAAAACATCCACAAAACGACATGGTTTTCAACCCACAATTTCCTTGGGATTAGATCGCAAGGAACTCTAACCACAATTTTTGAGCATGAGTTCCACCGCTGCTCATTTTACGGCCCTAATTTGTAGGGTTTGGACACGTCACATGAAGGGTACCCTACCCCACACACAAAAGGCCAGACCATGCACGTACCGTCATCCATGCATCATTCATTTCACAGTTTCACTTTGGATCCTTCTCCTGCCCCCCTCCAGTGTTCAGTCCCACGCGTGCGCCCATCTCAACTTTGTTCTGGTTTTTGTTTTTCTTGTTTTGTTTTCGGTGATGTCGTTAGCACTTTAATAATAGAATATTATGTTTTTTCTTATATGACAACGTGATATTTTACTGTGTAAATATTGTAATTCCAATCCAGGATTCTCTTTATTATTTTTTTAAAATTCATTTTTGAAAAAATTTAGTCGATTTGGAGACTTTGTAGTCATCTATACGATACAAATAGGTTCAAATTTGGGTTCCGTTTGGTAGTTTAGTAATAAAAAAAACGTATGGTAAAACTAAAATATCTTCTTATTGCCTTCAAGCAAGAACTTTTAAAAGCAGCAAGTTATTTTTAAAAGCTACTTCATAAAAAGCGGAGTTGAGCCTTTAATGAATATTTTCAATTCATGTAATACCTTCATTGCAACTTCATACTCCAGTCTAGTGATATTTCTTTTCAGTTATAAGTAAACATCATAGGTTTGATTTTTGTCAAAAGTGAATTCGAACCAAATTATTATGACTAATCCATTGTGAGGTTTAGCCATCTCTCTCATTCCTTAGATTAGATAACATTGAATGCATTTAAGAAATACCTTCATTAATTTTTTTTAAACAAAATTATTTATCTTTTTACACATGTTTTGTCCATGGGAATTTTAACGAAAAATCCGCAGTATTGTTCACTTTAATGAAAAACCATAATTTTACACTAAAAAGTCAAACATGGTACTATTCACTTTACCCTTTATTTTGTCATTTTCGTTAAAACTCAAAGTTTTCAAGCCATTTTCATTAGTTTTCCTTTTATCCATTGGTGAACAAAACGATCGTCATCACCCACCACCACTGCCATTGCCACAATCAACGTTGCCGCCAACACTGCCACCGCCACTACATCCACCCTTACTACCATTGTTATTTCTACACCCCAACCACCACACTCCGCTATTGGCACTACCACCATACCCCTATTATTCCCGCTACAATCACCACCACCACTACCTCACCACCATTACCCCCGCCGCCGCTGTCGTCGTCACAACCCCACTATATGTCCATTTTTATAATTATATGCAAATACCATGTCAATTGTACATTAAATTTTACCAAATGCTTTTACACTACTTTTCATACTCACAACACTTTTAAAAATACAGTTTATCAAATACTCATTTGCTTTATATAATAGCTGAAGCGTTTAGATTATGACATTTGTATAGTAAAATAATGTCATGTCTTATTAGAAAAAAAGTAACTTCTCACATGTAAAGAGCCAAGTAATTCTAAGAATATTATCTACACTCCTCTTTATACATTCTCATTTTGTATTTGAGAAATGCTAATGGACTCTCTTAAAAGTAGGATTCTCCTTTAACTATCTGTCATCTCATTTTGTTGACAAAATATTTTATAACATTGACTCGGAATTGTTGTTAAGTTGTAAGGTAACAGAGTATAAAATGACCTTTTCGGAATGTGGATACACAAAAACAGCTCCCTTGATTCTTTGTCTTTTTGTGAATTTGATTTCATTTTATTTACAAAAAAAAATAATAGTAATAAATTTATGAGCCCGTGAGCAAAGTGATTCGCCGGCCGTTTTGAGCGCTGGTGACGCACCGACCGGGGAGTTTGAGAGTTGTGACGCACCACCAAACTGTCTCATCCACTCACTTGTCTTGTCTTATTTAACTCTTATTATTAACAACAATCATACGATATCACTGCATCAATACTGTCCCTACCACATATGTCCCCCTCTCACATTTCTTTTTCTTTTTAATTTCTTCCAAAGTTTGAAATAATACTTTTTTTTTTTAATTCTTGAGTTTTTTAACCAAAATAATCTCATAGATTGGTATACCTAATCACTTGATCTTACTTAATTCTTAACTATAAAAATTGATAAAAATGGTACTGAGTTAGTCGACCGAAATTATTTTAGTCATTCTGTGAAAATTTGTCAATATCCTTATTAAGTGGAAGGGTTGGTTTGACAAGATACACTTAAAAGATGGTCACGTGATCGGCTACATGACAATTTAATATTGACAAATTTTTCACGAAATGATCAAAATGATTTTCGATGGACAAACTCAATGACCACTTCTCTCGATTTTTATTACATAGTAAGGAGTTATGCTAACTTTAAGGACCTTTTAATCAAAAACCTTTAAAATGGATCGCTTTCAAAACTAACTTTATCTATAATTTTTTAATTGAATGATTTTTGTTCATCTGACTTGAATTTAGAACTCTTTTGTCAACATAATTTAGGTCGAGTTCCACTGATCATCTTGCGTAACGCTTTCGTTAAAATTCAGATACTTGTGCAATGTTTGATAAATGGTTGCACAAGTTTTTTTCTATCCCTCACAAATCTACTTTTTCTATTTTCGTCTACCGGTTAAAAACAATTTTAGTTATTAAAAACGCATTTAGCATTGCCAGAAGCATTCCAAAACATATCCTAAACAATTCGCTCTACAACGCATTCACATTTTATATGTTTCCCTTCACCTAGGGATAGTCCCTAATCAGAAAGAAAATGAAAAGGATCCTCGCTAGATCCTTTTCCTAGGGATCCTAGAGATCCCGTGATCGTGATCGTTCATCATATATCGTGTTATCAGTTTTCGTTAGGTACTATTTATATTTAATTTTAAATTTTAAATTTTGAAATATTTCTAATTGTAGGATATATGATAAACGGTTACGATCATGGGACTCCTAGGAAAATGATCCGGCGATGATCCTTTTCCAAAAGGAAAAGGTTGTATACAAAAGAAGAAATAAATTCAAATCCATTGCGATTTGCGACGGCACGCAAAGGCAGAGTCCCTAATCACAATCAATGCCTTCCCAAACATAACAATCAATCAAAGCTTGTTAGAAAGTAACGTTGAGAAGGCAATAGGCCTACTTAGTGCGGTGGTCGCCGTCAGCGCCAGCCGCCCAACCGCCCTCAGACACACATTTGATATTAGCACCCACCACATACCTTTTGGAATTTATAATCAGACTGATAAGTTAAGTTGTTTATTGGGTAATTAATACGTGGCCTCTTTGGGAGGATGACTTACATATACAATGGTCCATCGTCACGTCGCATTTTAGTTTAATAAACAGATTTGCTATTGTTCACCAAAAAATAAATAAATAAATAAATAAATTTATTGTCATTGTGGCATTCAGTTTTAAAAATACAATAATACAATGTTGTTTACTTTTTCTCCATCCATCTAACATTGCATTACTGAACCAGAATGTCACCTAACACTAAACAACTTGCAAATGTTCCTCAGATAAAGATAGCACCGTCAACCTCCACCGCAGATCTCTGCTACTCGCCCATCGCGCGTATCTCTTGAGCAATGCACTTTGGTATTTGGTGATTATTAAAGTACATTTAGCACTATTTGGTAGGATTACGAGAAGGTTTTTTGTGCAAGTGGCTTACTCACCCCCATTTTTCGTTCATCCAGCTTATTCATGGGTTCTTTCTCTTGATGATGATGACCGATTGGCAATGGTAGCGCAGCTGGCTTGGTGGAGTCTACATTCCTCCAAATCTAGGATTTTTGTTGTTATGAGCTTGCGTCTTTTTGGACTTTTCGATGTATTTGCTTTTAAACTATACTTGTATTTGAACTACCTTTGAGCTTTTTATTTCTTGTATTAATTTTTAATTAATGAAAGTTTTCTTCGACAGAAAAAAAAAAAAAAAAAAAAAAAAGAAGAAAGAAGAAGATGAAGATAGCAGCAGCTGCCGACTTAAATGCTCACATCCATGTCATGCAAAGCACTGTAGCGGTGGGTATCTCCTCTCTGTGCCCCACCCCAAATATTATGCCTTAACGCAAACAAATTGATATGATAATCAAATGATTAGCAACTAAGCACCCAATTAGTAGTTGGCTAAAAAGGAGGGACAAACAAAAGAATCCAATAATGAAAGAACATATCTGTGTAGGCCAATTTGTTTGGCTAAACCATTGTAGTTTAAACTATTATTTTGTCATAAAAAATTAATAAAAGGTCTTGCTGAATGAGAAAGAAGCATAGTATTTGGAGGTGTGCCAGTGAGTGTTACTAATTCACGTTTTATATTATAAGAAAAATGTAACACTAAAAAACTAACTCGTGTTATATCAAACTAATCATACGCGAAAATGAAACATAAGACTTTCCATTTACAAGTGAAAAAAAAAAAATATCACTTGACAATAGTGCTTGATGCCAATAAATATTATAATAATTTAAAATAGAAGCGGGAATGATAACATCGCATGACAGAGTGTCAATCGTAGCTAAAAGTTACCATTAAGGATGGCATTTAGTCACTTTTGTGTTGCGAAAATTTCTCCACTAAAGGAGGGGAATCTGGTTGAAGAAGAAAAGAGCATTGAATTGAATAGTTTGAACCACCAGGTCCATCCAATTCTTAATAAGAACACCTACGTTCATTAAACCCCACTTACTTTATCCCTTCTGCGGCGAGGTCAACAATTCCCATTAGGGAATAGTCCCCATAAACTGATCCTACCAAATCAGTTTCCACCGACACTCAAAACACGGTTTCTTACTGCTCTCTGCCAAAAACTAATCCCACCTCAATTTCTACCGTACTCCGGAGTATTTTTATATCGGGAGGGTTTAGCCGTTAGATCTTTAGTTAAAATACAATGATTGAGATTTAATGATTAAAAATTTAGAATAATATATACTCCAAAACACCAATCTCACCTGAGAAGATGCCAGGTAGTCGAGACTAGCATTAAGGCTAATATGTTGATTAATACTCCCTAGAATTCTTGAATTTTGTTAATTAAACTACCATGTGTCATACATCGCTAGATTGTTGAGAAATAAATGAGATAAGAGCCAGTTTGGGACCGCTGTAGAAGCGTTTTTCTACAGCGATAAGCACTTCTGACTAGGTCATAGAGGCGCGTTTTGGAGAAGCACCTCCAAATGCTTTTGTCAGACACTCGGATTTTTCGTAAGTTCAATGTTCTTCTATAACGAGCACTTCTAGCAGAAACGCTTGCGAGCAGAACACATGTATTGACTCAACGACATGATTGGATCATTTTAGATGCAGAATCAAGGTGGGAGAGAAGATGATACAGAATAGAAACAATGTAGAGTGAGAAACAAGGAAAGGAAAATATAAAAATTTTATTGTTGAATAATTGGTTTGAGAAAGAAACAACAATAATAACATATCCATCCTTCATTCACAAACTCAGTAAGTACCCACCACACATCCCAATCTCCCTCTCTTGACTTCCATTCTTTTTTTGTATATATCACATGTACAGATGATCCCCTTCTACACCCAGCAACCCACCCATCTCTCTCTCTCTCTCTCTCTCTCTCTCTCTCTCTCTCTCTCTCTCTCTCTCTCTCTCTCTCTCTACTTCTCACTCTCTCTCGCTCGCTCTCTTGCTCGCTCTCTCCCTCTCTCCCTCTCAAATATAACTAGAGGCAAATTAAACAATTGTACACAGTTTCATTTTTTTTTTCTTGGAAGTGGGGATCCAGGAACCAGGCCGGCCTACATCGGAATGAGAAATGAAAGGAGATTGAAGAAACTGCAAAACAAAATGGGAGGGAAAGAGGGCATAGGAGAAAGGAGGAACAAAGTGGAGCCAGAGAGCAATGGGGAATGAATGAATAAATGAAAACTGAACATGGAACACTAAGCTACCTCTCTGGGATCCACTGGCATAGGCTGCTAATGACATTATTTGGTGATTCCGATTATGTCACAGGTATCTGGTAATCCTTATATGGTGGGAGGTGGAACGGAATGGAAGTTCCTAACAAACTGGGGTGCGGGGTACCAACAGGAAAAACTCAAAAATCTGGCTGAGATGCAGAATTACAGTACAGTCCTGAGTTCTAAAAGCTATAATGCCTGACCGAGTGTTCCAACATATTGCAACTGGGGCGCACCATTTCCTTCACTCGGCTACCATTTTTGTAAATCTTGAATGTTGGTACAATCCTCACATTTTCGGCGTTCGCAACTGCTACGTTTTCTTCAATGTCAACCTATGATCCATGACCGTAATAAGTATAAAAACATTTATTCTCTTAATGTACTTTAGTAGCAGTCACAGGAGCATGCAAACTTCAGTCAAACTAGTATATGATAAACGTCAATCATCAATTTTACCTTGAGGAAATTTATGGATGGGTAGCGACCACAAAGCGTGTCCAGAAAAGGTGATACTTGCTTGCATTGCAAATCAGAGGCTGCTTTGAAATGGACCACAGAGACACCTGTAAATGCGATTTTTAGGCACTTGTGCAATGATGCAGGTGTAGAAATTAAAAGGTGACATAAGTATAGATGGGAAGGTCTACCTGGTAAAGATATCGCAGCTCTGAACTGCTCAATACCTAGTATTTCTTCCACTTCACCCCCAAACTTTATATTAGAAACTTCTTCCCCACGGGATTTTTTTAATGCAACTTGAGCATGAAACAAAGATTCAGCAACTTCATTGTCGTCAGGAAGCAACCTCCTCAAGACCTCATAATCTTTTACAGCCTCTACCCATCTTTCTAGCTGTAATACACAAAAATATAACAGGCTAAATTGCTTTTTTTTTTCAAAAGAAAATTATATGAACGGAAAAAAGAAGAGAAAATGAAAAGGTTTAGACATGCATTTACCTTGCTGTTTGAGGCAGCCCTTCGGAGAAGGGCTTTTGTATAATTGGGTATAATACATAAGGCTTGGTTGCAGTCTTCAATGGAACGCTCCCACATCCCAAGTTTAGACCAACAGGCTGCTCTGTTGCAATAGAGAACAGAGTTTGAAGGATCGAGTCTCAGACCTTCTCCGTATGCTGCACAAGCTTCTGTGAACCTTTCGGACTTGAAGAGATCATTGCCCCGGGCACGAGCTCTCATAACCAAGCGCACATTACTCAGCAGCACTGCAGTTTCAATGTTTCGGGGATCAATCTGCGCTGCTTTCTCAGCAGCAGTAACTGCATTCTCAAACCTGCAACACATCCATCATCTATTCTCACTCTCCACAAAACCCTTAACCATCTTATTTCGGATGAAGCCTAAAATCTTTAAACTCACCTTCCAAATGCCAATTCAATTTGGGCCAAGACAAAGTTAGTGTAAGCTTCAGAAAGCATTCCAAAGAACTTAGATTGTGAAAGGTTGGAATGAGTGTCTAATCTAGGTGTAGTCAATATGACTGATTCAGCATCATCAATTTGGTGAAGCTTCAAAAGTGCTTCCGCTCTACACATAGAGAGCTGTAAATTCAATTTGAACAAGTTCAGTATTTTGCTTATCTTTTCACTAAATCAAATAATACAATCCACATATACAGAACTTACAGAAACTCAGGAATCGACATTTACCTGAGGAGAAGAGTCAGCTCCGGAAGCAATAGTAGAATCACATTCCCTCAATACACTTCTCCAATCTCCTACACGACGGGAATCTGTACATTTTTTTAGATACTTCTCTACTGCCTGCAGTTTCTGTAACTCAGCTGGATCTGGCTGCAGCCCCGGAAAAGAAAGGTGCCTCCTGGAATTCTCGACCTGCCCTAACCTGCGATAGATAGGATTATGTCAAGTAAATTTCCTGCTACATTAAGCTGGAGAGAAATATTAAAATTCAATCCACCTACAACTCCATAAAACAGCTAAGAAACTGGATCCTAAGAATGTAAAACAAAATGAACCCAGAAAGTTTGAAACTACACCGAAAACCTCTAAGAAGCTTCCAATAATCTTAGATGTCGAGTAATTAGCAAACTGCAATACAACTATTCACACTTATCCAATTCAATCAATTACTAGATTGAATCGCGGAAATTGTATGCACGCATTAACTCTTGTGAAAATCAACATACAACAAGGAAGTAAAAGCAAACAAGAAAACACAGAAGAACCAATCAAAGTATCCAAATCGAAAGGGCAAACCACAGCAGATCCAAAGAACAAGCAAGTAGAGGCATTCTCAACAATGTTGACCAACTATTTAACAAGATTAACACTAACCCAATTCACTAATCACATCAGTTTCAGAGAAAACAACTGAGCTTTACTGCTTTACATCCCAACAACTCACCTAAGAAACAAAGACCCCAAACGCTGGTGAGCCCTGCCATAATTGGGATCCAACCTCACCGCCTCCTCGCATTCCCTCACCGCCTCCGTCAGACGTCCTAGACCCGTCAATGCCGCAGCCCGGTTGCTCCGGTAGGCAGCATTGGCCGGAGACAATGCAATTGCCCGATCGTACAAGCTCAAAGCCTCTGCAAAATGGCCTCTTCTGTACTTCTCATTCCCAGCTCTCTTCAACTCCTCGGGATCCACACTCACCATTGTTCTCTTCAACAAGTCTCCGCCACCGCCGCTACCCCTCGAACTCACGGCGCTCGCCCTCGAACTCAGGGAACTCGCCGCTTCAGTGCCACCGCCTTTAGCAGCCTGACCGCCCCGCATTATGCTCCCATGACCGTAATTCCCCGTACCCGAACCCAAAACGTCGGTTCTGGAGCTACGGTTCGGAACCATACCCGTTTTTAAGATTTTCCCAGATGGGCATATGTTCCCAGTGGGCAAAACACTTGGCGGCGGAGAGCTCACGGAGCTCTGACCCGAGTATATATGCGGGTGGGTGGAACCCGAATCGGATCTTGTATTACCCGGTTTGAAACTGCGGGTGTTTCCGGCTGATCGGACGCTTTCGGCGGCGGTGGGACTGCTCTCGCTAGAGCCGGATAGCTCGCCGGAGTGGTTGTTAGGGGCTGATTCGGCCCTTCTGGCAACTTGGTTGGGCCCATTTCGGCCGGAAACCGATCCTGAGGAGCTGGAGCTACTACTTGTAGCAGTGGCGATGCCGCCGCTCTGGCGAGTCCGAAGAGGCGAAACGGGCGAACCCAGATCGAGTTCCCGGAAATCGGGCTTGTTGGCTTCGCAACTCAGCGAGTCACGGAATCGATCGTTGAGCGAGTCGAGGCCGAGCTGGTCCGAACTGGGCTTCCCGGAATGCGACATTTCCGAAAACAAAAATAAAGTTCGTATCTTTTTTCCGATTTCCTCTCTCTCAATCAGTAAATTTCGGTTCTTTCTCTCTGGGTCGTCGTCTTCCTCAGCAATGTGTGGGTGTGAAGCTGCTCCGAGAAGAAGAACAATGACTGCTAGCAGAAACAGACGCAGAAAACCCCAGAAGCAGCAGAAGGAGAATAAGAGGTTCTGATGAAGACATTAAGGGGTAGAGAGAGAGACAAGCGAAGGGAAAAAGAAGCCGAGAGGGGGATCTCGTGATATAAAAGAAGGAAGCAAAGAATGAATGTGAGGGCCGTCCTTAGAGAGAGAGAGAGAGAGAGAGAGAGAGAGAGAGAACTTTTTTATTGATTGTTTTTTCTTCCCTTCTCTCTTCACCTGCTGCTTCACGAGACAAGTTTTGAGGCTTCTCTCCACTTCTCTTGTTTGTATTTTAACCCTAATTTTCCTCCTCCTTTTCTTCTCAATCTATAAATCTAAAACCTCCTCTTTTTTTTCTTTTAGCAAATGCGTCATTCACACTAAGAGGAAGAAGCGAGTTTAGTTTCAAAATATGTTAATAATAATACTATTTTAATTCAACTTTGCAAGAAAATCGAATATAAAATTTTTCATTTACAAACAAAAAGGAATATCATTAAATGATTTTTATGACACATATATACTGTTGCTCTAACGTCTAATATGAATAATAAAAAAATATTTAACTTTTTATTTGAATAAAATTATCTTATTAATACCGAAACACTACAGTATTGCACCGGACTATACAAATTCGTGGTTTATTTGTTTTTTTTTTTTTCTTTGGAAAAAGTAAAGTGATGGAGTACTCTTCCTCCAGGGGATGTGAGGAACAAACACAGACTGGTGACACCTGAGCATATTGGGGCTCACACTTTTTCATTACCTTTACTTTCTTTTCCCTTTTGTGAATAAATTGATTGACTTCACATTGGTTAAGGATTATTTTGTGCCATTTACAACCATACATAATTGCTTTAAGGCATTAGAATTGAAAGGTGACACCTTATACATCAACGCATTTTCCTTTCATGGTATACATAAACGAGTTTTATCCAATTATCTAGCTCTTAATCTACGTATATTTTATGTCTAACATTGAAACGGTGTAATAAACGAAACGAATATAATAAGTGCATAGAAAGGTGCACAAGAGGCTTTGACTAACTTCTATACATTACATCTACTATGTTGTTAAACTCAAGTTGGAGACAACACCAATTTTGGACCAATTAATAGTAGCAAGTCGTTGGTTTACCTCTACTAGATTTTGTCACGCATCAAAGCAGGATGATCGACATGTAGTGGACCGTTCATTTGTCTCTCTAAAATCTTAATGTGATATCAATCTATTTGAGCAGGCTAATTGTTTTATCTAACGGCCAACTCACTCAAATAGTTGGGAGAATGTTTGATGTTGGGTAGGTCAAAAGCCTAAACGTATTGAGATAGCAAGTGATTAAGTGCATGTTGAAAACATATAGCGTTAAGAACCAATTGGTTGTAGGTGGCGGTTAGTTATGAATTATAATTAGATATACTAAACATAGTCAATCATGATGTAATACCATACAAGAAATAAGAAAATAAATAGAAACAAAACACAAAACCAAACAAAAGAGAAGGCTCAATGGTCCCTCAACCACTTTGGAGCTCAACCCTTTGTCACTACTATTGACAATGACCACCAATTCAAGCAATGCAATGGTGTCACTACTTACACCTAATTACAATTTACTTTTCACTTACACCTAATTATAATCTCTCTCTAAAGAACCATTTATATGGAACAGATTTGTTACTGTCGTGTTTAATTATACGGTGTTATTTATAATTTTCTCTTACATAGCATTGTATACTTAGATCTAATTATCATGTAACAAAATCCAATCCGTATACATTGTTAACCACTACATAGTAGCCTAGTGGTTGATGATAAATTCTAAACTCGTACTTCAAATATCACACGTTGAATTCGATTTATAACATTGGTAATTACCCGATGATAGTTAGGAAAAAATTGATGTCTTTATAAATATTTTTCACCACTGAAATAATAGATTATCGTGACAATTCAATGCTTTTTATAATAAAATAAAAAATCCATGCACGTCGCTCTTCTCTGAGTCAACCCATTTATCCTAGATTCCTGCACTTTGCAGATTTTTTACTTTCTTACGCAAGCCAGAAGGCCAACTAATACGAAGATTTAATGACTGCTACCAAATTTCCAAAATACCCTCCTCCACTGTCCCTTATTTTACATTTGTACCCTTTAATGTTGGGCCGCCACCTGGCTCCCGATTCCATCCGAATTTCTTCCACCAAATCCTAAGGATCCGGAAATCCGGACTCTTCAAATTTAATCTAACGGTTACAAATAAGGAAATTCTCTAAAAACTATAATAATTGAAGTCGTTGGATTAAATTTTAAGAATTCGAATCTTCAAATCTTTAGAACTTAATGAGAGAGATCTGGATAGGATATCTTCCCTCCCTCTTCGATAAGCCCGAGAGAAAAATACAGTTAAAAGTGATAAAACGTCTGCCCAAAAAAATAGGGGACAAGGGCATTATGGAGAATAACCGATTACTTAGGGGTGTTTAAGTAATTATCTGAGGGTCTCGACAGAAATAGCTGGCCATGTGCTGGAGAGAGTGGCGTGCCAGCTGGCCCATTCGGGGACAACCTTGAGCCAAACAGTGACGTCCAGCTAAGCAACCAAACGGCGGGAGATAACGTCGTTTAGTGTGATACGGGGGGAATAAGCCAATGCATGGGGCGATGTCGTTTTGGTAGGGGGAGCAGTCGGATGGTGACAGCAGAGGAGGGGCCATCATCCGTAGTGACTTTGCAGAGATGGGGGAGAATGATGACCGGGCCATCTATTTCATGCCAGGTAGGCAGTAGGCTATATGATAACATGACATGGATGCATTTTGTGTTCATCCCAAATCCAAAGATTTTTATTTTTTATTTTTTTTTATAGATATTATAAAAGGAAAATTAATGAAAATAACTTGATAACTTTTAGTTGTGTTGTAAGTGAATAGTATCAGGATTGACTTTTTAGAGTAAAAATATGATTTTTTATTAAAGTAAACAATAAATGAAATTTTTCGTTAAAATTCCTTATTATAAATTTATATTCTTATGAATCGAACGATGATGAATTTACTACTTAGATTGTAGTGTTAATTAATTAGTTTAATTCACGTCTGCAATATGTAATCTGTATTTGCATGGAATTAATAATATTTATTTACTAATTAATTAAAAATAGATTTAAAACTATTGTCAATAAAGGATAAGGGCTCTTAATCCATGACAATCACATTACATTTGTCTTTTCGATTAAAAAACATTGTTGCTGCCTTTTTCTACTATGAGTGCTAATTTGGACTTATTAACTTCTCCTTTTTTAAAATAAATTTTGTTCTCCATTATCAAATTTAAACTATTATGAAAATAGTCAAATTTAAACTATTTTTTATTTTCATAATTATAATAAATATTTAAAAATAATAATGATAAAATTATTTACTAACAACTAAAAATAGAAATGAACATTTGCTGTCAATCTCCATCATGTCACGTAAGAATTGAAGTTTCGATTGAAAAATATTAATGGTGTCTTTATTTACTGTTATTGCTGATGAAGACTTTTTTACTCAAGTTTTAGAAATACTCTTATAATCTAAAACTCCCGCAAATTAGTAACACAACGTTATAATAATACCATCATACTGAAAATTCCCACCAAATCTGAATCTACGGCTTGCCTGGGAGAGCCAAAATTATGGCACCACAAGGCACAAGCTCTGTTGTGAGCTGTGACCCACTAAATTGTAGAACAATAAATCATAAGAGTATTTTTGCATGTAATTTGTAAAACGTCTTAAAACAAACAGAGAAGTGTTGAGGAGATTCGCTTAAAGTTTGACTTTTTATGAACGCTCTATTAATTCATAGTTTAATATTAATTTTTGTGCAAACATTATAAAATTGTAAACATCAAAATTTTGGTAAATAAATGTTGATCGATAAATCAAAGTTTCAACGTTCATGTATTACATAAATTTTACACGTAGCGTGTGACTCGACAAAAAATTGAAATGAGTCGGAAAAGTCATCAAACAAGACACGTGTCAACACCTGGCAGAAACGATTTATTTCATCTGCATATTATATTCAAAATTAGGCTTTGGAAAATTCTATAAATAGGAAACCAATTCATAACCAATTGATGACCAATTCATATTACACCAAAACCTTGAAGCTCTAAAGCTCTGAAACTCCGAAGCTCTCAAGCATCCAGGTTCTCGAAGAATCAAGAAAGCCCTCTTCGTTCTTTGTTCATCGTTCTTCCAAGATCAAGCCCCGACGGCCCTTGGATCAACAATCATCCACCTTCAAGATCAAGTCCCGACGGCCCTTTGAAGAACTTCCACCAATTCAAGATCAAGCCCCAAAGGCCCTTGAAAAACTTCCACCAATTCAAGATCAAGCCCCGACGGCCCTTGAAGAAAGTGTTCATCGTTCATCATCCGTTCATCCTAAGATCAAGCCCCAACGGCCCCTTTGGATCAACAACGTCGACATATCCACACATCCAATCGTCCTTCAAGATCAAAGCCCAAAAGCCCTTGAAGATCCGTTCATCATCGTTATTCAAGATCAAGCCTCAACGGCCCTTGAAGAAACGTTCATCCTCAAGATCAAGCCCCAACGGCTCCTTGAAGATCCGCTCAAATCCACCTTCAAGATCAAGCCCACGGCCCTTGAAGAACGTTCATCCTTAGATCAAGCCTAACGGCCCTTTTGATCAATCGCACATTCACAAATCAACACCTTACAGAGATCGAATCAGAGGATCAAATTTGAGAGAGATTGTAACCCAAAATCATCAAATACAAATATTATTTTGTGCACGTGTTCTTGTCTCGTTTGTTTCAGGAAAAATTCGTGTTCACAAAAACATATGCCAAAAGTATGAAGTGGCAGAGAATTTATAAAATGTCACTTTTGAAAAAGTCTGCTTACCATTATCAAACATAAAATACATTTTGTTTTGTGACTTTGTCTAACCTATGTGAAATTATATATAAACAAAATTGAAGACAACGAGGAAAATATGTTAAAATATATAAATATGGTGTTTGATTCCAACTCCACAGTCATTTTCAAATGCAATTGTCATATGCTTGTTAACAATTTATAATTCTTTTCACTCACTTAAACTTCTAAATTTAACCAAATTACGTGTTCATTTTCAAACATTTTAAGTTTTGTGGATCGTATATGGAAAAATATTCGGGTCCCTGTATATGTGTGTAAAAAGCTTTACTTTCAAATTTTTAGTGAGTAATTTTGTAATGTATACCTTCGCACGTGTAAAGTGTGGTAAGAAGTCTACACAGATGAGAAATCATTGCCTAAACGTTTTCGAGATGTCCCTAATAGCCAACGAATGACAAGTGCCTTTGAGTGCCGAATTAAAGGGGCTTATTAGACACATATACCTTTGTCATGATTCATGGTTGAAGACTTGTATCGAACTCCATTTTGTAATGTTGCACTCTTTGCTTTATTCCCAAGAAATATATCCATGTAGTGCAACATATCAAGATAAAATGAAAACCTCCACCTAAAACAAGGAAAAGTTGTGCTTTCTCCTTTTATGATGGAAGATTTTGATTGGTTTCCTGAAAAGGAACGACAAAAGTAAGAAATAGAATTGAGAAAAGTAACAATGTAATTTTAAGGTCGAAAAGTAATAGAAAAATCAGTCAAATCAGAAATCCTTTAATTGTTCGATTAAGTTGTTAAAGTTTAGTTATTTAACTTAATATGGTTATGTTGTAACATTCTACATCGTTCAAGGAAGTAGATCATGTAAGCATTATATATATATTCTCATCTCTACCTAGCACGATGCCTTTTGGAAGGTCACTGGCTTTACGTTCCATAGGAACTCTGAAGGTAAGTGAGTTTGCGCGAGAGCAATCCCATGATGGGTGACCTATTGGGAAGTTCTCGTGTGAGTTCCTAGAAACAAAACCGTGAGGACGTGGTCGGGGCCCAAAGCGGACAATATCGTGCTACGGTGGAGTCGAGCTCGGGATGTGGTGGGGACCCGGGCTGGGATGTGACAATTTAGTATCATAGTCAATCCCTGGCCGAAAGTGTTCTGACGAGAACGTTGGGGCCCTAAGGGGGGTAGACTGTAACATCGCACATCGCCCAGGGAAGTGGATCTTGTAAGCCTTATATATATATATATATTATCATCTCTACTTAGCACGAGGCATTTTGGAAGTTCATTGGTTTCGAGTTCCATAGGAACTCTGAAGTTAAGTGAGTTCGCGCGAGAGCAATCCCATGACGGGTGACCCATTGAGAAGTTCTCGTGTGAATTTCCAGAAACAAAACCGTGAGGGCATGGTCGGGGCCCAAAGGGGATAATATCGTGCTACGGTGTAGTCGAGTCCGGGATGTGGTGGTGGGCCCAGGATGTTACATATGCTACATAACTAAACGGTTTTGGATTTAGATATTGAAGATAATATATATATATATATATGTGTGTGTGTGTGTGTGTGTGTGTGTGGAAAAGATCATCTTTGATTATATTCTTTAGATTAAATCTTGTGTTTGGCTCGATTTTATATTTTGATTACTGTGTGTCAATCTTGATTAAAATTTTCTAATTTCATTTTAATCCACATACTAGATGAAAATGACCAAATAATTAACAAATTAAATTGCCCGATAAAAAAGGGTATGTACTATCTTCTTTGATGTTAACTTTCTTTTCTTTTTTTATCATTGTGGAGGAAGAATTTGAACTTAAACTATCTTCGAACAATTGAAAAAAATATGTATTATTAGACTAAGGATTAGTTAATTGATGTTATCTATGGAGCAAAAAATAATTCAAAAAATTATAAAGGTGACACGTGGACTTTTGAGTGAGAATGACAAAATTATCCTCGAGGCACATCGAGATTCCCACGTGCATGTAAGTTGTAACAGACAATAACGACTCAATCAAGGAAGAGTCAATGGTGATCAATATGGCATTTATTCAAATTTCTCTCATCACTCCTTATCAAATTCTTATTCAAAATGTATCTCTCAAAACTTCTTATTTAATTTAGGAATAATTGCATGTGGTAATTGCAAGATATTATTTTACATAATATATTGCAATTATTCACCAAATTACACCATATATGGCCGACCACTATTCTCCAAATAGGGCCAGCCACTCCCCTATAAATAACATTATTATCTCACTAAAAAGTTAAGTCATTTGCTACCCACAAACTCCTAAACACTTTCTTTTCAAAATTTTAACTTTGACATCGGAGATTCTTCTGCCGAAGTCCCCCCCATTCATCATGGACGCGTGAGACTTTTGACCTTAGTCTTAGGTATTATTATTTTGCAGGTGCATTTTCGTCAAAAGAGAAGATGACGGAAATTTGCATCCACAAATTGGTGCTTTCATTTAGAGTTTAGTTCACACACTTGAAGAAGACTATCGCATTAGAAGTTTCTCATTTCTCGTTTATTCGTAAATTTTTCGTACGTTCTTATTCGTAGACTCTCGACCAACCACGAACCGAGCGTTTTGGCAGTGTAAGCTCCCGACTGGGCCCCTGAGATAACATATACTCTTGTCTTAGCACACGGAAGAGCGTGCATTCTCGGTTAGGCCCAGAATGAGCATATATTCATGATTAAGGCCACACTCCGATAATCAACATAAGCAACCTTCCAGGTGAAATGTTCATTCACGGCTAGCCCACAAGGAATATCATTCACCCTACATCAAAGTAGGTAGTATGACAGACAAAGAAAAACAATCACTTAATCTGGCTCAAGTTCAACCGGCAGCTTACGAGTTAAAGTGAGAATCTGCATCAAAATTGGAGATCTCTAACCTACTGCCCTTTCCTGCGAGCATCCCAGCAAGTGTGGGGGCATTTGTGGAGTTAAAAATAATCCAAAAAATTATGAAGGTGACACGTGGACATTTGGGTGAGAAGGACAAGATTACCCTCGAGGCACATCGGGATTCCCATGCGCATGCAACAGACAATAACAGCTCAATCAAGGAAGAGTCAAAGGTGATCAATATGGTATTGATTCAAATCTCTCTCATCACTTCTCATCAAATTCGTATTCAAAATGTAACTCCCAAAACTTTCTATTTAATTTAGGAATAATTGTCATGTTAATTGCAAGATATTATTTCACATAATATCTTGCAATTATTCACCCAATTACACCATGTATGGCCGGCCACTATTCTCCAAAGGCCACTCTCCTATAAATAGCCCTATTATCCCACTAAAAGTTAAGTCATTTGCTGCCCACAAACTCCTAAACACATTCTTTTCAGAATTCTAACTTTGGCATCGAAGATTCTTCGATCAAAGCCCTCCCCATTCATCGTGGGTGCGTGAGGCTTTTGGCCTTAGTCTTAGTTATTATTATTTTGCAGGTGCATTTTTGTCAAAAGAAAAGATGACGGAAATTTGCATCTACATTATCTTATGATCCCTCTACCATCTTCATACGATGAACCGAAAAAAGTATCCCAAAACTGAGAGATAATCGATAGATGTTATCTTACGACTACTCCATTGTATTCACCTGATGAAGCTTTTCTATTCATCAAGTAAGACTAGTATAGTACATAATATTATCATGTGTAAACTCCATTTTTGTCCCGATGAATGAAATCATTGCATTACCATATAAAAAAATGGAAAATAAATGTAAAGATCAACCATTTTAAGTGGCATTTAAGATGGTTCCATGTCAATGAACTTACGCTGACAAGTAGTTTTCTCTCAATTCAATGAGAAACTTTTGAGTGTATTAAGAATACGATTATGTTCACCAAATATCATTAATACAATTGGTTGAAATTTATTTTTTTAAAAATTTTAACTAATTATTTTATGACACTTTTGAGTGTATTAAGAATATGATTATGTACACCAAATATCATTAATACAATTGGTTGAAATTTATTTTTTTTAAATTTTTAACTAATTATTTTATGATACTTAATATATCAAATCGTATTCTTGTCACATTAAAAAATCTCTCTAATCCCACGTGATCTTGGGGGCCTCCGTGTCAATAACACTTTTGTGAAAAAATGGTTGATTTCCTCCAATTCCAATGCTAGTTTAACTTTTGGATATTTTAACACTCTCAAAAGTGAATTTTATAAGAGCGAAAAAATAAAGTACCAAATCAGTCAAAATGACGACTCTATATGAACATTCTATTATCTTATATTTTTTATACAATATTTTATAATATTGACATAAAAAATAACATCGAACTATGAAATGGTAGAGAGTCCACCCTTTAGCGTTTCTCATAAAGTACGACATTTATAATTTCTATGGCATTCTAATTTTTGTTTGTTTGAATAATATAGAATAAAAAGGAGTTTAATTATAAAACTAACATAAGTTCGCTTATTTTCCCAACAAAGTACAGAAAAAAAGCATTATATCTTAATTCTTGTTTGTTTGAAAAATATAGAATAAAAAGGAGTTTAATTATAAAACTAATATAAGTTCACTTAGTTTCCCAACAAAGTACAGAAAGCATTATATCTTGTAGGGAAGGTTCAATATATAATGTACAATGCCCAAAGATGCATCCTCATAGGGCATTGCATTTCCATATTTATATGTTAATTAGGATCCCCTTTGTGCTTCTCCCAAAACAAATAATCATATGGTCCATAAAATCAAGTTGGCAAGTAAAGCATCTTCTATTTGTAGGTAGCATAGCCTTTAGATTATGAAGTTTATCCTACAGTTTACAAGGGTAACTTAAAATAATAAAGATGTATTCAAGACTCACTTCTTTCTCACTCTCTCAAAACTTATATGAAACAAAAACGTGTTAAGGCAGTAGTGTTCTAAATCATTCATAGAACATTTTGGAAAAAAATAACTCATGAGAGATTTTAGATGCCACATTTGCATCTATGTTTCATGTATTTCTCCATTCTCATTATTCTGATATAACACATGACAACGCATGATAAATTTCAAATATCATTATGTCTGTCTCTCACACACACAATTGGGGTTGAGCCCACCATGATAATGGAGGACTTTGAGCTCTTTTTATGGGCATGAGTGCTCATGGTTTTGGTGTTTGATGTCTCCTTGTTTGTGTCCAAACAGTAATGGATGTAAACAAATGTCTTCCTCCATATCCCCCCCCCCCCGGGGGTACATATAAACGTTTGTATTATATAAACCGGCCAGCTAAACTAATTGGCTTGACCATGTTCCTACATTTAGTGTGTTCATATGGGGTCTTAGTTAGTTGGCCTCTTGCCACATTTTGATGATAATTCGAACCAACTGCATCCCTACCAGTTGGCCGATAAGAAAGACCGTCACTTATGTAGGGATGGCAATGAGGTGTAGGGTAGGGCTCGATTCCTCTCCGTTTCCTCCTTCTGCTCATGTTTACAAACTTCGATCCCTGCCCTTGTCATTCTCATTTTACCTAATGCGAAGATTCTCTGTCTTTCACTCCTCTCATTGATCTTTTATTTAGAAAAAAAATTGCCTTCATATAAGCTATTATGAACATTTTTTACGCTACATATGTAACATAATATGTATTCGCTTTGAACTTCACTTATTCTTGAAATTAAAATATTATCATGCTACTCTCGCAATAATAAGCCTTAGAGAATGTTTTTTTTCCCACAAACATCAACGTTAACGAATTAAATTGTTAAATGTTAGGATATCAAGTTTGAATTCATCTCGCCTACACTGCTTGAAAACATAAGCAGTAAAATAATTGCATAAGTGCATTATAGCAAACACCCTTTTCACCCAACTTTGATTCTTAAGACAAAACAACAAAGATATATAGGTAAATCGCATCATTTTACCATGGCCCAGTTTGAGTGACAGTCAAAACCGTGCATCGTGATCATGCATGCATGCATGCTCTTTTTCAAACTTACTGTTTACAAGCCCTCTCTTCTTGGACAATTTGCCTCTCTTTTTGCTGACCAAAACAATTTAGTCGACCGTTGGGTCAGAATTAAATTCCTATACCTGCAACCAGTAATCACTATGAATATTCCCATTAGTCTTTCATTAATTATCTTAACTCCTAAGCATTTCTCTATTATTAATAATTAGTACCATTTGACGGTACAAATTCGGGTGTGGTTTTAATGATCCACGAATTTTAGTCGTTAGATTTTAAATCCACAACTATTTCAATCCATTATTTTCGTATTTATTCATTCATTTTCGTATCATTAAATGCTACGTAATATTAAGTATCTAAAATCCTCCAATATTTTAGTGTCATTTTAAATTGATCTCAACTTTTTTTAAACATTTCAAATAAGTACTTAACCTATTGAAAATGATATATCCTTAAGCCCCAGTCTATTTTTCAAACATTGATTATATTTAAAACCCA
The DNA here is from genome assembly GCF_916048215.2 of Malus sylvestris. NCBI lineage: Eukaryota > Viridiplantae > Streptophyta > Magnoliopsida > Rosales > Rosaceae > Malus > Malus sylvestris. The sequence goes on along the minus strand of NC_062270.1, from coordinate 35,832,492 downwards.
CTAACTGGGTATATCATTATCAACAATTTCAAACATTGATTATATAAAATATGGTATCCAATGATCAAATGAGTATTGAATTGAACCGAAAATGAGCTCAAATTAAAATTACATCAAGAAGGCAATTAAATTGAAATTACATCAAGAAGGCAATATCCTAACATAAAAAGGGTTATGAATTCTAATAAGGTTTCAAGGAGTTTGTTTCTGCTCATGTGATTTCCTCTTTCGCTGATTCTCGGCTCGTAAAACTTCTAATTCTTCTTTGTGGGCGGTGAAGATGGCGGTGACTGTATCATGGTAGTCCACACGATTTTAGCAACATGCATGACCTTCTTCTCGATGTTGGTGGTTTGAGTTGTAGGGTGGAGTTGATGGTTTTGCATTGGGTCTGGAGGTGATGGCCTGATGAGGGTAGTGGTGATTGTTAGTTGGTGAATGCTATGCTTTCATGACCTTTAATTGATTTTGGGTACAAAGTAAGCCCTAGTTAATTTAACAAATTTTTAACTAGAGCTTAACGTTGGCATTTTCATAGTAAGACACTAAAAGGTTGGAAGTTTTTAGGTATTTATTTTTATATGTGCGTATTATATATATGTACAGGCCCTTTAAGGAAAGGGATCCCCATTTTTCAAAAAAAATGGGAACACCCTCTTAACCATTAGATTTGGCTTTAATGAAATTTTGTAGTTGAGATTAAATCACAGGTCACAAAATCTCAACCACAGGATTTCATTAAAGCCAAATTTAACGGTCAAGAGGATATCCCAATTTTTTTGAAAAATGAGAATCCCTTCCCTTAAAGGCTTCCTATATATGTATATATATGCGTATGTGCATGTCAGTCCACTAAATTGGTAAGATCTGGGATGCCCGTTTGGAGCAAAAGAAAGAGGAAAAAATATACCTCTTTGACTTAATCAACTTATTATGATTATCAGTTATGAGTGCTTTAATTAAAGAAAATTGAGGGCACATTTAATTTTGTCTTTCACTGTTAAAGTGGATGATGTGCATTCTCAAAGATGACTTTATACATACGTGGTCATGACTCATGAGAGGGTTGATCAAATTGAATGATTAATTAGACTAGTCTTTCAAAACTTGTTTGTTATGGTGTAATAATTAATACTAAAAGTTTTGGGGAAGATTGACTACTTTCACCACAGAGCCAGACATACTTATGAGCACCGATTTTTACCTCAATATTTTGAGCTGATGTAGTAGATAACATGACAATCGTTTGTTTGTGTTTAATGAGTGACTTATAAAACGAACCCAAATACTGAAAAAAAGGAAACAATAGCACATTAGTTGACATCTTAAAATACGATGATTATCATACTCTAACTAATATGTGCCATGAATTGTTGAATTCCAAACCAAAGAGTTGCCTTGCCTTGCAAGTACTTGCAAAGTGAAGTTGCGCTCATTTGAAACATTGAACCAAACCGGCCGTTTGACTTAAGTTCCACAACAATTAATTAAATCACCCATATAACTAAGGTCATGCCAACACTTAATCTCGAGCAGAATATGCAAGCTGATCAAAGTTAAACCTTGATTTATAAGGTAGAAGAATCAGAAAAATGAGATAGACTGATATGGAACATATTCACCGTGAAGTAGAGTGAATTTTTTTAATAAACAATGCTATTCATTAATAAAACTTCAACTTTACATAAAAAACGTGAACAAGACACAAATCTCAATATATCTACAAAAATAGTAACCTAAAAGGGGCTAAAATAAAACGGACAAAATTTGCACATATAACTAAAACATCCACAACACCAAAATGTATCATGATCAATATCCGAATCCACATATCACAGAACAACCAAAACCTTAAATTATAGAATTGACAACGACAAAGAATTAAATTACTGGCCATGATCACATGCTAAATGTTAGTCCCACTTAGTTAGGCCTGGTTTGGTACTGAGGTGATTCTGAAAAAAGCTGATATAAAAAAAAGTTAGGAGCTGTTTTTGTGTTTGGTAAACATTCAGCTTCAGTTTTTTTTCACATTTTTGGGTAAAAAAAAAGCCAAAAACAAGAAGCTGCAAAATCCAGCTTTGAAAAACCGGCTTTTTTACATATGTTTTACATAAAAATTTACCAAACACTATAATACTGCTTTTTGTTTTTTGTTTTTTTCAAAAGCACTTTTACAAAAAAGTTTACCAAACACTATGCTGCTTTATTTCATAGCTGCTTATTCTCACAACACAGCAGAAGTAGCTTTTTTTCAAAGCATAGCAATAGCAAACCAATTCTTAGTCATATGCACACTATGGGAACTATACAAGTAGTACTACTTGAGCAAGTGTCCTACAAGACTACAGCTATGAGATGGGCCTACTAAGCAAATCAAATATAACATGTTCTTGTGACAATAACAAGAGCAGAAAAGGACAATGGCACCATATGATACGAAACGTAAAACTCGCAAATGAAAAGGTCTTCTTATATGATGTCACGGTCATTAACCTGTGAGTAATAAAATTAGAGTGTTGTTATTCTCATTCAGTATTGTTTGTACCATACTTGACCAATCCCGAAACTACTGAGCATCGGTCAACGTTATACCGTCAAGGACCCAGAAGAGTTTCCCTCCAACCAAGAGGCCAATCACAGCGCGACACATGTCGACATCAGAAGCTAATCATAGCGCGACACATGTCAACATCAGAAGCCAATCACAACATGACACGTGTCAATGTCAGAATGAAACTAGAAACTCTCTTCTATAAATAGAGATCATTCTCCTACAATATTGCCTAATGTCATTTGTACTAAATCATTCACTTGTACTCACTAAAGGAGAGCTTGAACCTATGTACTTGTGTAAACCCTTCACAATTAATGAAAACACCTCTACTCCGTGGACGTAGCCAATCTGGGTGAACCACGTACATCTTGTGTTTGCTTCCTTATCTCCATCCATTTACATACTTATCCATACTAGTGACCGGAGCAATCTAGCGAAGGTCACAAACTTAACACTTTCTGTTGTACCAAGTCCTCACTGATTTTGTGCATCAACATTTGGTGCCGTCTGTGGGAACGACACTTATTCCCACTCTCTTCAGCTTTGCCAAGCTAGTTTCCACCATTCATACACTCTTTTTTAACCAGGCATCCCTCTCCAACATGGGGAGTGAAGGAAGCCACAGCACACAGAATGACACCCTTCTTGCACCTAGTGCAAAGCAACGAAAGAAAGAAGGAAAGAGGGTTGCTCTTCAAGTTAAAGTCGATGAGCTAGAAGCTCAAAACAACAAGATAGCAATGAAGAATGAGATTCTCCAGGAGCAGTATGAGAAGCTCTTTGAGACACTCCATGAAACTAGGCGTACTCAAACACGCGAGCTCGTTGCCCCTGTGGACATCAACCATTATCTGGGTACCCCCCAACATGGAGGGTCACCTCCCTTCGACATGGGTATCCCTGATGAGGAACGAGCTAATCATCAAAACATTGATCAACATGAGACTTCTCTCAACCCAGATGCTTCGACCCGAAGTAGAAGAAGTGGAGGAAGACATCTCATTGTAGAAGGGTTGGAATGATCGAAAGCCGTTTATCGTGACTGCCGAGACTTCCTAAAGAAACATCGAGAGAACCCCCTGCACATATGCTCGAAGATCAATGACCCAAGGGTTTCTGAAAAACTCGGTCCCCTCTCACGACCCAGGCCAGCTGCCAATTTAGGGAAGAAACGACAGGTCCCAGAGGAACATGAAGGTACGGGGGACTCTGAGGTATTCCAACAGACTTGCCCTAGAAGTCAATACGGCGAGTCCAATAAAAAACCACATGCCCTTGCTCAAACTTTCTTACTTCCAAGAGGCGATGGAGACTTACGAAAGAAAATTCCAGTGGTACATGACTTCATTCAAGACCCCATTGTCCTACAGCTCATTGAGAAAGTAAACAAGTTGAAGGCCGAACATCAGGCCGAGATACCTGACTGGAACCAACCCAGGCCTAGCCCTCTCACAAAAAGGATCATCGACACCCCCTTCAAACGAAGATAAAACAAAAGCTTGGTTTACAACTCTATACTGGAAGGGAAGACCCAATTGAACACCTTAACCTCTTTGAGTCCACCATGGCATATCGAATGCACACCAACGAAGAGCGATGTCTACTCTTCCCCTCCACTCTCTCTTGCGGAGCTTTAAACTGGTATTGCCGTCTTCGACCTGAGACAGTAGACTTATTTGAGGAATTGAGAAAACTGTTTGTCTCTCAACACATCTTTCAGACTGATCACATACATTATGCAGATGACTTGTACACTATTCACCAGAAGCCGGACGAGTCACTACGAGAGTATGTCGGTCGCTTCAGCCATGAGTACTCTCGCTGCACTGGGGCAGATGACAAGACCGCCCTCGAGGCTTTCACGGCAGGCCTACGTGATTGTTTCTTCAAGTACATGATTAATGCCAACACTTGGAAGACTTACTCTGATATGAAGGTACAGGCTTACAACCACGCCTCCGCCGAAGTAAGGACATACCAAGGGAACCCTCATATGGTTAACCGCTATCAACAAATGGGAAGTGGAAGTCAAGTTATACCAATTGAGGAGATATTGGCCATTCAGACACCCATTGCATCATCTCCTGCCTCGTTTAGCTACTCGCTAAGTCACCAAACGTATATGTCTCTTGGTAAGAGGAAAATTTTTTACTCTCAGCAAGCCCATTACAACAAGAGGGATAAAAGTTCGTATCAAGACAACCAGGGGTGAACGTACCGTCGACTATTATGACTATGGGGTCAAGCCTCACTTTTTCAAAGTTGAGGACTAGGTACCGAAGGAAATGCTATTATAAGAAGGCATACACATTACAAATGTTTTGATTCTCAACCGCTTAAGATCTTTTGTCACATAAGCCATTCGGCAAATATTTAAAGAAGAGGGAATTCATATAACTTCTTCTGAGTCTTTTGCGTTCCTAGCACTGGAACACTTGGTCTATGCTGACCTACCCTTATACTCCAACTCAGAGCTTCAACATGTGCACTTTGACACAAAGTATGTGATACTAAGTGTTACAACCAACATGGTTCACATATCAAAAGCATGGATCCCTTCATGCATAGCAAAACATTCATAAACATCACTCATATCAATCAACATAAACATTATACATTCCAACACATTCATACATAAACATCATACATTCCAACATATTCATACATAAACATCATACATTCCAACACATCCATACATAAGCCAACTGTGCTTCGAAAGGGTTCAACATACTTTGTGTCTTCGACACTTGCTACAATGTGCCTCGACACCTTGCCCTTATTCTCACCAACCAGGTGATGAAATATAAAGAATGAACTCATCTTCATGCCACTAACCAGGTAATGAAATGTACAACCCGTACTCTCTTTCATGCCACTAACCAGGTGATGAAACGTACAACCCGTACTCTAATATCATTTGGTAACTTGCCACTCATGCCACCAACCAGGTGAAGAAGGAACTCATCTTCGTGCCACCAACCAGGTGATGAAATGTACAATCCGTACTCTAATATCATTTTGCAACTTGACACTCACGCCACCAACCAGGTGAAGAAGGAACTCATCTTCATGCCACCAACCAGGTGATGAAATGTACAACCCGTACTCTCCTTCATGCCACTAACCAGGTGATGAAATGTACAACCCGTACTCTAATATCATTTGGCAACTTGCCATTCATGCCACCAACCAGGTGAAGAAGGAACTTATCCTCCTGCCACCAACCAGGTGATGAAATGTGATGAAAGGTGATGAAGGAACTCACCTTCATACCACCAACCAAGTGATGAAAGCAACTCACCATTCATTCCACCTACCAGAAGACGAGTGGTACAACTTGTACATGTGAACTCTTAGCATTCACAAATAATCAAAAACCCTCCAGCTTGACAACTTAACTAGGGGAGCACTTATGCCCAACAAGAGTTATAGTCACCAACAAAGTCTTATTGCAAGCCAACAACTTCAATGCATGGCATATGAAAATCAAGCTATTCAGCCCTCTTGCATCTGCTTCAGACATTTCCTCTCTGTAACAATGCAAACACTACAACTCGTAGAAAGCTTCACACTCTAGATCAAGACAGTGTGAAGCAAAACCAATTTATGGTGCCAACAAAAGCTTCATCAAAGGAGTTCAACCACAATTCTTAAAAGCTTCACACACTCTTGATCAAGACAGTGTGAAGCAAAACCAATTTAGGGTGCCAACAAGAGCTTCATCAATGAAGGGTAACCACAATTCTCAAAAGCTTCACACACTTTTGATCAAGACAGTGTGAAGCAAAACCAATTTATGGTGCCAACAAAAGCTTCATCAATGGAAGACAACTACAATTCTCAAACCTTCGAGGCAAATTCAAGACTGTTCGAAGCAAATTCAATTTATATGGTTCATCCAAACCTTCGACTATTACAAGGCGTGGCTTGCATCATAATCTCTTGCTCAACAGTGTGGAAGCAAAATTTGTATATGTTGTCTCTCCTTCATTTTCAAATTTCTAGTTTCCCAAAAAAAAAAAAGGGAAATTCAACAAAACTTCATCAATGGAGGACAACTCCAAATTCTCAAAAGTTTCACACTATCTTGATCAAGATGGTGTGAAGCAAAATCAATTCGTGGTACCCAACAAAGCTTCACCAACAAAAGCTTCATCAATGGAGGACAACTACAAATTCTCAAAAGCTTCACACTATCTTGATCAAGATAGTGTGAAGCAAAATCAATTCATGGTACCCAACAAAAGCTTCAACTCCAAAGCTTCACCTACAAAGCTTCAACTCTAAAGGTTCACCTACAAAGCTTTAACTCCAAATGTTCACCTACAAAGCTTTAACTCCAAAGGTTCACCTACAAAAGCTTCACCCACAATAGTTTCACCTACAAAAGTCTCACCCATATAAGCTTCACCCACCACAAAAGCTTCACCTACAAAAACTTCACCCACAATAGCTTCACCCATAAAAGCTTCACCAACAAAAGCTTCACCTACAAAAGCTTCACCCACAATAGCTTCACCTACAAAAGCTTTACCCATAAAAGCTTCACCAACAAAAGCTTCACCCATCACAAAAGCTTCACCTACAAAAGCTTCACCCACAAAAACTTCCCCCACCACAAAAGTTTCCCCCACAAAAGCTTCACCCACCACAAAAGCTCCACCTACAAAAGCTTCACCTACAAAGCTTCACCTACAAAAGCTTCACACTATCTCGATCAAGATAGTGTGAAGCAAAATCAATTCATGGTACCCAACAAAGCTTCACCTATAAAGCTTAAAATATATATATTCGAAAATTCGAAAATTCGAAAATTCGAAAATTCAAAAATAAAAAAATAAAAAAATTGCCTAGACCTCATCTTCTTTAGGCCTAACAACTTTCATAACAAATATATATGAAGAAAGAGTTTTGGGCTACCACTTAGAAAGGAAAATTGTGAAGTTTTGTTACTTTGGAAACTTGGCTACTAGCAAGACACCTCATTCGTCAACTCCTTCGATCGGAGACTTAGGGGACTCCTACCATATGCTATTGCACCTTGATACTTGGAAGTCTCACGACCACTTAATGACTTGGATTTTTTCAAGTCTCCAACCGAGAAGTTTTCCTCACTTGGGAAATTAAGGGAGCACTACCTCAACCTACATGTTTCACTCACAAAGCTTCAACATACAAGATTCAACAAAAGGAAAAATTCAAAGAACTTAGTGAAGAAGGCCTTAGTGTATTTAACACAATACGTTGAAATGAAGCAAAGCTTGTTTATTGATATCTCCGATAAGTTACAAATATGTACATATACATGAATCAAAATAAACAAACAAGAAGGAGCCTTCACAAAAGTTGCTCAGGAGAAATCTCAGCAGTCGGCAGAGCCCCCGAAAGAGGAGGCACCAGAGGGTGATTATTCGGAGCCTCAGTACTAGGCAGAACCCCAGAAGGAAGAGGCACCGAAGGTTGATCATTTGGAGCTTCATTATGCGGTACAGCCCCAGAAGACGAAGGCAATAAATGCCTTTGGAACAAACTCACAAACCTCTGATGATCAAGTAAAATCTAACCATCAAATTCCTGCAGCTGGTCGAGCTTCCTCTTCATGTTTGTAGCATAGTTATGTGCGAGCCTGTGCAATTGTTTATTCTCATGCTTGAGCCCTCTGATCTCCTGTTTGAGACTTATCACTTTATCCGCCAATGATTGAACTTGGCGGGTTCGAGCAAATAGGCGTTGGGCCATATTAGACACAGAACCTGCACATTGAACATTGAGAGCTAGAGAATCCTTAACAGCCAACTCATCAGACCATTTGGAAAGTAGTCTGTTATCTTTAGAAGTGAGAAGGTTCCTGGTCACCACCGCAGTGGTCATATCATTCTTCATCACACAGTCCCCAACGGTAAGATGACCAGTAGGGGATAAGAAGGATGGGCGCCATATGTTGTCTTGAGAAGACATGGTTGCCTCTTCACCAAAGTTCAAGTCAAAACGACGGTCGGATGGGCCAGACATTCTAAAAAATGATGAAGGAGAAATGAGGTGCAATAAATCTCTGAAGTAAGAGGAAAATTCCTACAAGCAATAACTCTCTGAATGTACTTCTTGCACACAATTGGTGCCCTTATAAAAGAAAGGGCAATAGGGTCGTTGGTTAAAAAATCGAAGAGGCACCGCTCTCCGAATCTCGAGAGCCAGACTCCCAACAAGATTACGTGCTCAAAAATCGAAGAGGCACCGCCCTCCGAATCTCGAGAGCCAAACTCCCAACAGAATTACTTTCTCAAAAATCGAAGAGACACTGCTATCCGAATCTCAAGAGTCAGACTCCTAACATGATTGCTTTCTCAAAAATCAAAGAGGCACCATTCTCTGAATCTCGAGAGTCAGATCCCCGACAGGATTGCTTGTTCGAAAACCGAAGAGGCACCGCTCTCCGAACTTCGAGAGCCAGATTTCCTTGGATAAAGCTTGTCTACAATCTTCACACGCAACATCAGCTTTCCAGATACCACATACCACTTTTTCAAAGTGCTCTGACAAAGTTAAAACACGTGAAGCTTGCAGCTCCCACTATATTGCTATGACCAAGAAGGGTAAAGGAATAGCACTACTACTTGTTGTTAGGGAAACTTCTATATATGTCGACCTCCATCCTCCACAGCAGTCAGACCTGCAAATAAAAAAAATGCTCAACTTTTCTTCAAATCCTAGATGGCACTCTCAGCAGAGTCTCTCGAAATACTCAGTTTCTTTTCCTTCCGATAATACCTCTGCAAACAAGCCACACCAGAGCAAGAGTATCTTATATCATTAGGGTTAAAAGTAAGAGTATCCCATATCATGCTTTTTCCCTGTCTTTTCCTTTGGCCTTGTTCTTACTGCAAGACAAGGAGAAAGAGAGCAATCAGTCAGCACTTGGAATCAAGCTTCCAGTCAGGAACTGACTGCCTGGAATTCCTTGCCTGATTACTTACTTGGCATTGCTCTCGAGTACTCATCTTCAACATCTTATGCTTCCAGAGAAAATACCACATCTGTCTGAGGAACAGATAGGGCAAGTGAGAAAGATACAAGGAAACATGTGGAGACAAGCGTAATAGAACATGTGTTGATACATCCACTACTTTGTCAACAGCAAAAGTATCCCATATCATTAGGGTCGAACGTACTCTAGATTTGATGGACTTGTTTTGATCCTCAAATTCTTGAATCGGCCTTATACTCTGGAGGAAACCAGAAAACCCTCTAACCCAGTTCAAGAATAAGCCTGTGGAAAGTTACTTCTTCAAAAGCAAAAGTATCTCATATCATCTTTTCTCCATTTGCTTCTCCTTATCCTAGGTGCTGTTTACGACACAAGGAGAAGGAGAACAATCAATCGGAAGCCGAAGTCGAACCTCCGATCCAGGTTACTTGCTTGGAAGTCTGATTGCTTACCTTGTTTGTTACCTCATTCGGCAAATCTCCTAGCTCAGTGACTTGGGGGACTCCTACTATAGGGTTTGTATCGCACTTGACCAAGCCCGAAACTACAAGTAAGCTTCAAGTAAAATTGATACATTACCTTGTGCATCTTCATCGGTTAAAGATACCACCCCTGGATGGAGGAAAAGTACTTCCAGAGAAGATGCCACATCTACATATGAGACAGATAAGGCAAGTGAAAATGATACCACACTTCGGTACTTAGAAGTTTTGTGATTACTCAATAGCTTGGATCTTGCAAGTCCCTAACCGATGAGCTTCCCTCACTCGGGAACTTAGGGGAGCACTGTTTGTACCATACTTGACCAATCCCGAAACTACTGAGCACCGGTCAACGTTATACCATCAAGGACCCAGAAAAGTTTCCCTCCAACCAAGAGGCCAATCACAGCGCGGCACTTGTCGACATCAGAAGCCAATCATAGCACGACATGTGTCAACATCAGAAGCCAATCACAACATGACACGTGTCAACATCAGAAGCCAATCACAACATGACACGTGTCAATGTCAGAATGAAACTAGAAACTCTCTTTTATAAATAGAGATCATTCTCCTACAATATTGCCTAATGTCATTTGTACTAAATCATTCACTTGTACTCATTAAAGGAAAGCTTGAACCTATGTACTTGTGTAAACCCTTCACAATTAATGAGAACTCCTCTACTCCGTGGACGTAGCCAATCTGGGTGAACCACGTACATCTTGTGTTTGCTTCCGTATCTCTATCCATTTACATACTTATCCATACTAGTGACCGGAGCAATCTAGCGAAGGTCACAAACTTAACACTTTCTGTTGTACCAAAGTCCTCACTGATTTTGTGCATCAACAAGTATCTTATATTTGTGCTTACTTTTAAATGAAAGTTTTGGTTATAAGTTTGCCTATTTATAAAATGTTCGATAAAGACCTTAAAAGATATATAATAATAGGTTGAATGCGAAAGAAATGGACAATATGTAAGCCGAATTCATAAAAAAAATAAAAGATGAGGATAGAAGGAATTCGGAACAAAAAAGTGTGTACGCCCTTTCTAATTAAAGGGTAAGAAGCTAGCAACTGATGATGTATTGATGATAGTTATTGCAGTGCATAATCACATAGCATCATAACATTTAGACATTCATCATTTACTAGTAGACTATAGTCAGATGAGCTTTGTTGTTGGGGAAATAGCATTTCAATTTTTTAGTAATAATAGTGGGTGGGAAAATAGCATATTATAGGTTATTTTAGGAATAATAGTGATGGAGAAACACGTATTAGAGGTTATTTTAAGAATAATAGTGGGTACGGAAATAACATTTCAATTTTTTTTAACTTTTTATGATTGGAATAGTACAATAGAGTGAGTCTAGCAGCTTTTTAAACTATTAAAGCATCACTTAACAGTTAATTAGTTCGCCGTAATTTGAAAGTGAACCCGATTCAACTCAGATTGCATCCATCTTTAGGTCGACAAGAAATATATCTTAGCATGATTAAGGAATTCAATGAGCTACAATGATCTAGCTAATGCAACAGCTAAATATCTTATTGGGATATTAGGTTGTCTGTGTTCTAATAGAATATTGTTTAGTTCTTTACATGTATGATTAGGGATGGGCAACCGTTATGGCGGACGGGTAACCGCGGTTATTTACACATAACTGTTTATGCTCATACCCGCATAACCGTTTACCCGTTGGGTAATTGCCTAAATAGTTATACTCATACCCATAACCGTTTATAAATGGTTTACCATACTCATAACCCGATACCCATTAACCGTAATCGTTTAATACCCGTTTACCCATTTACCCTTTTAAACCCTTTTATCTTTTTTTTTTTTTACCATTACCCCTTTTTCACCCATCTACATGTTTTTCAACAACTCGAAAATTTTAAAAAAAATTGTCATAATTTTTTTTTTTGACAATTAAACACCGTTATAGGTACATTCATCATACATTTCCGTATTTTTATTTTTTAAGTCCTTATATCATTCCAATAATTGAAATAATAGTTTACGAACAATATTTTTAACTGTTACCAATGAAGGTAATATAACATTTGCTAAGTATTCTTGGGTTATAAAAACTATTTAGAAGACAGTATTCTTGGGTTTATTTAACCCATAATGTAAAGTATTAACATAATATATAATGAGCTACATTATATTATAATTAGCAATATAAACCATGCACTATAGTCAATAGCATTGATCTAAGTTTTGTCCGATAGAGAACATAGTTTGTGTTAATTTTACATATATAAAATCAATGGATAAACGGTTGCCCGTTTATAACCGCGGTTAATACCATAACCACCCATTTAAATTTCACGGGTAAACGTTTATACCCATAACCATAACCGTAAAGTTTAAATGGGCGGGTAACCGCGGTTACCCATAACCGCAGGTATTTTGCTCATCCTTATGTATGATGTATCCAATAATTTGTATTTAATTATAACTTATAATTGACATATTGTTTGGACCCAAAATTACACAATCGGCCCAAACGATCGAAGCTGTTGAGTGAACTAAGTTCTAAACCGTTAGGTGACTGAGTCAAGATAATTTTAATTATTATTAGGGAATAATATTGTGATTTTTATCATAATAATTATCTCATAATAATATATTGAATTATCGAGAGCACAGTTAGGTGATAAAGTTGTGGTGATACAATGCTGTGTGCTTTAATACTGCTACAATTTCGTGGAAAGATAGAATGACTATCATGAAGGGAGTCAGAGTATGGCATGATGATTATCAAGTTCTGCAACTAATCAGATAATGAAGAATGCATGCACGGATATAAAGGTGATGGAGGATAATGATTACATTTTTGGTAAATGGCAAGTTGATGGAGGATAATGATTACATTTTTTGTTACAATTGGTTTGCACTGATGAGACAAACAATAAAAAATGAGCATTAAATGGCTTCCACGTGGAAGATTAAATGCACTTGCACATGAGAATTATCTCAAGGATAATTTCAAATACATGCAGATTAGCAACGTGCGTAAGAAGGTCAGTGCTTTGATTCCACGAGTCATATCTTATGATAGTACGACACATCAAGCAAGTTTTCTATAATTACAAGGCATTTCGTAACAGAAAAGCGGTCCAATTCAACACACAAACTGCCCTGTGCAAACCCTCGCTCTACGCGAAACCTCTCAACAACCTTGAGATTTTTATTTTCTTTTTCCGCCAACACATCTTCAGTTTGGATAAACAAACTGTGAAGGCAACCAGCGAACATCTTCAGTTTGGATAAACAACACTATTTCCGGAGAATCAGCTGACCGCAGAGCACCTTTAGTTTAGATAAACAGCACTACGTCGAGGCTGATTGTTTATCTATCCAAGTCTCGGTCGAGAAGGATTTTCGAATCCTTATTGGCATATGTCATCTCATTAGCCTTCTCGGCGAATTGAGATGTTACAAGCTACTACATTAGGCACATTGAAAGCCGAATTTGATATTGAACTTCGCAGAACTAGCAGTCTTGTCTTCGGGCTCTAGAACCCGAAGGTCGAGATGTGTTCCTTCCTCAGCCCCAGTCGTAAGATTAACAAGTCAGCAACACGCTCAACACAACATCAAAACATTTTACTACTCAGCCGACGAGTTGGCACGCCCTGCACACAACAGAAGGACGTAGTTAGCTTATTAATTACTCGGTCTGTGCGCCACATAGGCTTGGTAGTTTTTAGGGTCAACACATATATACAGTATACCTAAGTAACTCACCAAATTACAAGTTATATACATGTGTTAAACTGTTTATATAAACATAAGATTAATCATTAGGTCCATTACCTACATGAGAACAAGTATGTTCCTACATACCAAACCACAAATTCAAAGCTTTTGATTATTCTAAACCCAAAGGTTTTGTTTGTTTTTTTTTTCTTTTGAGTTAAAGTACAATATTCATTAATAAAGGAAAAAAAAAGAAGTGCAAATATTAAAGATAGAGTACTAACAATTGACTTCGATAAAAACCTTGCTCGGGATTTCAAACCAAATGAGGAGCAAAAAAAAGCACCCCACACCATGCAGCTTATAGTGTATTGCTATCCTAAAAAAGAATCAAACCAATTTATTTAATTATCTAAACCAGTTGCCCACAGATTAGGACTTTTTAACTTTCATGAGAAATTTGTCCATGTATTATCTTTATACAATGTATCTTTACATGTAAATTTGTGTTCAACTTCCATGATTCTGACAGCCATGTGAGAACCATGCAGACTTGGAATGTCTTGGACTTCGCAACCTCTGCGTAATAGTGTACGGATTTTTAAGGATTAAGTTGCAGACCCTATAATCATGGGGGTCAGAAACTAGCCATGTTCGTCGCATGAGAGAGAGAGAGATTCGGTTTTTAATGTTAAACAAGGCCAAGAGGGGAAAGTGGTGGTGAAATTTCCTTGATACTGGTCATTAAGTGCTGTTATCTTCTGCTGGGAGGAAGACTTAAGCTGAATGAGTTCACCGTTGTCTGCGTATCAGTCAAATGATATAGGGAAGTGATTTTCACACATGATTTTGAACTTCTCACATAATTCTTTCTTTCTGATCGTTGCACTAAACTAACGAAATTAACGGGCAAGATTAAACATAAGTCTAAGAAGCTAAAAAGAATGTGTTTATCATTCCTCAAAATAAACTAGTGGTATGAATTTTTCTTAACATGACCCTGCATTAAAAAATGAAATGCTATATGCCAATGAACTGGTTTCATGCATGTTACTCTCCTACAAAAAGTATGGTCTGGCCAGTCAAATTTGTTTTTCTTTCACTAGATTTTGCAATGACTTCCTTTTAGGTGATAAGTTTTGTGTTTTTGTTCTAAATTGTCGCACTGCATTGTCCAGCCCTAGAAAGTGTTTAACTTCGTGTCAAAGTTTTTAAGTAACAAAATCTATGGAACTGGTTGGACTTTACTCAATTTAAAGGAGGAGCTCTGTCCTGAGTGTTATTATGGAAACTGGCAGTGCTGCAGATTGCAGAGCCTAAAAGGATGTCAGTTATTCACATATATGCAGAAGAAACCCTAAAGAAAATATGGGAGGATATATATATATATATATAGTAGGATGATGAGGCCCAGGGTACTTTGACTGTTTGACATGGAGCTGCATGATCACATGATCACATGACAGCCACGTGATCGTTGAAGAGGAAAACAAGAACTTTTGCGCGGAAGTTGAATTCTGGAGATGTGGACTTCTGCCTTTCTTTGTTTTTTTTTTTTTTTTTTTCCTGAAGGCTAGAAGAAGCCATTTTCCCATTATTCCATATCTCATCATCTGCTATCTACTTATCTGTTTCAGCCTCTGCTCCTCTTATCTATCTTTCTTGAAATTAGGCTTTCTCGGTTCGCAAGCTCGAATGGTATCACAGGATTTTCTAGTATACTTCGAGATATGCTATATTTCGAAATTTTTAACCATTAGAATCTTAGTTAACTATACAATGATCGAGATTTAGCGGTTAAAAATCCTGAAATATCCATTGCAAGCTATGCAACAATGCTGACTAATGTAAACATCCAGAACTTGATTTATGCGTATGATCAGATCAGTACTACTTCCTTCTTTTCAATACAATCCAATCCACTTAAAAGTATCAGGGAGGAATCTTATATAATGGAATTATGGTTTGTATTTGTTGGGATTAATGAAATGGGCAGGAATTTAAATTGAATGTAAGTTTGTTTAATTAGGAGAGAGTCCGACAATATACTCTAACTAAATATGAGTAAGGTACGGCCTATTGTTTGTTTAGTATTCCCCCTGTTTTTTTTCAACTTGAAGTATGATGTCTTAGGCCTCATTGGTGTAGAGAATTTGATTGGAATGGATAGCCATGACGAAAACTTCTCCATTCTAATCTTCTCATCCTCGTTTTCACCTTATGCATCCTTGTTTGAGAAGATTAGAATGGATAACTTTTCTTCTTCACCATAATCATTTCATCTTATGCACTCTTCGTTTTCACCTTATGCATCCTTGTTTGAGGGGATTAGAAAGGATTACTTTTCTTCTTCAATATCCTCGTTTGCACCTTATGCACTTCTCTATACCAAATGAGGCCTTAGGTTGAAATATTAGAATGGATAACTCATAATATTTTAGGTGTGGTGAAGTAAAAAATGAAGATACAATGAAATATTTTTATTTCGCAAGAATTTGAAGCGATAAGTTATAAGGATGGTATTATTTTTTGAATGAGAATGATAAGTTTCATATAAACTTGGACAAAATTTCATCGTTCAACATACTTTTAATATATTATGTTACGCAATACGATGATAGACACTAGACGAGCCTAAGTATCTAATAATTTGCAATCGATACACAAACTATTGCAGTATTTCCTTGAGCAATTAATCTCTGTAAAATTTGCAGCAGTAACAGATAGTATAGTACTCAATGCCAACTAGGTTTTGCCATTGATGAAGGGTGCAGGAAAAATTAGACTTATAAGCTTGCTTAGATCGTGTGATCCTCCTCAGATGTAAACAGTACAGATTCGATATGTTTTAACTACGGAAAATTGCAGACACAATAATCATTAGTGTCAGATATATTAGAGAGATTACTTTGTTTCACAAGGGTTGAAACATCTCTCTCTCTCTCTCTCTCTCTCTCTCTCTCTCTCTCTCTCTCTCTCTCTCTCTCTCTCTCTCTCTCTCTCTCTCTCTCTCGGCTTTTACGTCCCCGTATAATTTTCACTTCACCAGCAAGCTGCTTCAAACACTTTGGACCCACGTTTTGTTTTTTGTTCCAATTATTCGCCAACCATTCACCAATGTCATGTTTCAGGTTCCGCCAATCATAGCTTAAATTCCCCTTCTCTGTTGATTATAAAAACTATTGCGCTATGTTGATTGTTCTTTGGAGCTTGTATTCGTTTTCAACTTTGATCAGTTAATGTCATGTGTAACGTGATTAGTACTGAGGATGCTGTATATATACATTTCATATATAAAAAAGATATCAAATCCAACTTTCAATTACAAACACAAAAGAGTTTGTAACTATTTGTGTTCTAACTTCTTGGTAGATGCCATAACAGAGTTGCACTTTTCTAATCGTTCTCGAATTTGGGTTCGTTCGCTTTTTTGACGATTTATCTGTTCTAAACACTAATTAGAGAAAGTGACAATCATCAATAATTTGAACAAAAAATTTCATACAAAAAATAGAACAAGCTGGCACAAGATCATGATTGCTTTGATTGGATTAGACTGGATAGTGATGTGTTTGGAGGGTACATAAAAACTGCCTAAATAATTAGTAAAAGGATAAGTAAACCACATGCCTTAAAAATTTGTACATTGTTGGTCTCTCTCACCTTGGATTCCTTCTCCTTCCTATTCCTAATGTTCTGGGGAAAAGGGCTGATGGGTTTCCCTCATGGCTTAGTTGTTAATTTGTCCTCAACCTCATATTGTCCAGTCATTGTATTCATTCATCACAACAATATATATGTAGGATTTTGAGACGCACATTTTGCCACACGTTTCTGTGAGACACATTTCGTAATGTATTTTAATAATTCACTTGCTAATATTTTACGTCTTCCCTCAAATATCATGTCTACCAAAGGTCGTTTAAATCGGAAGCCATATGATTATTGAATTAAATTTAGTATTTCTTTGTAGAACAGTGTTCATCTATTTTCTTCAGTACAAATGGAGGTCTTAATAGTTTTAGATTTGTCGCCACTTAGTATTACGATTTAGTGTTATTCCTCTTTACTTGTAAGTAAGAGGTATTAGGTTTGATTCTCACCAAATGCCAGTTTGAACCACATTATTGCTAGCTCATTGTGAGACTCCCTCCCCCTTAATGTAGATAATAGCATTTGTTAAAAAAAAAAATATTTTAGATTTGTGTAATTTTTTGTAAAGATGATCTATCATTGATAAATTGAAATATTGATATAAACCATTCTGATAGTTGGAAAAATGTTAGAGTGAACCCTACAAAAATACATGATATTGTATACAATCGAAGAGACAACATACACAATATTGTTACAAGCACATGGTCGTAACTAGAGAGAAAAGAAGCATAATGTTTTAAAACCTGAGAGAACCCATACGATATTGTATACAATTGGAGACACCAAAGAATATATATCTCCATTAAAACAAGAAAAATATAATAATAATTATACAGCTTAGAGAGAGGAAATAGTGGGTAGAATAACGAGCAAAGCATGTCAGAAGAGAGCTACACATAGGAAGCTTAGATGCATTCATTATGAACGTGATGAGAACACAGACTCGAGTGGTCTGGTCACTGAGGGAAGTGAGGAGGATGAGGCAAGGCACGTGATGCCGATTTGATTTTATATATATGTATGTATATGTATGTATATGTACTTCCGATTTGATTATATATACATATATGTACTTGCCGATTTGATTATATATACATATATATATATGTATATGTATATGTATATGTATACATATGTGTATATATATATTACATATGATATGTTAATATGGGAGGACTGTGGAGTTTGGAGAAACAATAATACTGGTGACATTTTGTGTTCGGAATTCTAAGGAACACCGAACGTCTCTCTAATATATTATCGATAGTGTTATTCACACACTCATTTTTATTTTACACGAATCTTTGTTAATTCTTTAATATTGATCTTTTTCATACATATGATACAACAACCGAAATTGAAAAAGTGTATCAGAAGTAAAAATAAATATATAGACAACACTACCTTATATTACAAAAGCAGCTGACTAATTAAAGGTCAAATTGTAGCCTCTTTCTTTCTTTGTTTTCTTCCAGATGGAAATATATGAGCTTCTTCACACTCGACACACACATGATGCGTGGAAATATGGGTTGAGATTCGAGGACTTATGTTTTTGGCACATATTTTTTGTGGGAGACACTTCATAATGTATTTCAACGATTGAACTACCTATTTTTTATGTTTTGCCTAAAAAATCATGTCTATAAAAAATCACTCAAATATGAAACCATATGATCATTGAATTTAATGTTTCTTTGCAGAATTGTATTCGTTCATGTTTTTCACTACAAATGAATGTATTAATTGTTTTGAATTTGTCTAATTTTTGCAAGGATGACCTATGAATGATGTACTTAAATACAAATAATTTAGATTGTTAAAATATATTACGAAATGTGCCCTATAAAATAATTGTCAAAATATGTATAAAAACATGAGTCCTCAAATCCAACTATATATAAATGTTATTAATTACGTGAGCTGGAAGGGCTTATATCATAAACTCCTATAATAATCATTGGTTGTGGCCCCGGACATTTTCAGTTCCCAAATTCATTGGGTTGTATTTCTTGTAGCCCAACCCAAGTGCACACCCATGGCCCATATATTACTATAATAACCCAATCGACAACTAAAATTTGCTGAATAACATCATAACACAATCTCAATGGGGCCGATCATAATTAGTGTGCTCAAATCATGAGTCATTAGATTCTTGAGAAATGATTTTTGCACTTATTTTTTCATTATTGATTTTCCTTTTAGTTAGATTGAATAAATTAAAGGTATTTTAAAAAAAAAAACTAAAATGGTCCTTCAGATTGGCATAATTCCTCGTTTTGGACCCTGACAATGAAAATCGATAGAAGTAATTCCTGAGTTTGTCCACCGTGAATCATTTTAGTTTTTCTGTGAAAATTTGTCAAAATCCTCATTAAATTATCACATGAACAAGAATATTGATAGACCAACCTCTCCACTTATCGAGGATACTAACAGATTTTTCACTAAATGACCAAAATGATTCACGATGAATAAACTCAGATATCACTTCTAGCGATTTTCAATATCAAGAACCAAAATAAGGACTTATGTCAATCTCAAAAACTATTTTGTCCAAAAATCCTAAATCAAAAGAGAATTAAGGAGCAAAATAAAAGAAGTGCATAAAGTAAAGACTGCAGAAATCATTTCTAGATTCTTTACATAGGAACGGATCCCTTTCATCTGAGCCTAGTGATCACATAATTCGGGCCCTTAAAACTTGATCTAACGGCTAAAGTTATTATAACTTTTAATAGGGTCTAATCGTTGAATCAAATTTCAAGGGCTCGGATTATATGGTCAATAGGCTCAGATGGAAAGGGATCCGGCCCTTTACATATTGTAGACAATCATATGTTGTTGCCTCAATTGACTTACTAACCACTCAAAGCATCAATGATATGATTTAACAATCACCAGCAATGCCAATAACAACAATAATATCAAAAGCTGGTTGTTCAACTCCACTACTCAAGTTTTATATTCAATAATTCAACTTGGATTTCATGATCAATTATTTAGGGTTACAAATTATTGGTTTAATCATGAATTCCTCTAGCTTTTAACAACCCCTAATAATAAACTCATCAAATTTAATTTTTGGGTTTATGTATTGTAAGGAACAACCTTCGCCCATGAGCGGTAGGTCTCGGGTTCGAGACTTGGGAGCAGCCTCTCCATAAATGGGGGTAAGGCTAGCCGACATTCACCTCTTCCAGACCATGCGTAAAACGGGAACCTTGTGCACTGGGTACGACCTTTTATGTATTGTAAGGAACAAACAAACTGGACTATATCTAGTTTTAAAATGGTAAAACAAGTTAAACAAGTGGGATCATGTTTGGTGTGGGACCATGAGAGTGGAGACCAATACCAACACAACATATTTTTTTTTATATATATATATATATCAAATCATGCTGAAAATCCAATTGAAAACGAACATGTGTTTGAACAATTGAAATTGGAAACTAAGAGAAGAAACACCCCTAACCCAATGGACAAATCTAAGAACCAAAGCTCGATCTCTAAGGTTCTATCCGGATTCCGAAAGGTGTGTGGAGGTCGAAAAGGAGCGTTGATGTGAGGAAGTCGGAAAAGAAGGGTGGTTGTTTGGGAAGGATGGATCTGTGAAAGATTGTGTGTGGGGGGTTTTTTTGTGGGTTGTCGATTTTTTTTTCCAATCAGTTGGGGTGATGTTGGTTTACGTTTTCAACTCTTTAATTGTATGAGGTCATGTCTATTTATGATTGGACACTTGTTCATTTTAGCAAGACTTGCTGCCCTTATTTCAGCAGCCAAGTATTATCCTTTGACAAACACACAAACATATATATATATATGTGTGTGTGTGTGTATCATAATATGGTGCATAGTTGATGGGAAGCACTGATGATGAAGGGGCAGATCAATAGCAGAACATGGGCAGCCATACCATAAAAAATTGACACATTTGGGAGGGAGGGAGGGAAAGAGTAACAAATCAGATTCAGATGGAGTTCGAGGATAGGAAGAGAGGCCAAAACTGGTATGTTCATTTGGCCACCATGTATAATTCCAATTGTTGTCTTCAGTAAGCCAAGTGCCTTGTACTTGCAAAGACAACAATGCAAATTACATACCAGAAACCTTACTCAAAACAAAATCAATGACTTCAAACAAGTTTCCTCAAATTGAGAATTGATTTCGCTTTCAAGGCGCGCAGTTCAGATTGGTTTGGTTTAGAACTCGATACTAGTAACATAATCGAACGAAATCATCCATTGGGTGATCAGTTTGATTTGGTTCGGTTTGGTCTGGTCAGGTCATTTCCCTTCCTAAAAAATTCAAGCAAATATTACTCCTTGCATACACTAAAGGGAGATTCAAACCCTAAATTGAGCATAAGTTGAAAAAAAACATCTTTCTCAGGTTATAAGATTAACAAATCTTGGGAGATATGAAGTCAAATTTGAATAGTTGGATCCAAAAAAAGATACCAAACAGACTGTTGTAAAGAATATGAACATAGGTCAATATAAGGCCCAAAATATCCTCAAACTGTGGATCTTAGAAAGTGCTTCGTTACTCTATGATGTAAATAGAAAAAGATTCAGTTACTGGAGACAAACTGAGAACAGAACTTGGCAGAAAGGCTCAAGGTGGGAGCTAGAGAACCGTAAGTTTAGCAAATGAAGGCGTTTACATCGTCCTTGATGGTGAACAAGGCTTTAAAAGAGATCTTGATGGCAAATGAGTTTTGACTATGACCACGGAAGGGGGAGAGCTTGAGGTGTGTAGCTTACAAGTTACAAAACTTGAGTTTTATCCAAGTGAAAACTTGAGGGTATGACATGAGGTCTAATGCTTGAGGAAATGACATGATGATCTAAGATTTCAAATGGAGGGAAAGTGAAAACTTGGAAGAATCCTTGTATCTGGATGAAGGTTCCTATGAGGTCTCAAAGGGTAAGAGTGGAAAGATTGAATCTGATGTTGTGGCAGCAGCTGGAAAAAGAGTTTTCTTGGGAAAAAAATGGCAAACGTAGGTTATAGAAGGCGAAGAATTTCCCTTGTTCCCAGTGGATGAAAGCAAGCACCATAGACAATGCCTTAAAAGGACACAAAAGGTTTATTTCTTATACTATGTTTACGGAATGGAAAAATTCAGTCCAAGTTTCCAGCTTGTCATGTTTGGGTATATCGGAATCCACAGAGATGCCTTCAAAGGAAAGAAAAATGGGGCTGTTTTCGGATTTGAGGTAACCCTATGGACAGACATTGCAGAGAGCAGTAGGGAGGGAATGACATGCTGAAAAAGCACCCACTAAACACCCCAAGTTTTCAAGATATATCTCTGAAAGTGTACGTTGTTAAAACTAGTAAAGAAAGGATGAAGAAGAACAGTGTTTCTACTTCCAGTCACCTTCATTCTCGATCTAGGTTCCAAGTGCAATGCGAACTGATGTTTAAAAGATCTGAAGTCAAAATTCTAAAGAATGATATAAAATTAGAATGGTTGACAAATGATTACAACCCTGATAACTATGACCCCGTACGGGGTCATCCTAAATCCTGTAACTGTGACCCCATACGGGCCATGCCCTTTTACTACACCCTCTTCTCATCATATCCCTCTTTGGGACCCTTCAAAAAATGTGTATATTTCTGTGTTCTTACTACACATGGGAAAAAACAAAAGAATGATATCGTCAGGTAACAGAAGAATGCGCATACCCAAAATTAACTCCTCAGTTGATCCACTTCGTGAGAAAACGATGCAAGGCTGCTAATCATCAGATTCCACTGTCGGAGTTTTTGAGCAGCTGTCCTGCTGGTGGAGTTCTAGCAATTTGGTTTCTGGGTTGCACAGCCCTGCATTAACAGTGACACTATAAAACAATGTACACTTATGTGTATATAAATGTGAAATGTCCAATCCAATTATACCTTTTTCAAGTAATTGCTAAACACTGACTTTCAGTTTTCATTCTCTCATTGACGCTCCAATGAAGGGCAAAATGGTCAACTGGTTCATTAAAGCTTAATGCGACTCCAAACCATTTTGAATTGATATAACATTTGTGGTTTATTTAAAATAACTCCTAGATTTTTTAAAAAAAATTTCCCTTTCAAAACAGTATTATCATTTCCTATGGTTACTTACTATTTCATTTCATTCCCAAGTTAAATTATGTGGTTCTGAAGGCTGAGAAAAGATATGGGACAACGGGATATGAAAAACAACTCTCTGCATAAGATGAAATATTTTATGTCTGAACACCGATCTTGAATGCAATTTTAGCATATGGCATTTGATTACCAGAGATTACTAAGATAGTCTCTAAAATTTATAAACGGAGAAGAAACACCAACCAGAGCACTTTGGAATATCCCACACAGCGATAGATGATGATGTACAATGCTGTGAGCACAATGCTTTATTGTTCTCTTGGTTGACATTCATTGCAAGCATCCATGCACCAATCGTGACATCCTCATTGCTAAACATTCGAAAACTGTGATTACACAGAAGATGATACAAAATTAGCTTTGTTGCAGGGTAGGAAATTAACAGAGATGTAAAGATCTATTGACAATTGAATCATTTATTTTCTTGATATTTGAATTTAATGGGAAAACAACAAACCAAATAGCTTAAGATGAGTTAAGACAATCATGTATCTGGATATGATAATCAGAAGCCTATACAGCATGGATGCTTCATGCTAAATGATGCGAGAAATCCCAACTATAATACTTCAACTGTAGGGGCATTGGAGGTGGTATCACAAGCATAAAACCACCTGATATTCAAGCTGCCCTTATAAGTCTCTCTTTAGTGATAATTGGAGTTGGACTAGGTTTATTAACCCCTGGACACTGACCTAGAAATGCTTTCTGAAGAATGCTAACGATAAGAGTTACCATGATCATATAAACTTCACCCCGTCTTTATTTTAGTCAAACTAAGCATTCACTAAATACTTGTTACTTTTATGGCCAGAACTTTCTCCCAAAGGCACAAAAAGCCAATAAAACTCAACACTCGCCACTTTTTCACATACATACATCCTGACAAACAAATACAGCCAAGGTCCTACCGTCCTGCAAACCTATCAATCTCCTAGACAATTAAACAACTAATAATAGAAACTGAGATACGTTCAACCACCCAGGACTTTGCTCAAGTGATAATAGAGAGGTCAAATCTAAGAGGCACTCATTGTTCAGGAAAGTAAAAGAGCATGAAACAATGGCAAGTGTATAGACCTGTACCATATACTAGTGTCTCCTAAATATCGTAGAACAACTTAACTGGCCTCTCGATATGTGACCGAATAACATTACCAACACCCACCAATTGGATCAAAGAAGAATCATTCAACTCTTAAAGATAAAACAATAGAAGTAGAACTGAAAGCAGCCACCCCTTCACCCTCCCAGCACTATGTACATGGTTACAAGTTAAACTCCTTCCAATGGATAAACTTGGCAACTTAAACAACTTATGGGGAGTTGGCATTAAAGCCGGACATGTTCAGCCACCTTGGACTTGTCTCAAGGGATAATGGAGTGGTCATGCCCAGGGCTTAATTGTTCCCAAGGGTAAAAGAAGATTACTGACACCAACTAACTAGATCAAAGAGAAAAGTGAAGTTGAAACTTTTTCAATCATTCAAGATCTCTGATTAAGAACACGCCATCAGCTTCCCAACATATATACATGCTAAGAGAGACCGAAAATACAATATAACAAACAATAACTTTCCGGTGCATACTTCTAAGGGTACATATCAACTAAATTAGCAAAGTTTGGTTAACTTGCCTGTTGTTTCTAAGAGCAACCAAACTTGCAACAACATCAGCAGAAAGAGCATATATTGGACCATAGGCATGGAGAAAGTACTCGCTTCCAAGCAAATAGGAAAGTGGCTCATACCTGCAATAATTTCATCAATCAGATCATTTTACTGCAGCAAGAAAAGATAACGGAATAGTTCTGGTTATCGGTGAACCATTTAACTTGGATGCAGGATAACTGGACATGTTACTTTCAGTAATCACACCCACCAAATGATTCCAAAATAGTCTTAAATCAAGTAGTTGCACAGACTAATAAAGGCATAAAATATAAAAAGGAAGTTTAATGATATCACCAGAGAAAAGACAACCAAATCATGAAAGAAACAGCACTAACCACTTAAGATTCGAGTCAGTGAAGACTGGGCCCTTTTTCATGCACCCAAGGTAAGTCTGAGAGTGAGAACGCTCTTTTGCCAAAAGCAGTGAAAGGCGATCTGGTAATATCAATGCAAAGTGATCACATTACTCCAAAAAATCTCAGAATCAAATAACATATTACACACTAAATATGATATGGATATTCTGTACAAATCTACACACCTGGCCTTAAGTATATGTCGTCATCAGCTTTAACATAGAAGTCAGCATCATAAAGTGCATAGGCAGCTTTGAAGAAAGCCAACCTGCAATAGAAACAAACAACATTTTTATTTTCATAATGCTTCAGTAATAAACTAGAGGCATGAAAGACGACTATAATTATTCCCGAACTAACGTTTTGTAGGGGAGCTTGCTGTACTCCTCTTCGATATCCAATAGCACAAAATCATCATATTTGGCCACTTCTTTAGAGAGTTCTGCCATCTTTGCTTTTTCCTTGGTTTTACCAATCACAAACCTGAAAGCCAAACCAGTGGCTTCTTCCAAGCTGCAACCCCACTTTTCCAATCAATACCAAATAACACAATCACAATTACCAAGCTTTCGACTTTTTCAAGCCACTCTAGCATATAAAGTCGTCTAAATCAAAGTTCAAAAACAATAATCATTCTCCTAGGACCATAATTCGCAACAAACAATATATGCTATTAAAATCGGGAAATTGACCGAAATGATCGTGTTTTGCAAATCCCAATTATTGAACTATCAAGATCAAATCTTGTCCACATATATCGATCAAATATTAACGACACTATCGATTAGATACTGAAAAGTGATCATTTCAGCAATCGGGATTTGTAAACTGATCATTTCAGCCAATTTTCCACTAAAATCATGTGAATTATGAATCAAATTGTTGGTATGTATGAAAACAGATTTAAATAAAATCGATACCGTTGAAGGCCCTGTGTATCGGACGGCATCCAAGTCTTCCTCAAGGACTGTCTACGACCAGTGGATCGGAACCCGGTCTGTATCCCCACAAAGCCCATGACTTTATGCCTCTTATTCTCGTCATTTCCATCTCCAACCCCCGAAACGAGACCATTTTGAGTGCTGCTGCTGCCGCCGCCGCCGCCGCCTCCACTTTTCTCCCAAACCACCTTCACCGATCTGGCGTTGCCGGCCAGGCACTTGTACTGGCTCGGGTGGAGAATCGAGACGATTCCGAAGATGAACCCGGAGAGTCCGAAGACGAGGGAGAAGGCGACGATCAGGACTGTTGGTCTGAGAGTGGAGGGAGGTTGGCGCGCGTGGAAGAACTTGGGGGATGAAGGCATCGTTTTGCAGTTCAGGGAAGGAAAGGAGAAACCCTAGAAGAAAATCTAGGGTTCGTGGGAGTGATCTGTAAGAGAAGGAATCCGCAATCGGAGAGAGAGAGAGAGAGAGAGAGAGATGGTTTCCGTTATTGGTCGTTACCGAGATGGTTTCCGTTATTGGTCGTTACCGTTACTGGTCTGAAGTCCGGACACCGGAGCTTGGTGATTTCGGTTTATAAATCTTCTGATAGCTTGAAAAATTAATAAATACATTTCCGATTTGGTTAGTTACAAACGTTTTCTCATGGACTTTTTTTTTAGGAAACTAATGAAAAGGGTTTGATAACTTTGAGTTTTAATGATAAGGACAAAATAAAGGGTAAAGTGAATAGTATCAGGATTGACTTTTTAGTGTAAAAATGTGATTTTTCATTAAAGTGAACAGTATCATGTGCTTTTCGTTAAAACTCCCTGTTTTTTTTTGGTGAATTAGGTTTTTTATTTCAAAGGAGCCGTTTTGATATCATTTAGTTGTTAGTTTCAGTTTTAACTTTCTTTTTTTTTTAACTATTTCGTTGTTAGTTTCAAGCTTAAATTTTTTTTAACTGAAAACTCATATTTTGTTTAGTAATCGTCTTCAGTTTTTTAAAGAGGTAAACAAATAGTGTCAAACAGCTTCTTGGTAAATTAATTAGGTACATTTTTATGTCAGTTAACCTCTTTATCAATGATATTATGTGTTAAAACCAAAACATTCATTTTTATTATTAAAATGTGACATTTTTATCAAAAAAATTAAATTAAATTAAATGTACCTTAAGTGAGAAATTGGTTCAACCGCTCAAATTTTACATTTGATTAATTAATTTATTATTATAATTTATAATTCAAAAAATTAAAATAAAATAAGGGTTTTATTAGTATTAAAGATGAGATTTAGATGAGTGTATTCAATTGAGATTTTAAATGATTTTAATTCTTTTAATGAATCTAGGGGTATTCAATCAGGATTTTAAGTAATTCTTTGAAATTCAATGTGTATTCAATCGAGATTTTAAGATAGTTTATTAAAATCCTTATAAATCTGAGTGTATTCAATTAAGATTTTAAAGAAGTTTATAACATTCTAGGTGTATTCAATTAGAATTTGATTTTAAAGAATTTCAAAAAGATGAGAAATTAGAGGGAATTGGAGAGATTTTGTAGTGTATTTTAAGCATCCACAAATCTCCCATCTCCCCATAAGATTTTGAGGGAATTGAATCAAAATTTTACATGGAATCTCTACAAATCAATTAAACTCCATAAAAATTCATAGATTTATAAATCTATTGAAATATCTCCAATTCTCAATTGAATACACTCCCCTTAGAGTCTCTTAATTTGTTTTCCATTTATGACAAATAATCACCAAGTAATATTTAGTGCAGTGATATTCTCTAGTATGAAAAGGGGTTTTTTTTTTTTTTTTTTTTTTTTCTTCTTCTTCCTACCAAAAAAGAGATTTTCTTAAAAGAAATCAGAATATGTGTCTGCATGTGGGATTTATGTCGAACGCTATATCTTTACATGGTCAATGATACGTTGACATGTGCAAATTTCTTCAACATGGTATTATATCATTAACACTAAAAGTTCAGATGATGTTATATCCATTCCTTGTAAGCTGCTCTCGTACGTTTTTAGGATAGGAAAATTTTCGTTTTAATCGATTTTCTTTAACTTGATCCCATTTAACGATATATTTAAGATGTAAACTTCAAACTTTAGATTAATAGTCTCAGATTGGTTAAAACCAAAGTTGTTCTGTATCGTAAACAACGAACCATGTCAATAAACGAGATCAAAGTTATAAAAAATTAAAATAAAAAAAAATAGAGTAAGAACATTGGTTTTCTCAGCGGTCCAATCTTTCATTTGAGCACCAGACACTTTTTAACTTAAACGATTTTATATTTTATTTCAACATCGCATTTTTTTTTTAATTTTGTGCGATTATTCGTCCAAAGGAAGCTGCTGCCGTATTTCATCATACATTTTCAAGGATTCAACATTAGCCACGGTTTCCGGCCCGTCGCTATTTTCTAATTTTAGTTCTGCTACTTCTTCCACAGACAGCTTTGAAAATTCGCCCTGCAAAGTGCTTCCTTCGGCTTCGCCTACTTCTGCTTGCGCATTCTTGCTTCCCTTAACTCCGACTTCCGCTTCCCCAGTGTCAAGTTCGGATTCCCAGCCTTCTTCGATCTGACAACCGGCTCCCTCGAATGGCCGGACACCATCGTTGAATTCAGCATCAGCACCGACTTCTAACTCCGCATCAGCAGCAACTCTGTTGGTTTCCATTTCTGTTTGTTTCAACATCAGCGTCGTTAGCAGAAGGCGATATATCAGGTTGCCGTACATGCCTGAGAAGGGTAAAGAATAACTTACCAGAACGCCTATGTGCTTTTTGATTTTCGAACAAGGGTTTTTTGAGCAGCATTGTTCCAGGAAAGACCATCAAGTTGATCTTGTCCAAACTACGCTTTTCATCGCCTTCTACCGGTACAAAGCCAAAACCCTGCGTCCATGTCTCTACCAAATCGGGAATGGCAGCTACGACAAGCTTTTCAACCTTGAAAGATATTAGCATCTACAACCACACGGAGACAAGAAACATATTAATAACGTAAACCAGATTAATATCTGCTGGACCAGTGAATTCTAAAATTGGAGGACCGGCCTATACAGAGATCGGACCTTTTATTTCTAAGAAATTAAGAATATTACAAAAATTGTTCGAAGTATATAAATTGTCAAGTTTACTTAATTCCGATTTAGAAGTTCGATAAATAGGTATAAATTCTGATTTATTGTGTATCTTTAGTACAACAAATGAAAGCCAATTATTTCAAGGAAAATACCATAAACTACATATTTTACATCTATACCTCTTCAATCGCAGTCAGGAGGCGTCGGCACATTCCCTGGCGACGGAATTTACTGCAAGTTGCAATTAGCGGCATCTCTGCAACTGTTGTTCCATGCACCCTGCAACAAACAAAAGCACATACGTCAGAAGTTCAAAACTAATAACAAGGAAGGAGTACGAAACTCAAAAAACTTGGGTTTGTAAAGAGTAGAGAATCCATATTAAAATCGGTTGTGTTCCACTGCCCAGTTAAAGACAGGAGAGCTGAGAAGAATGGTGGAAGAAAGTGTGTGTGCGCACAAATTCATAGATGAATCAAAATGATGGCGATGCATGCAGAGATATTTCACCACCAAGTGTTGAAAACCTCTGAAACGCATCCAAATATCTTACATTCGAACAGTTTTCTTGCTAGAAACGCATCCAAATAACTCTCCCGTTTTCTTTCCTTGTTGGGGTGTGGGGTTGGATTGGAAGAGTATCTCTTTGCTTGATGATTGTGCCCACTCACATGACGCACACCATACATAAAACTCATACAACCCCTAGAGTGCAGCCAAATGATACCACATGGTGTGCAACATCAATTTTTCTAAGAGCTTCTTGAAGGGCAATGTTTTAGTACTACCTGATGGATGCTACAGTTACCAACGCATCATCCTTCTCCAAGACTGCAGTGTAAAAGCCTTGAAAATTCAAACGTGCAAACTCTGACCTGAAAGTCAAAAATAGCAAACGTAATTCAAAACTTCAAATGATATCTGAGAAGCAACTTTCACTTAAACCAAATTACAGTATATTGCAAGGGGAAGTAATATTTCAGATATAACTGTTCCAAAGCTACACTTTAAGAGCCCTACTTATCAAGTCGGAAAATAATCACGGTTCTTTATTAGAGATGATCTCACCCCCAATTGTATAAAACATGGGGTATCATGTCTATGCCTGTTCTAGGATCAACCATTGACAAAAAGCATTCCTCCATTATTGTAAGAGAAACAGCTAGTTTTGTATTGCATTCCGCCTTCAGCGCAAACCGCTGAGCAGAATGAACCTTTTGGTCATCATGAATGCATCTAAGCAGTGTCCACGAAAAGCCATCAGCAAAATGATCAATGCAGCCAACGCGAGATTGAAGACCAGAATAAGCCTACACACAACCGTTAAAATATAAGTATTTGAATTACTGTAAACCTGTAAGAATAGCAAATGAAGACTAATAAATTCAAAACGCTCCCTTCTGGGCTGAAACACCAAGCAAAATTTTATCACACTGCTCTTTCATTGCACTTATAACAACTTGGAAGAAACAAATCAGACAAATCACAAGGAACAAAGAAACAACTACAAGACTCATCAGTGGTTCCCTATAGCTAAATAAGGCTCATCACTAATGCGCAAAAAGTTGTAGGACAACGATTCAGGATAGGAAAACCACTATATTTCATTTATATAAAAAGAAATCAAGTGTTTGAAGGAAGTCCTTACTTTACCCAAAGACAAAACTTAGAGCCAGGAAAACTCATTAATTTATTTTTGTGTAAACCCAACAAATCCTCCTTGATTGAAATTTTTAGAAGATTCATAAGATAATACAAAATTACCTCCTGACAGCTTCTGTTACAGAAAAAAGAATCTGGTATGGCTCCGTATGTCCATTTTTCTTTCAGGCATGCGTCATGATCTGTTTATAAAAGAATTATAAGGTAAGCTAGACAGTGGAAAGGAGAAAAAAGAACATAAATAAAAGGGTAAGTTCAACTTAATCATAAGATGGCCACTAACAAGTTAATAACTGGGAGGAGATTAATTAGAACAGAGATAATAAATAATAAAATGAAAAGAAAAATCAATTCCTTGTAGTCTAACGGGAAAAAATGGATTGAACTTCGTTACACAGACTATATCATATGAAAACGGATAACCAAATCACTTTTTATGGAAATTTATTAGCCACTTTCATATATAATACTTATGTTTTTAATCAACTCCAACAAGCTTCTAATGCTCTCTAGAATAGTAAAACAGTATGGCAATTGAGTATTTAGTATATAAATTAAAATCTACTAACGAGAAAATATGGAAAAAAATCCAGGTCACATTATTATAAAATCATCCACTCCCTGTCATAATCACTTTTTAATATCCATTGCAGGAAATTGTGGAAAACTAACTTCTATAGATATAAGAAGGCTAATTTTCCTTTTGTTTCCTAATAAATATAAGAACACCAATATACCATCTTTGCAATCGAAGAGAATATTCGGTACCATGTTATATTGACACGTACATACCACACCAAACAACTTCAACTTATCTACATGTACTGAAAACAGTTTAGTTACAAGAAAGCTAATCTAGAAATTAGAAAATTACATTTGTGCTCACACTGTGAACACTTCAATCCATCAGGGCTTGAAGCCCCTTTGTCATTGACGAAATCACCACATACCCAACAGGTGCAATTTGAGCAATACCAACTGCCTTCAGGGAGCTCCTGAAGTTCAAAAGCAAAAACCGATCATTAGTTTACAATAAGAGAAAACAACCAAAAACTCCAAAACAGGTGCAAATTAAAAGAAAAATCCTTCTAAGAATGAACAATAATAAGTTTTTAAATTAGTAACCTAATTGTATGAAATCATGGAAATATATACATTTTCTTAATGAAATGTCAACGTTGAACAGAAGCATAATTATTTACGTTAAAACATATAGAGATGCTAAAATAATAGAACCAATCATGCAAAAGTTATAAAAGCATAGCATGGAAATGTGTAGAATCTGTAGATAGATAAAATAAGGAGGAAATTTCAGGAAAGAGAACCAACACAAATACACAAGACTAGCAAAAACAAACCTGCAGAGACAAACAAGCCTGATGAAAAGTAGATGGGCAATTATCACAGCATATCAACTCGCCACCATCACCACAAATTCCACACGAATCATCATTTTGATCATTTTCATCATCTCGCACGACTTGGCTGCTCTTTTTCCTGGTCTTGTATTCAGCTGACCAAGCTTGAAGCTGACATAAGGTGAAGGATTGACCAGATTCCATGAAAAGATTCAAACATGGACGATTCTGTTTGAACCCACCATGACTCTTGAACTCAGAAACTGAAACTACTTTACTGCAACACTTGCAAAAAATGCCGTCCCTGGTAACCAGACCATCTATAAGGACACCGCCATCCTTGGGATTTCGATACTGAATCACATCATCTAGAGATATGACACCAGCATCAATTAACCAAGACAAAACTGTTTTCACTCCTACAGAATGCCACTTTCCATCCTTAAAGTGCTTCCCCCCACTGCCCAGGCTTCTTGGAAGCAACTTGCAACTACTCTTTTGGATTTTAGTGTTGCCTTTCTTATGAGCTCTTGATTTGTAGGCTTTCTTTCTAGACGAATACCGAGCATGAGTTGTCCTAAAATCTTTGTTTTTGATAATAGCTGAAACCAACAAGTCATCATCTTCAATTTGGCAGTTAAATGATTTCCTTTTTCCAGTCTGAAAATCATAGCATTCACGAGAGATCTTCATCAACTTTGAACTTTTCCTCCCAATCTGTTGTGGGCAAGAGTCGGGAGGTAAGGGCATCTTGCGACTTCCTTTGCATCTTTTATTGCCTGTAAATTCATCCTGGGCCTCTTTCAACTTCGACTGGGTATCATTAGCAGCAATAAACTGTGAATCAGCACCACTTGAAGTAAAATCTAAAAGGTTTCTTCGGTATAACGTGCTTGGTTCAATTTCAGATATCTTTTTAGACTTCCTACGCGTTTTTCTTTTCAGAACATCAACTATGCAGTTTCCTTGGTTATCTAGTGATCCCTTCTGAGCACTTTCCAGATTATCATCAACCTTGCCTCCCTTGGATTCATCTTTTTCCTCAGAATAATCCACTGATGTGTCTTCCATAATTTCCTTAGGTGTTTCTAAATCAAGTCCAGAACTCTGTTTATTAGAGCTAGGGGAATTTGCATTGCTATCCTGGTGAGGGGATACAGCTTCAGAACCCCCATGCACATTGTTACAGTTTCTGGAAGTTTCATCTCGATGAGTAGCTGACTGAATGCAGGTGCCACCAGACCCACAA
Organism: Malus sylvestris; assembly: GCF_916048215.2. NCBI lineage: Eukaryota > Viridiplantae > Streptophyta > Magnoliopsida > Rosales > Rosaceae > Malus > Malus sylvestris. Next base: position 35,798,598 of record NC_062270.1, on the reverse strand, counting down.
ACTGGTAAGGAATCCGGACATGTCATTTTCCCGGAGAACCCATTTTCAACTCTATTACCAGCATTCACCAAGCAATGACTTTCCGCATTAGCTGAATAAACAGATAGTCCCATAAGAGATTTCACTTCCTCATTACTAGTCTGTCCACAATGTTTTGAGGAACTTTCATTACCAGATTTCCCACAGGCATTGTAATCTCCCTTAGAAACTGCCAAACCCCTCCTCGCCAATGTGGAATCACGGTGGGGAGCTGACACATCTTCCTTAGGAAAATGATCTTCTATGTTATCGGCACAATTCAAGGCCAAAGCAGAACCAGTCTTATGGTTTGAATCAACTATACTTTGAGTTGCTTTAACTATCTTTCCCTTTCTTAGACTACCAATCTTTTTTGCAATAAACACAACAACCACAAAAGGATCTAAAAGCCTCCAGCAGTAAGCCAACACAGTAGTAGGTTGTGGATGATGCATCTCTTTCTCAATACTTACCATAGCACCAGACAGATCTGACCAGAACTGACTGATATTGGCCCACTCCTTTGTATCGTCTTCCTGCAGCATACTGTACCCATCTGCTAACAAAAGTTCTCCACATAACTGCCAAGCTTTGGGGAGTTCACGAATTAACCTTCCCTTAGGTGTTATATAAACAGTCTCCATATAATTTCTACTAGCTCTTTTTTGCCTCTCAATATGCCATCCAGCAGCTCCAAGCAAGCGACCAATGTGATATTGGAGAAGCGGACGAGGGTCCTTACTATTCTCTGTCTTCAAGGCCACATTGGATACATCCAAAACAGGAGATTCAAATCCGTTGGGCTTTCCCTCGGCAGGTAGAGGAGTTCTGGACTTATCCATCGTGGCTAATGGACTTGCAGCCAGAAGCCTGGCCGAGAAGTTCTCATGTGCAACAGGTGAAGCAATAGCTTTACTTAGGCAGACTTCCTTTCTATCATTCCCACTTGAATTTGGCAATCTGCACCTTGAAACATCTGGGTCACCTATTACGCCCGGTTTGTTAAGTTCTGCATGTTGCTTAAACAGATAGCAACTAGATGTGACTCCCTGGCTAGAAGATTCAACCAAACGAAATGTCACTGTTTCAGAGATAGAGTTTGAAGCTGGACCAGAAGTGACCTTTCCTAAACCAGGTTTAGTATTAGGAAGCTCATCAGCTGAAAACTTCATTCTCTTAACAGCTGCATCATCAACATTCCTATCTAACATAGCAGACCTGTCCAAGGAAAACCCTGGTCCAGAGGTTTCTCTAATTTCTTTGGTTGCATTATAAAACTCCTCTAAACAGGTACTTTTAGGGGATGAGTGACTTGTTACAACTGAGTTTTCACTGTTTGGAGACAGTGCTGCATCAGTGTTCTTACTTGACTCACATTCAAAGTTAATCATTCCAGTAACAAGACATCTGTTACTAGTGCGACCAATGTCTTGACCAAAGAAAACCTCTGTGAATATACAGTGCTCAGTTTTCGATCCTTCAAACCCATCATCATGCAAATCGTCAATTTCTTCGCTGAGAAACATCTCTGCCAACTCACTGCAGTTCCACTTTACCAGTCTTCCTTATGTTTCCCTATTTGCATGACATATAACCATCAGCACGAAAGGTGATATCTACCCAGCTGTATATTTTTCTGTTTAAGAGTTACTGAAACATCTGGAATCTTCTGCTGACAAATATCACTATAAACCACCCTCAAAGCCATGGAAATGCTCCGCTTTTGGCGCTTAACATTAATCGACAGCAAACTCGTTCAGTCTCTTCCCCTTGCTGAATATAAATACATATATCCAGCACCACAAAAGGTGGTTGATACTACATTGCCTTCATTCACAAATCACTGCATATAAAACAAAATAGTGCTCCAAGTCAAAGCTGATGTTTTAGCTCAAACCATCCAACTATTGTTGAAAAACCTGCAATAACAAGGAAAAAAGCATAAACAAACTTATAGGATGCAGATCCCATTTACTTAACATCCAAAATCACTATAAAAACTGCAAAACATATCTACTAGCATTAAACGGGTATGACAGAACTGAATATAAACTTCAGTTCTTTGATTAACTCTAAAGCTTCTAAAAGACAAAAAAGTCAAACTCCCTTCCCCCAATAAGGAAAATCACAAAATAACTCTTACACTGCAGACACCAACAAGTTCCGTCAATATTCAAATGCAAGCCAAATCCATCCCTCTAAGATTCGATTCCCTAACAGACAAACAGATCCAAGTTTAACACAGTAATCCAACTAGAATTTTTAAACCCATTAATTTTTTTAGAAATAAGTATTATTATATATTCTCTGCTAATTCATACACATAATCTATTGTTTTTAAAAGGTCTGTACATATACTACAAATATTCAAGTATCAATGTAGTTTGAGTTTGTGGACATTTTTTCAGATTTCAACTTCATTCCAAAATATATGGATAATCAAATTCATATTCAGATTTGGCCTAATTCACACCAATTTGACTACCAACATAACTATAAATGTTAGAACTCCTCCAGGAACTTGGTAAAATGCAACATGAGCATCAAAAGCATCTCAAAAGAAAAGACAACAAGAAAAACCAACTCTCCTAAACATATAATTCTTATTCGCATTATGGCAAGATAACATGTCAAACTGTCAGGCAAGATATCTTCTCTCTCTCTCTCTCTCTCTCTCTCTCTCTCCATACACACAGTTTCTATATCATAACTGCTAGACTCAATATGGATGGTCGAGGAGCACAGTAGGTGACATCTCAATTATCCATATCTCTCTCTCTCTCTCTCTCTCTCTCTCTCTCTCTCTCTCTCTCCATACACACAGTTTCTATATCATAACTGCTAGACTCAATATGGATGGTCGAGGAGCACAGTAGGTGACATCTCAACTATCCATAAATGAGCTAACGGCCAAGAAACATGACCTAAGGCCCTTATGAAACAAATTTGGTAGGTGTGGGTGTGTGTACAGTTCCCATAATTAGAAAATAAGTTACATAACTTACAAAACATTTTACCAAAAAAGTGACAACATAGAACTCCACTGTGTTTTCTTCTAACCAGAATAATTGCCTATGCCTAAATGCGAAATGCTTTTAATTATTATTGTCAACCAAATAATTTCTAACTGTGTTTTACTATTCTTAACTTTACATGAACAACATTGGAATCACATCAAACTAATTAATTACTATAATAACAAAATGAAGAACTTTTACAACATATTCTGTCCGAATCTTATCCGAGACTCGTATTCTCATACGTACACGTGAAAGACAACTAGTCTTTCAAATATTTAGTCTCACATAATCTGAGTTGTTTAAATAGTGATGTATATAAAAAAAAAATTATTATTAGTTTACTAATTAAACAGCAAGTTGGGAGCAGCCTCTCCATAAATGGGGGTAAGGCTAGCCGACATTCACTTCTCCCAGACCCTGCGTAAAGCGGGAGCCTTGTGCACTGGGTACGACATTTTTTACTAATTAAACAGCAAGTCAACACACTTTTTTATTAATAAAGATACGATATATTAAAAGAGGAAAGAAGCAGAAAAAATCAAACATAAAGGAGGCAAAGAAAAACCCCCAAACAGAAACAAAATGAGAAAAAGACAACTCCACAGAGATGAAGAACAACCTAACACAAACTAAAAGGAAGCCACTTTCCAATCTACCCAAATTCAGGAAAAGAAATTCCCGTAAACCCAGGAGAAACCGAGGCCCAGAGGGCTGACAAAAACCTAATTCTATCACAAAGCTCAGCAAAACCAGCTCCTGCAGAATCTCCTCCATCCAAACCACCCAAAACACGGCGAATCGTGCATCTCCACGTGACCATCACTTTCTTAACCTTCCAAACCAAAGTGTGAGCTTCATTATGTGTATTAAAGAATGACATCATAAGGATTCGACGTAACCTAGGAATGCTAGCTATCGACTACCTGATGCCCTCCCCTTCCTCCTTTATCCGGGCTTGGGACCGGCAATGTAAGATAAACTTACACATGCAGAGTTGTATTAAAGAATGACATGCTTAAATAAAATAAACTTGACAACAAACAAGGACATTACTGGACTTGCATAAAGTCTGAAAGCGTCTAAAATGCTTACTTGTAACTCAACTCGCTATACATATTAAAGAATGACATGCATTTATTTTCAGAGCAATGAGATTTGGTAGTTACAGGGTAGATGCTTTTGGCATATACGCCGTATAGGGAGCTGGTTTATATGTAGGCAGATAGTTTTGTATATAACCAGCTCTCTTTGCGTAAAAACTTGAAAACATAATTGTCTATTTTCTATCAAGCAATCATCCTGTTTTACGTGCATGTTGAAGAGGAACCAGTTCCTAAAACAAACATCAAATTCAAGATTTAGGTAGTGCACGGTGTTATGATTGATAAATCAACACAATTGCCTACTAACCTTCCACTCCAGAACAAAATCATAAATACAATGAATGTTTTGCTTTTTATAGATAAAAATAAGACGGTATAAGTTACTAACCTGCTGTTGCCATGCATTTCACACCAAACTAAAGCTGAGTTCGAGGAAAATAAATAAAGAAGATTTGTTCCCTTTGTTGTACCATATATTGGGCCTTAGTATTTGGGCCTCACGGCCTAGCCCATGATGCATGTAGGGGTGAAGGAAACCCTTATTCTATAAAAGAGATCCTTCACCCTCACTTTAAGAGGAGCAAACCCTAGCCTTCTCCACGTACATTGTAACCTTCATTGAGATAGTGAAACCGAATTGACACCAGTGTGGATGTAGCCCCAACTTGGGGTGACCCATGATATAAATTTTGTGCTCTAGTGCATTTGTGTGATTTATGGTCGGATTTACATTGATCCAAGATCGACCCAATTTTGTGCATCAACACCCTTAACAGTCCATGTTCTAAAACATTTTTTCATAACAAAGCGGTCAATTGTCCAATATGAACGTAGTCAGTCAGGAAATAAATACACACAATGACACAAAACAGTCTAATGCCTCAATCAAGAACTGGAAACCCCATAAAGGCACACAGATGGTTCAATTCCCCCAGAAAACGAAAACCATCTGTGGGGGAATTGAACCATCTGTGTACCGTAAAGACAAAAATCTGTGGGGGAACATAAAGACACAAATCATCAACAGATTTAAACCCAATACCAGAAATGAATGAAACATCAAAAGCAAAATCCTAAAAAAATCCCATGATTATGCAGATCAAACCCCATCTGATAAATCCTGATAAAATCACATTTCCTGGTAGAAGAAACCACAATTCACTCCCCCAGAAACACCGTTGAACAAATTCACACAACAAGAACAAACCAGACAAACAAACAAACAAATCAACAAAAATCCAGAAAGGCAACTCACCAATGCAATGCATTTCCTGATCAATATGCAGAGAAGACAGATGCACAAAATTGGTGTTAGGGTCTGAACAATTGGTGAAAAACTCAAAGGGGTTTTTCCAATTAGTGATAAATCAGCTGAAAAACAAGCCAATTAGGGGAGAAACAATGAAATTTAAACAAACTCACCTTTCGATGCATTTCCCAAACGACATGCAAAGAAGATCAGAGCACGAAATTGGAAATCAGGTTTTGAAATTGGAGGAGAAAGAGGCAGTGGGTTAGAGTGAGAGGAGATAAGGAGAGAGAGAGGAGAGAGGAAAAAGGGGTCTGCTTTTTATCAGTTACAGTCTAGCGGTAACAACAGAGCAAAAATCTCCAGCAGAAATAACCCGGAAAGTGCTCCATGTACACCAGATGGCATGTACTCTCCTCTCTCTCCTCTCCCTCCTCTCCTCTCCCCTCCTCTCCCCTCCCTCCTTTAAAGCCACTATGCTTTGTCTCTTTGCATTTCTTGAACCCATAAACCCCCAAAATTGGGGTTTATAATATTTTGTCACCCTGTTTAAGGTAGACCTGGCAGTTTTTGACACGACACGATGACACGACACGAAAACAACACGAAAATAACGGGTTTCGGGTCAACACGATAACTTATCGGGTCACTATCGGGTGACCCGTTAAGAACCTGTTAATAACGGGTTCTTAACAGGTATACACGCGGGTAACACGTGGGTAACCCGTTTCGACCCGTTAAGAAAAAAATTATTTTAATAATTTTAAAGTTTAATTACTAAAAGATTTATTATAAAATACAATAGTCATATTAATATATACAATATATTCTATATTAAATATATAGTTTTGTATTATTGTTCTATATAAATTATAAAAAAATAAAAAAAAGTTTTAGTCATTATTTATTTTTATTATGAGAGTTCCTTATTATCATTACTAGGATAAATTTTACATAACATATTCTTGTCCAAAATTAAAATATACTAGTATAGTATTTGTATATGCAAAAACTAAGAAGACATACATACAAGTATGAAAAATGTGAAAGAATATATAAACACTCGTGATTTATCATTATTCCCTCACGAATAGATAATTGTTACACTTATATTATCGTTTAGATTTTTAAAATCCTTCAAACCCTCATGAATAATGTTTTTTATTTGAGGGCAAAATTAATAATAATTATTGTAGAAGTGTAAAAAATGTAAAAAAATATATATACAATCACTCATATATAAAAAATGTAAATACTTTAAATTAAAGATCAAATTTATTCATTACATTCTTATAGGGTCGAGGAGTGTATATGTACAAAATCATCAAAATCGGAGCTAAAATAACCGTTAAATTGTGATTTTTCGTTTATAACCGTCGAAAACTTTTGTTCCGTTACGTAATCTCTGAATGTTTGTTTTTTACAATTTTTTACGTTTGCAATCTCGGAATGTGTACAAATAAGTATGACGGTTGGATCGTTGAAAAATGTTTCGTAGAATACATATTGCATCAAAACGGTAGATTAAACAAACACTTAGAGTTAATATTATACTTCTATTAAGTATAAAATAAGTTTTTGTGGTATCCACTAGTGTAAATACTTTAAATTAAAGATCAAATTTATTCATTACATTCATATAGGGTCGAGGAGTGTATCTGTAAAAAATCATCAAAATCGGAGCTAAAATAACCGTTAAATTGTGATTTTTTTGTTTACAACATTTGATAACTTTTGTTCCGTTACGTAATCTCTGAATGTTTGTTTTTTACGATTTTTTACGTATGAAATCTTGCAATGTGTACAAATAAGTTTGACGGTTGGATTGTTAAAAAAAGTTTTGTAGAATGCATATTACATCAAAATAGTAGATTAAACAAACACTTAAAGTTAATATTATACTTCTATTAAGTATAAAAAAGATTTTGTGGTATCCATTAGTGTAAATACTTTAAATTAAAGATCAGATTTATTCATTACATTCTTATAGGGTCGAGGAGTGTATCTGTAAAAAATCATCAAAATCGGAGCTAAAATAATCGTTAAATTGTGATTTTTCGTTTATAACCGTCGAAAACTTTTGTTCCGTTACGTAATCTCTGAATGTTTGTTTTTTACGATTTTTTATGTATGCGATCTCAAAATGTGTACAAATAAGTTTGACGGTTGGATCGTTGAAAAAAGTTTCGTAGAATGCATATTGCGTCAAAACAATAGATTAAACAAACACTTGAGTTAATATTATACTTCTATTAAGTATAAAATAAGTTTTTGGTATCTACTAGTGTAAATACTTTAAATTAAAGATCAAATTTATTCATTACATTCTTATAGGGTCGAGGAGTGTATCTGTAAAAAATCATCAAAATCGGAGCTAAAATAACCGTTAAATTGTGATTTTTCGTTTATAACCGTCGAAAACTTTTGTTCCGTTACGTAATCTCTGAATGTTTGTTTTTTACGATTTTTTATGTATGCGATCTCGGAATGTGTACAAATAAGTTTGACGGTTGGATCGTTGAAAAACGTTTCGTATAATGCATATTGCGTCAAAACAATAGATTAAACAAACACTTAAAGTTAATATTATACTTCTATTAAGTATAAAATAAGTTTTGTGGTATCTACTAGTGTAAATACTTTAAATTAAATATCAAATTTATTCATTACATTCTTATAGGGTCGAGGAGTGTATCTGTAAAAAATCATCAAAATCGGAGCTTAAATAACCGTTAAATTGTGATTTTTCGTTTATAACCGTTGAAAACTTTTGTTCCGTTACGTAATCTCTGAATGTTTGTTTTTTACGATTTTTTATGTATGCGATCTCGGAATGTGTACAAATAAGTTTGACGGTTGGAGCGTTGAAAAAAGTTTCGTAGAATGCATATTGCGTCAAAACAGTAGATTAAACAAACATTTAGAGTTAATATTATACTTCTATTAAGTATAAAATAAGTTTTTGTGGTATCTACTAGTGTAAATACTTTAAATTAAAGATCAAATTTATTCATTACATTCTTATAGGGTCGAGGAGTGTATCTGTACAAAATCATCAAAATCAGAGCTTAAATAACCGTTAAATTGTGATTTTTCGTTTATAACCGTCGAAAACTTTTGTTCCGTTACGTAATCTCTGAATGTTTGTTTTTTACGATTTTTTATGTATGCGATCTTGGAATGTGTACAAATAAGTTTGACGGTTGGATCGTTGAAAAAAGTTTCGTAGAATGCATATTGCGTCAAAACAATAGATTAAACAAACACTTAAAGTTAATATTATACTTCTATTAAGTATAAAATAAGTTTTTGTGGTATCTACTAGTGTAAATACTTTAAATTAAAGATCAAATTTATTCATTACATTCTTATAGGGTCGAGGAGTGTATCTGTAAAAAATCATCAAAATCGGAGCTTAAATAACCGTTAAATTGTGATTTTTCGTTTATAACCGTCGAAAACTTTTGTTCCGTTACGTAATCTCTGAATGTTTGTTTTTTATGATTTTTTATGTATGTGATCTCGGAATGTGTACAAATAAGTTTGACGGTTGGATCGTTGAAAAAAGTTTCGTAGAATGCATATTGCGTCAAAACAATAGATTAAACAAACACTTAAAGTTAATATTATACTTCTATTAAGTATAAAATAAGTTTTTGTGGTATCTACTAGTGTAAATACTTTAAATTAAAGATCAAATTTATTCATTACATTCTTATAGGGTCAAGGAGTGTATCTGTAAAAAAATCATCAAAATCGGAGCTAAAATAACCGTTAAATTGTGATTTTTCGTTTATAACCGTTGATAACTTTTGTTCCGTTACGTAATATTTGAATGTTTGTTTTTTTACAATTTTTTACGTTTGCAATCTTGGAATGTGTACAAATAAGTTTGACGGTTGGATCGTTGAAAAAAACTTGTCATTACGAGTGTTTATATATTTTTTCTATATTTTTTTACACTTCTACATTAATTAAAAAACTATTAAAGACTTTAGGTAAGCGAAAATATACTTAAAACAAAATTGCGTTTTTATGTTTTGGATGTGATAATATGAAATGTATATACTTATTTAGTATTATATTTTTCATTTGATTATTTATTGGTTTAAAATATATTTTCCTTAACGGGTAACGGGTCGGGTCATATTACCTGTTAATATTATCGGGTCGATTTCGGGTCGGGTCATTTTACCCGTTTATTTTAACGGGTGTTACACGACACGACCCGTTAAGATATCGGGTATGACACGAAAACGACACGAACACGGAAAACACGACACGAATGCCAGGTCTAGTTTAAGGTATTGGATGATGTTATTTTTCGGATTACTTTCATCAGATTTTGCATTTTTGGTGATAAAAAAAAATAAAAAATTGTACTTTCGGTGGCGCCGGTATTTTAGACTCTCGTGATGCCCTGGTTGTTGACATTTAAAGATTGTGTTTGTGTTTGCGTGCTCGATCTGCTCGGATGAGTGTTTAGATGGTACATCTTGTTATGCTTTGTTGGCAATTATAGCTTCGGCTGCTCATTTGGGTTCAGTGCTACTTTTATTTGCAATGAGAAAGACCGTTACGATTAGTTCTCTTTTATATGCAACGGTAAATTTATAATACGTGCAATCATTTGTAAATTATATAATTAGGTATGTTTGGTGTGAGTAATTAGGGACCACCAAAACTTTCAGTATCCAAAGAATATCTTTTCTACCGATGTAAAGGACCGTTATAGTGCTCCGAACTTTCCTAACCTATTTGCTTAAGGAGAAAACAATGTCTTTGTGGGACTGGGATCCCTCCGGATGCCTTCCATACAGATCCTCTAGCTCCTTCTAAGTTGAAGAGAGAGAGCGAGATGGAGAAGATAGAAAGAGAAGGGAGTCAAAGGGAGAGATGGAGAAGAAAGAGAGAGGAGAGTAAGAGAGATGGAGAAGAGAGAAAGAGGAGAGTGAGAAGAGGAAGAAGATGAACACTGAAAAAGAAAATTAAATCCTGACCCTTTGATTTTTGGTTGAGGGATAGAATGAAGAGGATGCGGAGGATTCAGATTGAAGGGATTTGGAGAGAATTCTATTCGTCTTAGTATATCTTACTAGATATTTGGATTTAGAAAAAGACAATAGCCTTGCTAATATGAGTTTATGACTCCTCGCGTACTCTTTTATAACTTCCCACTTCCAGTTCGTGTAAAGTGGTTTTAATAAAGGGATGTGATATCCACACATCCCATTTTACTTTTCACACACATTTTTAATTTTCGACCGTCGGATTGGATGGATTGAAGAAGATCAACAGACATAAATTATCAAGAGATGTGTGAGAAGTAAAATGTGACGTGTGAATAACATACCCCTTAATAAAAATTGTGGAACGAACCCAATATAGGGTTTTACATGGACCAACTCAGTGTATTTAGTGTTTTAATGATCATAATAACTGAAATTTTCAAATAAAAAAAATTAAAATAAAGGCTACAAAAAATCAATGTCATTACATTATTTTGTGACCCATTTAATGACAAAAATTATCCTCATCCCACTTTTAGAAAAATATTTTTACTCACCATCCTCAAGCGATAATGATGCTCATCACTCTATTTGTACATAAGAGTTTAAATTTTGAAATATGTGTAATAGACAAACAAAAAACTCAAAGTTAGAACTCATCCAACGATAATAAGGATGGTGATGAGTGAAAATACGCTCAACTTTTAGTTAGTTCGTGTATCCTCATATTTTTTGTGTTGACACGTGTCCAAACGCCATGACTCGCATAAAATATCTTGTAATTTCGTAACAAGAGTTTGATTTGTTGTAAAATCGACGGTGTGTGCAGTGGAATAAATAAACAAGACACAAAATTTACGAGGTTCCTCTACAGTCAGTGTGACTGGAGTACATCCTCGGGGCAGCAGTGGTGCTTTCATTATAATTTGGAATAATAGGAGTACAAAGATAACTATCTCTATTATCTCCTCTCCTCTTCCTCTCTTCTCTCTTCCTCTCTTCCTCTCTTCCTTCCTATCTCTCCCGTGAATCACCCATTTGATGTTGTGTGGGGTTTGCTTTTATAGGAAAAATGAGTAGTGTTGAGCAAGCTTCTTGGACATCCACTTGTTGAGTGGATGAGTGGATATCCATTATTTACAACACTCCCCCTTGGATGGCCACAAGTCTTCGATTGTCTTGTTAAAATCTTGATCTGTCTTAGATGTTCCCCCTGATTTCAAATCATTTAAGATGATTGTTGATCATTCTGCTTTAATCTCTTAGCGAAAAGAGTTGTCGAAAGAGGTGCTTTACTTGTTGTTAACTTTCTACAGGCTTTTTCTTGAACTAGGTTGTAGGACTTTCTGCTAGACTTGCATCGAAGATCTGAATTTACTCATTGTATCTGGAGCGGAATTTGGTTCAAGGGTGGTGGACACTTGATCTTGAATCGGACTTGTCATTTCTTCAAGGACTTCGAGGCTTGATCTTGAATGAAATTGGACCATGAGAAGCTTCACATGGCAAGTGATCTTCGGCTTTGTCGGGGATGAATCAGCACGTGTTTGTTGCGCTTGTCTCCACATGCTTCAATGTATCATTTTCACTTTCCTTACTTACTTCCCTTGCTTAAGTAGTATTTTCCTTACTTTTCCCCCATGCATGTGTGACATCTTCTCCTGCAGTATTTGCCCTCTGATACAGGAGTGGAATGCAACCCTTGCATTTGGATGGTTCATCACTTCTTGGTGATTGGAGACCCAGCTCCAACAACAGTTGAAGATGACTACTCGAGAGCTAGGTAAGCAATCAGGAAATGTTCCAGGCAGTAGGTTCCTTACTGGGAGTTTGAGTGGAGGTTTCGACATATTGTTTTCTTTATCCTTGTCTTTGCAGGTAAGAACAAGGACAAAGGAAATGACAGGGAGATTGCATGATATGAGATACTCTTGCTCTCATCCCTGAATATATGAGATAATCTTGCTTTGGTGTGACTTGTGTGAAGAGGTATTCTCGGAGAGGAAGAAAACTGAGCATTTCGAGATGCTTTGTTGAAGATGCATTCTCGGAGATAAGGAAGAGTTGGACATTATTGCAGGTTTACCTTGTTATGGAGAACGGAGGTCGACATATATAGAGATTTCCCAATAGCAAGTGGTGGTGTTGTGCTTTTACTCTTGTCAGCAACTGTGGTGTAAATAAAACAGTAAGATTTACACGTTTTCAACTTTGTCAGAGCTTTTTGACAAAGTTGCACGCGATATCCGAAAAGCTGATTGCGTCTGAAAAATGCCAACGAACTTTATTCAGGAAAATCTGGCTTTTGAAATTCAGAGAACCGTGCCACTTCGATCTTTGAATAGGTGGCTCTGTTGCCTCTTCTTTTATAGAGACATACATTGTGTTTAAGAGTATACTCAGAAAGTTGCTGCTTGAGAAATTTCCCCATTCTTGCACTTCTAAAATTTTATTTAACCTCTTTTTTCTTCATCATTTCTAAAAATGACTTGCCTATCTAACATTTGCTTAGATTTGAGTCTTAGGAGTGATACAGACGAGCAGCGTCAGGATAATATATGGCGCTCGTCCTTCTTATCTTCTAATGGTCCTCTTATGGTTGGGGACTCTGTGATGAAGAATAACATAACCGTTACTGTGGTAGCTAGGAATCTTCTTACTCCAAAGGATAACAGAATCCTTTCAAAACGGTCTGACGAGTTGGCCGTTCAAGACTCCTTGGCTCTCAATGTTTAGTGTGCTGGCTCTGTTTCCAATATGGGCCAACGTCTACTTGCTCAAACTTGCCAAGTTGAATCATTGATGGCTGAGGTGGCAAGTCTTAAACAAGAGATCAGATGGCTCAAGCACGAGAATAGAGTGTTACACGTGCTTGCAAATAATTACTCGACGAGCATGAAAAAAAAGCTCGACCAGCTGCAGAAATCTTAAAGTCGGATTCAAAGTGATCACCAGAGGTTCGTTGCTAGATTTCGAAAGCAACTGACGCATTCCCCTTCTGGTGTTTTGCAAAGTACTGGGGTGCCACATGATCAATCTCCAGTGCCTCCCCTTCTGGGGTACTTCCGAGTACTGAGGCTTCACATGAGCAACCTTTGTAAGGTCTCTATCCTGTTTGTTTGTTTTAACTCATGTGTATGTACATATCTATAATTTCTTGGAAATATTAATAGATAAGCTTTATTTCATTCAATATATTGTGCCAAATACAATAAAACATATACTTCACTAAGATGTGGTGCTTCTGGACCAAATATCCATTTATCTTTACCCTCACGAAGATAAATGATCTTTCTTAGTGTCTACATCATTTGAGTATTCAACTCATAATCTTCAATCCATATGGTTCTTTTAATATCATAGACATCATGGATAAGATTCGTGTTAGTAGATTGTTCGATCTGCAGCTCGAGACAATATTTCTCTCAACACTTTATAATCTTTCTTTACTCTTCAGGAGTCTCAATTTAATATCATCAACTATTCAGAAGTTCTAATTTAATGTCATTGACTCTTACAAGAGATTTTAGTATGTTGCAATAATATCATAATGATAGTACTCACTAAGGCAATTTATACTATCCATTGGTATTGAGTACATATTTTATACTTTACCCTTCGAGGGCTTACTTCAAGCAAATTGAATCATTCAGGGATTTTCTACACTTCATGACACATTTTCCTTTGGAATTTATACAGAGCAATTTGCTCCCATGTATACTTGAGGGATTTACTTATGGAGATATGAGTGGACGACTCACAACCCTTCGTATATAATTCTTCATTCATATGAACTCGTTTACAACCTTGTGTCATATCATGTGAGTATATTTTACTGTATTACAAATGCCCATATGTAACCTCTTTGATTCAACATATTTTGGCTATTTGTATTGTATTCAAATATATATAGGTTCATTTTTCCACGTTTTTACAAAATTGTAATGGAATTGCCTTTCTCCATTTTTGGCCAATAATTTTCCTTTTGTCGACGAACAAAAGAACATGACTCAATATTAACAAGCTCATTGATGAATTTAGTAGCTACTTGTAAAAATCAAAATTACCATTGATTATCATCAATCCGTGATCCCATATTCTCATGTGCATGCGCATGCATAAAAGTTTTTCATTTCTTTTGGATATCCATTGCCTCTTCAAGGGCATTACACTATCTCTTCCAGGATAGTCGTAATTTAAAGAATTCGGATCATAACCTCTTCTTAAGCGTTATAGAGCTTGGATTTTAATCTCCACTTCTGGGAGTTGAGTCATTGGAACCTATACGTCTAACATGCTTCATGCATGAGACATCAATATTCCCATGTTCGTGGATTGTCCTATCTGGGACGTGTATCCATGCGACGACTATCATGCTTCTGACATGCAACAATTATGCTTTGGGAATGCAATAGTTCAGTAGTGTTATATTCTTCTTCTTTCAAATGACTAAACCTTTTGAGTCTGAAAGTCTGCCACGCTTTAGGCATGCAACAGATAAATCATTTACTGTCTCATTATTTTGTCCAACAGGAACATCAATTCTTGTAGGCATATTTGCAGCAAGTATATATGATTTCATCACTTTCATTGCATCATTCAATTATTCCTATTTCATTTTCTCATTGTTTGCTTCATGAATCAAAATAAGACAAATTCTCTTCGTTCTTCTGAAACGGTCTTTTCTTATCATTCTTCTGGAATGATATTTTCTCATCGTTCTTCTGGAACAATGTTATTTTCTCCCCTAATGTCGGGAAAATTGTCTTATCAAAATCATAGTCTGCAAACCACGCGGTAAACATATCCCCAGTCAAGGATTCCAAATATTGAATGATAGATGGTGTTCAACATCAATGCCTAATCCACGATGATGCCTCATTTCAGTACGTTGCGGCAGTGCAATAGGCACATAAATAACACAACCAAAAACTCGTAAATGTATAATGTTTGGCTAGTTCCCAAACACGAGTTGTACTGAGAAGTATTGATGGTCGGTAACATGTTTCAACCGAATTAATAATGCATCATATAAAGTTTACATGTCCCCATGTAGAAAATTGGCAATTTGGTTTTCATGAGCAGAACGTTAGTAATCAATTTCACCCACGTAATGAATGCTTCTACTAAACCGTTTTGAATATTGACATAAGGAACTTTTGGTCCTTATTTAATAGTCTGTGAACTGAGACTCTTATGTTCTTTATTACAATTAAGTTGAGGTACTGCGACACTTCAAACTTACGGTACTCATCTAGAAACTTCATGTTCTGATCTTCAGGATCAAGGGACTTCATACCTGATTCTTTTGCGTGATGGAACTTCATGTCCAATCATTTTTATATGATGAAGATCAAGAAACTGCAGGTTCTGATTTGATCAAGGAAGTTCAGGTCCTGTATAGATTCGTCGTAACAAAAGATAAGTACAATAAATAAATTAAAGCAATAGGCGGTAATTCCAACCATAATAAATAAATTGCATATAAGTAAATAAAGCTTGTGACAAGGGTTTTAATTCAGCACCATCAAAACTTAAAGCAATAGGTGGTAAAACCGTCCATGATAAATAAATTGCTTTAAAGTAAATAAAGCTTGTGACAAGGGCTTTGATTCAGCACTATTCACATAAATATCAAAGCTTTAAAGCAAAGGGTAATAATTCTACCCACTGTAAATAAATTGCTTTAAATAAATAGAACTTGTGACATGGGATTTAAACCAACACCATGCACATAAATATCAAACTTTAAAGTAAAAGGTAATAATTATACTCACTGTAAATAAATTGCTTTAAATAAATAGACTTGTGATATGGGCTTTAAATCAACATCATGCACATAAATATGCCAAAACAGAAAATGCAATGATTAAGTCCTCATCGTTTACTTTTTCTTTTTCTTGGTCTGCCACTTCTTTTGTTTGATTCCTTTTATTTTTATTTCACAGTTCTGAAGTCATTTTGGTTACTCAGGAAATAATAGTAACAATAAGTTATAGTAACAATAAGTTCCAATTGGTGTTCCTCCTCCGGTGAGTTTCGAAAAAGTCAAAACGGTTCCCATAAGTTTTGGAGTCAAGAGTGTTCATAAGGTGGTTGTCCAGTTTTCTGCGGAAATTGGAAACTGGTTTGATATTTCAGACATCTGCGACGATCGCACCATTAAAGTTTTCTGAAATTTTGATATGTTGTAGATACTGAGCGAACTAACAACTTTCAAGAAGAAAGTATTTCAATCCGAGGTTTGCAAGTTGGAGTTCCAAGGCTGTTTACATGGTTGTCAAATTCTTTACGAATTTTGAGTCTATACTATTTTGCTTCTGCAAAAGATGATATACAGTCATGCAACAACATATATATATTTGCTTTAGGAAAATCAGTAGTACAAAGATTTTAAGATGAAATGAAAAGATTTTTTTATATGTGAGATTCCAGGCGACAGAGGTGAACATGATTTGTAGCGTTGTGCTTTCCAATGATATGAGAGTTTTTCGTGCTGATAACGTGTTGTAAAATCGACGGTGTGTGCAGTGGAATAAATAAACAATACACAAAATTTACGAGGTTCCTCTACAGTCAGTGTGATTGGAATACGTCCTAGGGGTAGCAGTGGTGCTTTCATTATAATTTGAAATAATAGGAGTACAAAGATAACTCTCTCTATTATCTCCTCTCCTCTTCCTCTCTTCCTTCCTATCTCTCTTCCTCTCTTCCTCTCTTCCTCTCTTCCTCTCTTCCTTCCTATCTCTCCCGTGAATCACGCACTTGATGTTGTGTGAGGTTTGCTTTTATAGAAAAAATGAGTAGTGTTGGGCAAGCTTCTTGGACATCCTCCTGTTAAGTGGATGAGTGGACATCCATTATTTACAACATGATTATCGTACTCCTCATGCAGTTTCATTGTTTTTTTTTTCTTCTTTAATTGGGCGTTTTGGGATCATGAAGACAAAATTACAAATTGGGAGATGAACACTCATAAGAGGTAGGATTGGACTTCTACAGTCGGCCCAAAAAAAAGCCGACAAGGCAAAGACTTGGAATTCCTCCATATCCAAAATCTGCACACACAAATCCCCCGAAGCCAATCTTCTAGAAACAACGCAGAACCCTCGGGAAGGCCAGATGGCACTCGTGTGCCACGTAACCCCTCCCCCCTCGTTTCTCTTGCCCTCCAAGCTCAGACCTGCCATCCCTCTTCTCAGAAAGCGCTTCTTCTCCTTCTCCGTCTCTGCAGCCATGGCTTCCGATGCTCCTGCTAAGAAGGTAATCACCGCCACTAATCAGCCACTAATCACCTCATTAATCAGCTACCTCTCTCTCTCTCTTTATGATTTCGGTGATTTTTTTGTGGGTGAGGTTTTGACTGTGAAAAATGGGAGCAGGTTTTGGTTCCGATTGCCAACGGCACGGAGCCGATGGAGGCGGTGATCACAGTCGATGTTCTGCGGCGGGCTGGAGCCGATGTTACTGTGGCTTCTGTGGAGAAGCAGCTCCGTGTGGATGCTTGCCACGGCGTTAAGATCGTCGCTGATGCTTTGATTTCGGACTGCAGGCAAAGCGTCTTCGATCTCATCACTCTACCCGTACACACACTCTCTCCCTCTCTTCACATGCACATATATATATATATATACACACACATGAGTGTGTGTGTGTGTGTGTGTGTGTGTGTGTGTACTTATATAGGGATGATCGTGTCACCTGTCCACTCTCCATGCACTAATTGATTATTCCTTGGTGCCCTTCTATCATTACAAAGGAAGTTAGCATTTCTTCTAATTATTGAATTTGAAGTTTTTTTTCTCTAAAGTGTAATGTTATCAAGGGATTACATGTGAAAAGCCCTTAAATTTTTAGCCTTGTGATGCCCGGTAAATTGAATGTTTGTTTCCGGTTACCTTGTGATGGACCTGGTTAAGCAGCCGTCTTTAGCTTTTTTGAGTGTAGAGTTTTGGTTGCTCATGTCCAAGTTAAGATAGGGTTATGCATAACATTATATATGTTACTTAATTGCACTATTTTAGTTTCCAAGCAACGTCCAAATGCGCCCGAACTGTTGATATAATCCATAATATGTTAGGGTGGACTATGGATTTTTATCTGTTATTGCTTCTGTCATTCTCCTACCAGCTTATTCGGTCCTACTTCATTGTTTTCTCCAGTGGAATTTGATTATATCTGTTTTTATGCTGTAGGGAGGCATGCCAGGTGCTACTAATCTTAAGAATAGTGAGGTCCTGGAAAGTTTGGTGAAGCAGCAGGCCGCAAATGGGAAGCTCTACTCTGCTATATGTGCTTCACCTGCAGTGGCACTTGCGTCATGGGGTGTGCTGAAGGGACTGAAAGTACGATCTTTGAGCACCTCCAATATTTCATTACTTATTATACATATTAAAATTGTAATTAGTGTTTTTTTTTTTTTTTTTGAAATGACTAAATCTGGACTTGTGGGCTCTATTGTCTTTTAACAGGCAACTTGTTATCCATCTTTTATGGAGCAATTAGTATCTGGTGCAACCGCTGTTGAGTCAAGAGTGCAGCTGGATGACAAAGTTGTGACAAGTCGTGGACCTGGTACTACCATGGAGTTTGCTGTTGCACTGGTCGAGCAATTATATGGGAAAGAAAAAGCTGATGAAGTTTCTGGGCCACTGGTATATACTTTCTCATTGTACTACTTATTGATTGGTTGTATTATTCTCCAATCCCCTCCCCCCCAATCTAAGGGGAAAAAAATGAATGCATAGAAGATGTGGAGTTAGTACGATGGAGATGAATAAGGGAAAGACTGAGAACAACAAATTCATTGGAATTTACCATAAGCAAGCAGTCTGAAAAATTGGATAAACTGATAGCTTTGATTAAATGGAGAAAAGATTCTAGAGATGAAACTTATATTTTGTAAACATATTTGACAAAAAGAAAAGTAGAACTATCCGCACATGGTTCATATATAACAAAACTTAGGATAGAGAATTCAGACACATGATATGGTTAGTATTGAGCTGAAGAGGTGACTATATAGTTATACTAGTGGGGTTGAAGTGCCTGTCTAGTAAGGATCCTTTTCAGCTTAGCTTCTTAGTTCAGAAAGCCTTTGAGTTGGGCTTTGGCTTAGGTTACTTAATTATAAATTAAGCTTGATTCTTTAACATGTATCTCGAGCTGCCTGTACACAACTTGTATTTTACTAAAGGCCCACCGTGTAATTGATTGGGTAGAGGTGGTGATTCCTGCCTTGTGGTGTCATTCTGCTAATTCTTGTCAAGTGATTTTGAAGCCATTCATTGTTTGGTTAAATGAAAACAAATATGATGTGTTGTGATCTGGCTTCACCTTCTAGGCAGCTACCCTTGATTCAAAGCCCAAGTGGCTGGAGGCTAAGCTTCTGCAGTTTAGAATGTGGTTTTGTTTCTGATGGGTATGCAACCGCATTTTGTACGCAGGTGATGCGTTCCAACCATGGTGATGAATATATAATAACTGAGTTAAACCCAGTTGAGTGGACTCCCCATGATACCCCAAAGGTAAATTTTTTATTGTACAGTATATCGTTTATTGTGTGTTGGATGCTGTTACTTTAATTTGTTGTTCTTTTGTTGGTTCACTCTTCAAATATGCATGAAATTTGAGAACAACATTGTGTGTGGATTTCTTTGTCTACTTGCGTTGGATTGCAAAGTTATACCAGGAGAGAGCGTGGCTAATCAACATCGCTTGTTGGTGATGGATGTACATATCAAAAGAGTAAGACAAAAGAACAAGACTTGGAAGTGCCCAAGGACTAGATGGTGGAATCTAAAAGAAGAAAAACAAGTCATTTTCAAAGAGAAGGTAATCACCCAATGTGTGTGGGATAGAGAGGGGGAAGCTAGCCAAATGTGGGATTCCATGGCTAGTTGTATCCGAAAAGTAGCAAAAGAGGTATTAGGAGAGTCCAAGGGCTTTGCCCCACACCAAAAGGAATCTTGGTGGTGGAATGAGGAGGTACAAACAAAGGTGAAGGCTAAGAAGGAATGTTGTAAAGCCTTATACAAGGAGAGGACCGATGAAAATGGTGAAAAGTATAGAAAAGCGAAGCAAGAGGCGAAAAAAGCTGTCAGAGAAGCTAAGTTAGCGGCTTACGACGATATGTATAAACGACTAGATACCAAAGAAGGAGAGTTGGATATCTATAAACTATCTAGAGCAAGGGAAAAGAAGACAAGGGACCTAAACCAAGTGAGGTGCATCAAGGATGAGGATGGAAAGGTTCTTGCTACAGAGAACGCGGTTAAAGACAGATGGAGAGGTTATTTTCATAATCTTTTCAATGAAGGACATGAAATGAGTGATTCTTTAGGGGAGTTGAGTAACTCAGAAGAGTGTAGAAACTACTCTTTTTATCGTCGAATCCGGAAGGAAGAAGTGGTTGTAGCTTTGAAGAAGATGAAGCATAAAAAAGCAATAGGCCCAGACAATATACCAATCGAAGTGTGGAAACTTTTGGGAGAGACAGGTATAACATGGCTCACTGACCTTTTCAATAGGATTTTGAAAACGAAGAAGATGCCAAATGAGTGGCGAACGAGCACTTTGGTGCCTATCTACAAGAACAAGGGCGACGTACAAAATTGCATGAACTATAGGGGTATTAAGCTAATGAGTCATACAATGAAGCTCTGGGAGAGAGTCATTGAGCATAGATTGAGGCAAGAGACACGGGTTTCGGACAACCAATTCGGGTTCATGCCAGGGCGCTCAACCATGGAGGCAATCTATCTCTTACGAAGATTGATGGAAAGATATAGAGATGGGAAAAAGGATTTACACATGGTCTTTATAGATTTGGAAAAAGCGTATGATAGGGTCCCAAGAGACATTCTTTGGAGGATTTTAGAGAAGAAAGGAGTACGAGTAGCATATATCCAAGCTATAAAGGATATGTATGAAGGAGCAAAGACTGCCGTAAGAACTCATGAAGGACAAACCGAAAGCTTCCCCATAACTGTAGGATTACATCAAGGCTCATCCTTAAGTCCTTACCTTTTTGCGTTGGTAATGGATGAGTTAACAGGACATATTCAAGATGATATTCCTTGGTGTATGCTTTTCGCAGACGATATAGTGTTGATAGATGAAACTCAGGAAGGGGTAAATGCAAAGCTTAACCTTTGGAGAGAAGTGTTGGAATCTAAAGGTCTTCGCCTAAGCCGATCAAAGACAGAATATATGGAGTGCAAGTTCAGTGCAAATGGAGGCCAAAACGAGTTAGGGGTGAGGATCGGAGATCAAGAAATACCAAAAAGCGACCGTTTTCGTTACCTAGGATCTATCTTGCAAAAGAACGGAGAATTAGATGGAGATCTCAACCATAGAATACAAGTTGGATGGATGAAGTGGAAGAGTGCATCCGGGGTGTTGTGTGACCGCCGAATGCCATTGAAGCTCAAGGGAAAATTTTATAGGACGGCAATAAGGCCGGCGATGCTGTATGGTACAGAATGTTGGGCGGTGAAACATCAACACGTACACAAAATGGGTGTAGCGGAGATGAGGATGCTTCGTTGGATGTGTGGGCACACGAGAAAGGATAAGATTAGGAATGAGGATATCCGGGGTAAAGTAGGAGTAGCCGAAATTGAAGGAAAGATGAGAGAAAATCGGTTACGGTGGTTTGGACATGTGCAAAGAAGGCCTACTGACGCTCCGATTAGAAGATGCGACTATGGGACAGAGGTTCAGGGCCGAAGGGGTAGAGGAAGACCTAGGAAAACTTTGGAAGAGACTCTAAGAAAAGACTTAGAGTACTTGGATCTAACGGAGGACATGACACAGGATCGAGCACAATGGCGTTCTAAGATTCATACAGCCGATCCCACTCAGTGACTTGGATTTTCCAAGTCTTCAATCGAGAAGTTTTCCTCACTCGGGAAATTAAGGGAACACTACCCCAACCTACATGCTCCACTCAGAAAGCTTCAACATACAAGCTTCAACAAAAGAAAATTCAAAGAACTTAGCGAAGAAGGCTTTGGTGTATTTAACACAATACGTTGAAATGAAGGAAAGCTTATTTATTGATATCCCCGATCAGCTACAAATATGTACATATACATGAGTCAAAATAAACACACAAGACGGAGCCTTCACAAAGGTTGCTTAGGAGAAGTCTCAGCAGTCGGTAGAGCCCCAGAAAGAGAAGGCACCGGAGGGGGATCATTTGGAGCCTCAGTACTGGACAGAACCCTAGAAGGAGGAGGCATCAGAGGTTGATCATTCGGAGCTTCATTACGCGGTACAGCCCCAGAAGACGAAGGCAATAAATGCCTTTGGAACAAACCCACAAATCTCTGATGATCAAGTAAAACCTGACCATCAGTTTCCTTCATCTGGTCAAGCTTCCTCTTCATGTTTGTAGCATAGTCATGTGCGAGCCGGTGCAACTGTTTATTCTCATGCTTGAGCCCTCTAATCTCCTGTTTGAGACTCATCACTTCAGCCGCCAAGGATTCAACTTGGCGGGTTCGAGCAAATAGGCGTTGGGCCATATTAGACACAGAACCTGCACACTGAACACTGAGAGCCAGCGAATCCTTAACAGCTAACTCATCAGACCGTTTGGAAAGTAGTCTGTTATCTTTGGGAGTGAGAAGGTTCCTGGCCACCACCGCAGCGGTCATATCATTCTTCATCACAGAATCCCCAACGGTAAGAGGACCAGTAGGGGAGACGAAGGATGGGCGCCATATGTTGTCTGGAGAAGGCGGGGCTGCCTCTTCAACAAGGTTCAAGTCAAAACGACGGTCGGAGGGGCCAGACATTTTCAAAGGTGTTGAAGAGAGAAGAGGTTTGACAAATCAAGATCTTAGAAGTGCAAGAATTAAGCTTCTACTGGTGGAGATTCAAGTGTGCTTTGGAACTTAATGTCAGCCTCTATAAAAATCTGCACTCGACGGAGCTTCGGAAATCGAAGAGGCGCCTGCTCAGAAATCGAAGAGGCGTTTGCTTTCTCAAAAGCTGGGCTGCTTAGAGATCACGAGGGTTGATCTCAAAAATCGAAGAGGCGATTGCTTTCTCAAAAGTTGGGCTGCTCAAAGACCACGAAGGCCGATCTCAGAAATCGAAGAGGCGCTCGTTTTCTCAAAAGCTGGGCTCCCCAGAGACCACGAGGGCCGATCTCAGAAATCGAAGAGGCACCTACTTTTCCAGCCTTGTCAGCACCCGTCACACGCACACTCAGCTTTGCAGAAATTATGGGCATTCTGTCGAAGACTTCTGGGGAAGTAGAAAACACATGAATCTTACTGTTCAATCACCCACTTCTCACACGCAACAATAGCTCATGGGTACCACAGATAACTTTGCCAAAGTTCTCTGCCAAAGTTGAGCACGTGAAGCTTGCAGCTCCCACTACATCGCTCTGACCAAGAAGGGTAAAAGAATAGCAAAGAAACAGCACTAACAAAGTTTAGACCCATAAATTTTGAAGGTCTAGCTACCATATTATTACCCACAAGGGTAAAGGAACAGTACCACTGCTGGATAATTGGAAAGTCCCTGTGTGTCAACCTCTGTGCTTCGTGGCAAGGTAGACTAGCAAACATGCCCAACCTTTACTCACATTCGAGAAAACACTCCCAATAAGATTGCTTGCTCCAAAATCGAAGAGGCACCGTCCTCCGAATCTCGAGAGCCAGACTCCCAACATGACTACTTTCTTAAAAATCGAAGAGAGGGTAAAGGAACAGTACCATTGCTGGATAATTGGAAAGTCCCTGTGTGTCAACCTCTGTGCTTCGTGGCAAGGTAGACTAGCAAACATGCCCAACCTTTACTCACATTCGAGAAAACACTCCCAACAAGATTGCTTGCTCCAAAATCGAAGAGGCACCGCCTTCCGAATCTCGAGAGCCAGACTCCCAACGTGATTACTTTCTCAAAAATCGAAGAGACACTGCTCCCCGAATCTTCGAGAGCCAGACCCCCAGCATGATTGCTTTCTCAAAAATCGATGAGGCATCGTTATCCGAATCAATCGAAGAGGCGCTTGCTTTCTCAAAAGCTGGGCTGCTCAGAGACCACGAGGGCCGATCTCAGAAATCGAAGAGGCACCTACTTTTCTAGCCTTGTCAGCACCTGTCACACGCACACTCAGCTTTGCAGAAATTATGGGCATTCTGTCGAAGACTTCTGGTGAAGTAGAAAGCACATGAATCTTACTGTTCAATCACCCACTTCCCACACGCAACAATAGCTCATGGGTACCACAGATAACTTTGCCAAAGTTGAGCACGTGAAGCTTGCAGCTCCCACTACATCGCTCTGACCAAGAAAGGTAAAAGAATAGCAAAGAAACATCACTAACAAAGTTTAGACACATAAATTTTGAAGGTCTAGCTACCATATTATTACCCACAAGGGTAAAGGAACAGTACCACTGCTGGATAATTGGAAAGTCCCTGTGTGTCAACCTCTGTGCTTCGTGGCAAGGTAGACTAGCAAACATGCCCAACCTTTACTCACTTTCGAGAAAACACTCCCAACAAGATTGCTTGCTCCAAAATCGAAGAGGCACCGTCCTCCGAATCTCGAGAGCCAGACTCCCAACATGACTACTTTCTCAAAAGCGAAGAGAGGGTAAAGGAACAGTACCATTGCTGGATAATTGGAAAGTCTCTGTGTGTCAACCTTTGTGCTTCGTGGCAAGGTAGACTAGCAAACATGCCCAACCTTTACTCACATTCGAGACAACACTCCCAACAGGATTGCTTACTCCAAAATCGAAGAGGCACCGCCCTCCGAATCTCGAGAGCCAGACTCCCAACATGATTACTTCCTCAAAAATCGAAGAGACACTGCTCTACGAATCTCGAGAGCCAGACCCCCAGCATGATTGCTTTCTCAAAAATCGAAGAGGCATCGTTCTCCGAATCTCGAGAGCCAGATACCACAGACCACTTTTTCAAAGTGCTCTGACAGAGTTAAAACATGTGAAACTGGCAGCTCCCACTACCGTGCTATGACCAAGCAGGGTAAATGAATAGCATTACTACCTGTTGTTAGGGAGACTCCTATATATGTCGACCTCCATCCCCAACGGACAGGCAGACCTGCAAAAATGCTCAACCCTTCATCATATCTGAGAGGGCACTCCCAACGAAGCCTTTCGAAATATTCAGCTTTCTTTCCCCCCGATAATACCTCTGCAAACAAGCTATACTAGAGCAAGAATATCTCATATCATCAGGGTTAAAAGCAAGAGTATCCCATATCATGCTTTTTCCCTGTCTTTTCCTTTGGCCTTGTTTTTACCTGCAAGACAAGGAGAAAGAGAGCAATCAGTCAGCACTTGGATCAAGCTTCCAGCCAGGAACTGACTGCCTGGAACCCCTTACCTGATTACTTACCTGGCATTGCTCTCGAGTACTCATCTTCAACATCTTATGTTTCCAGGGAAGATTCCGCATCTGCTTGAGGAACAGATAGGGCAAGTGCGAAGGATACAAGGAAGCATGTGGAGACAAGCGTAACAGCACACGTGCCGATACACCCATTACTCTGTCAAAAGCAAAAGTATCCCATATCAGCAGGGTGGAACGTACTCTAGATTTGATGGACTTGTTTTGACCCTCAAATTCTTCAGTCGGCCTTATACTCTGGAGGAAACCAGAAAACCATCCAGCTCAGTTCAAGAATAAGCCTGTGGAAAGTTACTTCTTCAAAAGCAAAAGTATCTCATATCATCTCTTCTCATTTTTCTTCTCTTTATCCTTCATGCTGCTGCAAGATGGGGAGAAGGTGAACAATCAGTCGGAGCTCTGATTGCTTACCTTGTCTGTCACCTCTTTCAGCAGACCCCCTAGCTCGGCGACTTGGGGGACTCCTACTACATGGTTTGTATCGCGATTGACCAAGCCTGAGACTACAAGTAAGCTTCAAGTGAAATTGATACATTACCTTGTGCATCTCCACCAGTTAAAGATACCACCCCTGGATGGAGGAAGAGTACTTCCAGAGAAGATGCCACATCTACCTATGAGACAGATAAGGCAAGTCAAGACGACACCACACTCCGATACTTAGAAGTTTCGTGATTACGAGATCATTCTCCCACAATATTTCCTAATGTCATTTGTACTAAATCATTCACTTGTACTCACTAAAGGAGAGCTTGAACCTATGTACTTGTGTAAACCCTTCACAATTAATGAGAACTCTTCTATTCCGTGGACGTAGCCAATCTGGGTGAACCACGTACATCTTGTGTTTGCTTTCCTATCTCTATCCATTTATATACTTATCCACACTAATGACCGGAGCAATCTAGCGAAGATCACAAAAAGCGACCGTTTTCGCTACCTAGGATCTATCTTGCAAGAGAACGTAGAATTAGATGGAGATCTCAACCATAGAATACGAGCTGGATGGATGAAGTGTAAGAGTGCATCCGGCGTGTTGTGTGACCGTCGTAGGCCACTGAAGCTCAAGGGAAAATTTTATAGGACGGCAATAAGGCCAACGATGTTGTATGGCACAGAATGTTGGGCGGTGAAGCATCAACACGTACACAAAATGGGTGTAGCGGAGATGAGGATGCTTCGTGGGATGTGTGGGCACACGAGAAAGGATAAGATTGGGAATGAGGATATCCGAGGTAAAGTAGGAGTAGCCGAAATTGTAGGAAAGATGAGAGAAAATCGGCTCCGATGATTTGGACATGTGCAAAGAAGGCCGACTGACGCTCCGGTTCGAAGATGTGACTACGGGACAGAGGTTCAGGGCCAAAGGGGTAGAGGAAGACCTAGGAAAACTTTGGAAGAGACTCTAAGAAAAGACTTAGAGTACTTGGATCTAACGGAGGACATGACACAAAACCGAGCGCAATGGCGTTCTAGGATTCATATAGCCGACCCCACTTAGTGGGAAAAGGCTTTGTTGTTGTTGTTGTTGTATCTCAAGTTGCATTTCAGACAAGGTAGGAAAGGGTAAAATCCAAGTTCAAATCTTGTTGTAAGCAACCTGAAAAAGAGAAGCCATATTAGAGTGCTTTACTTGACAGTGATTTACATATGGAAATATCTCTAGGATTCTTTCAAGTTTCCCTAAGTGTTACGCAAATTAGCAACTAAAGGTTGTGATATCAGAGTAAGATTTTTTTTACTTGGTTTAAGGTGATATATAATGTGCATTTTAACCTCTTTTGTCTTTGTTATCCTTTAGATTCTTGTACCTATTGCGAATGGCACAGAGGAAATGGAAGCTGTTATGATTGTCGATATTCTACGACGAGCCAAAGCGGATGTTGTGGTGGCCTCTGTAGAGGATAAACTAGAAATTCTTGCTTCCCGCAAAGTTAAACTGGAGGCGGATATGTCCCTTGATGAAGCTGCCCAACTTTCATATGACCTAATTGTCTTGCCTGTAAGTTGGGCTCTAGCTTGCTACTGTTTAACCATTACTCTATCTATTCATTAGTCCCACAACATTCTTATGTTTTTTTCAGGGTGGACTTGGTGGTGCCCAAGCATTTGCAAAATCGGAAAAGCTAGTGAATTTGTTAAAAAAGCAGAGGCAATCCCAGAGACCTTATGGAGCAATATGTGCCTCCCCAGCTCTAGTTTTGGAACCCCATGGCCTACTCAAGGTATCCCTTATACGGTGTTTAGAGAACTTCCTTTTTATGCTTAAAAGGGCAACTCCACTAACTTTGGTACCACCATTAACGTTGAACAACCTGAAAATTCTGACTGCACCTCGTATTATTCAATGGTGTACTAACTCGATCTATTCATGATCAATTCACGGAAACGATCTGCTTCTTGCATTGTTGCAAACTCATCAGAAGAACTTATTTCCATTCAAATTGGATATTTGTCCATTTTGGCATACATAATTAAGTTTCTATATGTTAAATTTTTTTTAATTATCCATTTATGAACTTTGTTTGACTTTGATCCAGGGTAAAAAGGCCACAGCATTCCCCGCAATGTGCGACAAGCTGTCAGATAAAAGTGAAATCGAGAACAGGGTAGTGGTTGATGGCAACCTCATCACCAGCAGAGGACCAGGAACTTCAATGGAGTTTGCTCTTGGAATTGTTGAGAAGTTTCTCGGTCGCGAGAAAGCAATAGAGCTTGCAAAAGTGATGCTTTTCGTTCATCCGTAGAGCTTATGTTCGTGTATAATGTGGGCGCCCATACATTCGATCAACGACTACCAAAAGCGGAAAGCTGGCTTCGTATTTGAGTATGAATCCTCTGTGCTTAACTGAGTTCGTATATAAATAAATGCGTAGAGGACTGAAATATTATAGTTCTTTGGCTAGGTTTTTGAGTTTCACCGTGTACTGAAGAGTTTGTGTTACAACCAAAAGAGAGTTTCATCTGTAATTTTGTGGTCTCTCGTACCTTTAGGTTGACAAGCTCTTGGACCCTACATAAATGCGTTTGATAATCATTTTGTTTTTATGTTCTTTTTCGTACACCTTCACTCTTCTACATTTCTATGCGTTTGATAATCATTTTGTTTTTATGTTCTTTTTCGTACACCTTCACTCATTTTGTTTCTATGTTCTTTTTCGTACACCTTCACTCTTCTACATTTCTATACATTTCTATGCGTTTGATAATTATTTTGTTTTTATGTTCTTTTTCGTACACCTTCACTCTTCTACATTTCTACGTCGCACATTTCTCTTCTTATTTTTCTCTTTATCATTTATATAGAATTAAAAACTGAAAACGACGTGATTATTAGTCGCACATTTCTCTTCTTATATTTTCCAAGCACATGCTTGAACACTCCGTGTGGAAATTGTGGAAACTAAATTACAAATGCTCATTCCCAACCACCTAAGGACAGGATTAAACAATCCGGAAACATTTATGTTTGATTTGTTGGGTCGAATTATCAAAGTGTCTTAACTGTCGTCTTCTCAACAAAGTATAACACAACAAATTAATAAACCCATAATAAATAAGAAGTACCTGATGTGTTTGACAACTTGAAAAGTATGCACTATGGGATCTGTAATACTTTAATGTATTTCTGTGATCTGAATCGTCTATCTTTAAGGTTGAAGATCATGTTCCAAAAAAACACCCAAACTTGAGACTATATGATTGCTTAGATTAAAAGTTTAGTTCTTTGTAGAACTGTATTGTCTATTTTCTTAACTAAAAATGAATGTCTTAATGATTTTGGATTTGTCTAACTTTTTTCAAGAATGATTTATGAATGATATTAAAAGATAAACGGTTTGAGTTGTTAAAATGTTGGCTCCACAAAAATGTGTGTAAAAAAAAGGTTTTTATATTAACACCCCACAAAATGTTGAATGCACCTCACATTAAAATTTAATATTAAATGACTTATTTACTCTACTATGCAATGACAATTTTGACCTTATTAGGTTTTAAAAAAAATAAAAATTTATAAATACACCTCAAATCACTTTTAGCGTATTATTTATCTTCTCAACTATCAAACATGTTGATTGAGAAAAATTGTTTTTGACGAATGGAATACGAAATCGATGTTTCGGAAGCTTTACATGAGGTAAGACTTCATAGTTTTCATTGTTTTAGTGATTTCAACGACATCGAGAATTATTTAATCTTGTGTTTGCTGCATTATTTAAACTTCTATATTCATATTCATCTTTTAGTGTTCGTATTAATCTTGCGTACCCAGTAACATGAGTCATATTAGTGCTAGTGTCATATACTACTTTTACAAATTGAGGATAGCCATTCTCCACATGAACTCCTACTCTCAATCTTTTGCCGTTTGATTGACGTACGTTTCTCATCACGAGTTTTTCTTTCTTGTTTCTTCTTCTTTTCTTGTCACTGGGAGATGATCAATGGAAAATGAGGAGAGACATGGCCTGTATTTAAAGAAATCTGGGACCGATTCAGTTTTGATTTATTAATTAACTTCTACTAGCAGAGAGAGGGTCTTTATTTATTTTGTTCAAGACTAAGTCTAAAGACTTGTGAAATATATATAGAAGTATTATTTGTTAGCACTAACAAGAATCTTTTTTTTTTTATCGGAAAGACTCAGCACCACATGTCATTTTTTTTTAGGCTTTTTAGAAGTTGAATAAGGATCACTTGTGTTTTTCGAGTTCAATTTTCTCACAAGTCGACTTTGTGGTGTCCAAAACCTAGTTCTTCTTGTTGCATCACCGAACCTATTTACCATTTTGAAGACGGATGTTTGTAATTGCCCATCAACAAAATTGAAATCCCCACCAAAGCCTCTAAGGGCACGTTTGTTTGACAGGATTAAGAGGGCTTGGACTGGACTAGACTATAGTCCGACGTTTGGTGTGCATCCGGATTAGCTTTAATGAGCTTAACCCGGACTCGCTTGGACTAACTGCCTCCTTAGCCGTTCTTAACGAGCAACCCCAAAATCGGGCGGATTCGTAAGCCAGAGAAAACCGAGAGATTTTCTGCGTCGTCCCTTCGTCCAGTCCAAGCCCTTCGTCCTCATCTCTACGTTCCCTCAACGTCGTCCTTGCCGTGCTCCCTCATCTTCGTCCTCCTCACCGTCATCTCTGCGTCTTCCGATCTCTGCATCTGCTCGCCCTTATTTGTATGGTAAACTTCGATTCTTCTATTAATTTCATGTATTTGTGTTGCAGATGGTAATTTTACTGAGCTTTATTTGATTTTGTTGTTTTGGGTTTGATAATTTTTGAATCATAGAGATCTGCACTTGAATAAATTAGGGTTTTGATATTTAGGTGAAATTGAAATTAGAATTTGGGCTTTTCATAAGATGAGATGGAACTTGGGAATTTAGGATGTCAAAGTTGTAAAACTTGGAAGTCCTACCCACATGTTGTTTTCGATTTTTAAAAATTGGGGTTTCAACAATGGGAGTACTCTGTGCGTGTGTGTGTCTGCGTGTGTGTGTGTGTGTGTGTTAGTGTACTCTGTGTGTGTGTGTGTAATTTATGTGTATGTCATTACCAAAAATCCTCGTCTCCAAGCATACTCTCTCCAAACACCTCTTTCACTGTATGTTTTTATCTGCCAAATTAGGATGAATTGATGAGTTACTGCAGAAGTGTGTGTGTGTGTCTGTACTCATTACTGTGTGTGTGTGTGTGTGTGTTTGTGTACTCTGTGTGTGTGTGTGTTTGTGTGTACTCATTAACGTAGGGGGTGTGTGTGTGTGTTTGTGTACTTTGTGTGTGTGTTTGTGTACTCTGTGTGTGTGTGTACTCTGTGTTTGTGTAATTTCTCTGTGTGTGTGTGTGGTTGTGTACTCATTAACGTGGGGGGGGGGGTGTGTGTGTGTGTTTGTGTGTACTCATTACTGTGTGTGTGTGTGTATGTGTGTACTCATTAATGTGGAGGGGGGGAGCGAGAGAGGGTGAGGCAGGGAAGGAGGTAGGGTTGGTCTAGAATTTTTGTTCCAACTAGAAGTCCTCCCTGCAACAATCTCTCTGCTTATATTCTAATGTTGCGGTTAAGTTTCATTCAAAAGATTAGTGTCCGGTTTGAACTATTTTTGTCCTTACTTAATTGCTCATCTTTTGATCTTGAACTAGAATGGATGTTTTTTTTATGGTCTGTGAGTTTAGTTGGTGTGTTTCTGTGTGTGTGTATCTGTGTGTAATTTCTGTGAGTGTGTGTGTGTGTGTGTGTGTGTGTATTCTGCACTGGAAGTGTGTGTGTACTGTGTGTACTGTGTGTGTGTGTGTGTGTGTTTGTGTGTACTCATTAACATGGGGTGTGTGTGTGTGTGTTTGTGTACTGCCTGTGTGTGTGTGTACTCTGTGTGTGTGTGTAATTTCTGTGTATGTGTGTGTGTGTACTGTGTGTGTGTAATTTCTCTGTGTGTGTGTTTGTGTACTGCACTGGAAGTGTGTGTGTGTGTGTGTGTAATTTCTGTGTGTGTGTGTGTGTGTGTGTGTTTGTGTGTACTCATTAACGTGGGGGGTGTGTGTGTGTGTGTTTGTGTACTGCCTGTGTGTGTGTACTCTGTGTGTGTGTGTAATTTCTGTGTATGTGTGTGTGTGTTTGTGTACTGCCTGTGTGTGTGTGTACTGTGTGTGTGTGTGTACTGTGTATGTGTGTGTGTGTACTGTGTGTGTGTAATTTCTGTGTGTGTGTGTTTGTGTACTGCCTGTGTGTGTGTGTGTGTCTAATTTCTGTGTATGTGTGTGTGTGTGTGTGTGTTTGTGTACTGCCTGTGTGTGTGTCTAATTTCTGTGTATGTGTGTGTGTGTGTGTGTGTGTGTGTACTGTGTGTGTGTGTAATTTCTGTGTGTGTGTGTGTACTGTGTGTGTGTGTGTAATTTATGTGTGTGTGTGTTTGTGTACTGCCTGTGTGTGTGTGTACTGTGTGTGTATCTAATTTCTGTGTATGTGTGTGTGTGTACTGTGTGTGTGTGTTTGTGTACTGCACTGGAAGTGTGTGTGTGTGTACTGTGTGTGTGTGTGTGTTTATGTGTACTCATTGATAGGGATTTTTACTACTCATGTGAACGAGCTTAAATCTCCTTTTTTTTTTTACTTGCAAGAATCACAAGGTTATTGTAGTATAAACGGATTTTGCAAGGTCGTCTCCACAGGAATTCTTAAATAATTCGAAACTAATCAGATTCCATTTAATTATTGTAATGTAGAAATTTAGATGATTGATTTTATAACCTACTTAAATTGAAAACGAATTTAACTATTAAAGATAAGATAAACTGCAATATTAAAACGGAGGGAAAAGAAAACAGTTTTGGAAGAATCAAATTAAGAAAGCACTAGGGTTCCACCATCACCTAGCAATCCTATGAATTTTTACCAATTACTTATAATCTACACATGCCACTTTGAAGGTTAGATTTTCCTAATTCATATTCTTCTTGGAACCTCCAACATAGAACGTATATCTAACATGCAACCCGTCCGGACGTTCGGATCAAATCTAAACATGAAAGACTAATTATGCTTTATGAAAATCCTTTGAAAAACCATGCAATCCTTAAGACGTGATATTCATCATAAGAGAAATTACAATTATTAATCACAAGAAGCCAGCGTCAATTTCAGGGAACTTTCCGACCAAAATTGCATCAAATTACTTTTCTAAAGATCCTAATGGTGATCAGGCATTACGACAATTAGATAGTTTTTATCCCGGTGATCAACAATTCAAAGTACGTATGCAATCAATCATAAGCAATTAAATAAAAATCACATATTCATGCTAAGGCTCAAGGCTTCACCCTAGCAATAGAATTTAGTTCCGCATATTCATAATTGAAATCATAGAAATATCTATTAAGAAAAGGATTGAAAACACCTTCAAGTAGAAAATCTTCAAAACCCTAGCACTTCTCTCTGTCTCCAATATTGCATAAAATAAAGCGTCCCCTAAAACTGTAGACGGCTAAGCAATATATTTGCCAAGCCACCACACAAAAACCCCAGGAAACATAACCCTAAATTCAATGATAAAATTCGTTTAAAATTTGAACAGCCACGTTTTGGCCCATAAGCTGCTCCAAAACTGGCCCAATATAGCTGGATTTAATGTTTGGAATATTCTGAACACTTGTCCAGAAGGCCACGAACTCATCCGAGGTCATCTTGGGCTCCAAAAACGCAATTTAAGCCCAAAAACGTCATTTTCCAGCACTGCACACTGCTTCTTTATTTCATCGCCAGAAAATCACCGCTTGGTGGAAAAATCCCAAATTTTGATACGAT
This sequence comes from Malus sylvestris, assembly GCF_916048215.2. Taxonomy (NCBI): domain Eukaryota; kingdom Viridiplantae; phylum Streptophyta; class Magnoliopsida; order Rosales; family Rosaceae; genus Malus; species Malus sylvestris. Next base: position 35,764,491 of record NC_062270.1, on the reverse strand, counting down.
CAAGCTAAGTGACTCACGAACGTCCTCCAACTGGAATTACTCCAAAATTCGTCCATTTGGTCCTGTTTTGCTCCAGAGGAAGTCGAAAGTCCTATATTGAAAATACAATTCAAAGTATCAAAATTCTTTCAAAATATTAACCAAAATATACTAAGATTAGGGTAAAATATATAATATCAAATCTGCTCATCACTCATTAACGTGGGGTGTGTGTGTGTGTGTGTTTGTGTACTGCGTGTGTGTGTGTATGTACTGTGTGTGTGTGTTTGTGTACTGTATATGTGTGTGTGTATGTGTGTATTCATTAACGTGGGGGGGGGGGAG